>NC_089675.1:1696132-2019882 GCF_037042795.1 Molothrus aeneus | reverse complement strand
GGCTGTGAAGGCTGAAGGTTCCAGTGAATCCTTTGTGTCCATGCCCAGGGTGTCCCCACTGTGATCCTGGGCAAGGGAGGGACCACAGGAAAGGGGCTGGGGCTGCAGAGGGATTTGGGAACCACAGGAAAGGGGCTGAGCTGAAGAGATTTGGGGACCACAGGGAAGGGGCTGGGGCTGCAGAGGGATTTGGGTACAACAGGGCAAGAATAGGGGAGAAACAGGAGCTGCAGAGGGATTTGGGGACTATGAGGAGCTGCAGAGGGATTTGGGCACCATGAGGGGCTGCAGAGGGATTTGGGCACCATGAGGGGCTGCAGAGGGATTTGGGGACCATGAGGGGCTGCAGAGGGATTTGGGGGCCGTGAGGAGCTGCAGAGGGATTTGGGGACCATGAGGGGCTGGAGCCAGGAGGCTCTGGAGCCCTCAGGCTTGTCCCTGGTGTCACCTCAGTGTCCCCAGCAGCAGCTGCTGCTCCCAGGGGCCCTTTAAGAGCTGCCTCCCCCCTCCTGGCCCTGGCAGGGTCCCCACGTGCCTCGTTAATATTAGCAAAGAATCCTCCAGCAGCTCTGCTGAGCCCAGGGCTGGAGCCAGGAGCTGCCACAGGGATTTGGGAACCACAGGGGCTGGAGCTGGGAGCTGCAAAGAGATTTGGGTACCACAGGGCAAGGGCTGGGACTGCAGAGGGATTTGGGAACCACAGGGCTGGAACTGGAGCTGTAGAGGGATTTAGGGACCACAGGGGCTGGAACTGCAAAGAGATTTGGGTACCACAGGGGCTGGAGCTGCAGAGGGATTTGGGTACCACAGGGCAGAGCCAGGAGCTGCAGAGATTTGGGTACCACTGGGCAGGAACTGGAGCTGGGAACTGCAAAGAGATTTGGGAACCACAGGGCAGGGCTGAGCTGCAGAGGGATTTGGGAACCACTGGGCAGGAGCCAGGAGCTGCAGAGATTTGGGTACCACAGGGCAAGGGCCGGGGCTGCAGAGGGATTTGGCTACCACAGGGGCAGAGCCAGGAACTGCAGAGATTTGGGAACCACAGGGCAGGGCTGGAGCTGCAGAGGGATTTGGGAGCCACAGGGCAAGGCTGGAGCTGCAGAGGGATTTGGGAACCCCAGGGCAAGGCTGGAGCTGCAGAGATTTGGGAACCCCAGGGCAGGACGCACCCAGTGCCACCCCCTCCTCCATGGGTGCTGCCACTCTCCCTGCCAGGATCAGGGTGGCACTGTGGGGTTTGGGCTCCCAGTGCTGCTCTCTGAGGGTTTGGGGTGAGAAAAGAGCCCAGAGCCCCTGGGACAGCCTGAGCTGTGCACAGGACACCAGGAGGACTCGGGGTCCCTGCAGCTGTGGGAGTGCCCAAATCTCCTCCTGAGGGAAAATCAGAATTGGGGGCACAGGAAGGGATTGGGATGGGGCATTGCAGGGAGCAGGTAGGGGTAATTTGGAGGATTTAAAAGAATAACTGGATTAAAAGAATAGATGAGGTGGTTTAAAAGAACAGATGAGGTGGTTTAAAAGAACAGATGAGGTGGTTTAAAAGGACAGATGAGGTGGTTTAAAAGAACAGATGAGGTGGTTTAAAAGAACAGATGAGGTGGTTTAAAAGAACAGATGAGGTGGTTTAAAAGGACAGATGAGGTGGTTTAAAAGAACAGATGAGGTGGTTTAAAAGAACAGATAAGGTGGTTTAAAAGGACAGATGAGGTGGTTTAAAAGGACAGATGAGGTGGTTTAAAAGAACAGATGAGGTGGTTTAAAAGGACAGATGAGGTGGTTTAAAAGGACAGATGAGGTGGTTTAAAAGAGCCGGTTTGACGCTGTGCTCGTGCCCTGCAGTGCTGGGCCGGGTGCTGGAGGTGACGGACCTGCCCGAGGGCATCACACGGACAGAGGCCGACAAGCTCTTCACGCAGCTCGCCATGGCCGGTGCCAAAATCCAGTGGCTCAAAGAGACTCAGGGGCGCCGCGGGGACGGAGGAGGCGGCGGGGACAACAACAACAACAGCAGCGGGACTGCGGAGAACGGCAGGCACGGGGACCTCGCTGCCTTATACACCATCGTGGCCGTGTTCCCCAGCCCCCTGGCTGCCCAGAACGCCTCCCTGCGCCTCAACAACTCCCTCAGCCGCTTCAAACTGCGCGTGGCCAAAAAGAACTACGACCTGCGGGTGCTGGAGAGGGCGAGCTCCCAGTAGAGCCCGGCCAGGGGCGCTGCCCCGGGGCCTCTTCTCCTCCCACCCTCCCCTCCTCTCGCCCTCCTTCCTTGATATATTTATATGAACATAATTAAGAGACGAGAAGTTGATTTTTTTTTGTGGTTTTTCTTTTTTTTTTTTTCTTTTTTTTTTCTTTTTTTTTTCTTTTTTTAATTTTTTTTTTTTTTTTGGAGTGATGCCCATGCCCGCCCCCCTCCCCTGTGTCTATGGTTTTTTGTTTAAGCACTGTGTTGGACCTCACATACAGGTGTTGATTGGTATGTTCACTGCACATTTTATTTAATCGAATTATTATTTTGCTGGGGGGGGGAGGGGGGGGAATTTTTTTTTTTTTGGTCTTATTTTATTTCGGGGGGGGTTGTTTTTAAATAAAAAAAAAAAAAAGGAAAATTGTCCATCATTTGAATGTAAATTCCTGTTCTGTGTCAGGGTTGGGGGCTCTGTGCTGCTTCAGTGGGGTGAGGGGACAGGGGGGTGATTCCAAAATGGGGATCAGAGCATTTGGATTGGGGCTGACAGATGTTCATGAGCTCTCCATCCAGCTGTGGAATTCCAGGGCAGCAATGGGGGCATGGAGTGCCAGGAACCATCGCATTCCTGCTGGCCTGGAGCTGGCAGGGGCAAGGATGATCCCAAAATGGGGATCCCAGACTGGCATCAGAGCATTTGGACTGGGCTGGACTCTCCTGACAGATGTTCATGGCCTCCAGCTGTGGAATTCCAGGGCAGGAATGGGGCCATGGAGTGCCAGGAACCATCACATTCCTGCTGGCAGGGGCAGGGGGATGATCCCAAAATGGGGATCCAGGCTGGGATCAGAGCATTTGGATTGGACATGGACTCTCCTGACTGATGTTCATGGCCTCTCCTCCAGCTGCCAGCCCCTGGAATGTGGAATTCCAGGAATCATCACATTCCTGCTGGCAGCACCTGGAGCTGGCAGGGGCAGGGGTGATCCCAAAATGGGGATCCCAGGCTGGGATCAGAGCATTTGGATTTGGGCTGGACTCTCCTGACAGATGTTCACAGCCTCCCATCCAGCTGTGGAATTCCAGGGCAGGGATGAGTCCTGCCAGGAACCATCACATTCCTGCTGGCAGCACCTGGAGCTGGCAGGGACAGGGACAGGGCCTTGGGGTGGCACAGCCAGAGCCCCTGGCAGGGGCAGGGATGCTCCCAAAATTCCTGAGGACAGACAGGTAAGAGCTGCCAGGAAGGGGAAGAGGGGGTTCCACCAACCCAGGCTGGCTCCAGCTCCCACCCTGGGGCCACCCAGAGCCAGGCAGGGACCCAAGGGCGGCCCGGCAGCAGTGGGGACCCGGTGACAGCGTTTGCAGGGGGCTGAGGATGAGGAAGAGATGAGGATCTGACTCTGTGTGTCAGAAGATTTATTATTTTATTACATGTAATAATACTATATATGATATGTGTGTATATATATATGTGTGTGTATATGTATATATATGTACATATAATATATGTATATAATATAATATAATTAATATAATTAATATAATATAATTAATATAATATACATATATTATATATTATATATATGTATATATACATTATATATATGTACATATATACATATATATGTACATATATATTATGTAATGTACATATATATTATAACATGTAATATATATGTTTATAATAATACATACATATTACATTAAAAAAATACTAAAAGAATAGGAAAAAAAGATTTCATTAGAAAGCTAGCTAAGAATAGAAAAGAAAGAATGATAGCAAAAGTTTGTGGCTCAGAGTCTGAGCCAGCTGGACTGTGATTGGCCATTAATTAGAAACAACCACATGAGCCCAATCCCAGATCCACCTGTTGCATTCCACAGCAGCAGATAATCAATGGCTACATTTTATTCCTGAGGCCTCTCAGCTTCTCAGGAGGAAAAATCCTAAGGAAAGGAATTTTTCAGAAAATTTTTCAGAAATTTTCTGAGGATTTGGTGCCAGGGGGTGCCCGGCATCCACCCCACCCCACACCAGACCCCACTGCTGCCCCTCTGCCCACCAAACCCTCAACCTCCAATGCCCAAACTGAGCCTGGATCCTTTCTGTGCCCAGCTCCTGGAACCCTCTGTGTGCCCAAATCCCTGAGCCTGGAACCCTTTGTGTGCCCAAATCCCTGAGCTTGGATCCTTTCTGTGCCCAGCTCCTGGACCCCTTTGTGTGCCCAAATCCCTGAGCCTGGAACCCTCTGTGTGCCCAAATCCCTGAGCCTGGAGTGCTTTTTGTGCCCAAATCCCT
Organism: Molothrus aeneus; assembly: GCF_037042795.1. NCBI lineage: Eukaryota > Metazoa > Chordata > Aves > Passeriformes > Icteridae > Molothrus > Molothrus aeneus. Next base: position 2,015,392 of record NC_089675.1, on the reverse strand, counting down.
GAGCCTGGATCCTTTCTGTGCCCAAATCCCTGAGCCTGGAACCCTTTGTGTGCCCAAATCCCTGAGCCTGGATCCTTTCTGTGTGCCCAAATCCCTGAGCCTTGAACCCTCTGTGTGCCCAAATCCCTGAGCCTGGATCCTTTCTGTGCCCAGCTCCTGGAGCGCTTTTTGTGCCCAAATCCCTGAGCCTGGAACCCTTTGGGTGCCCAAATCCCTGAGCCTGGATCCTTTGTGTGCCCAAATCCCTGAGCCTGGATCCTTTCTGTGCCCAAATCCCTGAGCCTTGAACCCTCAATGTGCCCAAATCCCTGAGCCTGGAACCCTTTGTGTGCCCAAATCCCTGAGCTTGGATCCTTTCTGTGCCCAGCTCCTGAAGCGCTTTGTGTGCCCAAATCCCTGAGCCTGGAACCCTCTGTGTGCCCAAATCCCTGAGCCTGGATCCTTTGTGTGCCCAAATCCCTGAGCCTGGATCCTTTCTGTGCCCAGCTCCTGGAACCCTTTCTGTGCCCAAATCCCTGAGCTTGGAACCCTTTGTGTGCCCAAATCCCTGAGCCTGGATCCTTTCTGTGCCCAGCTTCTGGAGCGCTTTGTGTGCCCAAATCCCTGAGCCTGGAACCCTTCGAGTTCCCAAATCCCTGAGCCTGGACCCTTTCTGTGCCCAGCTCCTGGACCCCTTTGTGTGCCCAAATCCCTGAGCCCTCTCCGTGCCCGGTTCCTTCTTTATCCCGGCCCAGCTTGGGGGGGCCCCTGGCACGCCCAGCAACCACCAACGCAAATAGCCGGAGCCTCCTCCGCCCGCTGCCGCCCGGCGCTCGCCGGGGCTCCAATTTCCCGGCGTCAGCCCCGGCGCGGCTCAGCTGTCGTCCCCCTGTGCCCTGTCACTCCTCCGGCCCCGGCCCGAGCGCTGCGGGCTCTGCGGCCACCGCGGCCCCGGCCCCGGCCGCCCCTCGGGGGCTCCTTCAGCGCGGGGGGAGAGCGCCCGGCACAGGGTGAGTGATCCCCGTGTGCCCCATGTGCCCCCCGTGTGCCCCGTGTGCCCCTGAGTGATCCCCGTGTGCCCCGTGTGCCCCTCGTGTGCCCCCCATGTGCCCCGTGTGCTCCCCGTGTGCCCCCGTGTGCCACCGTGTGCCCCATGTGCCCCCCATGCCCCCCGTGTGCCCCCCGTGTGCCCCCGTGTGCCCCCGAGTGATCCTCGTGTGCCCCCCGTGTGCCCCGTGTGCCCCCCATGCCCCCCGTGTGCCCCTCGTGTGCCCCCATGCCCACCGTGTGCCCCGTGTGCCCCCCAAGCCCCCCGTGTGCCCCCCGTGCCCCCCGTGCCCACCCTGGCCACCCCCGGGGCTCTGGGCTCTCAGGGTGTCCCGTTCCCGCTGTGCCCTGGGGTGCCCTGGTCCTGTTCCTGCTTCCCGATGGTTTTCATGATGGTTTTTTGGTTTTCATGATGGTTTTTGGTTTTCCTGACTGGTTTTTGGTTTTCCTGAATGGTTTTCCTGGCTGATTTTTGGTTTTCTTGACTGGTTTTCCTGATGGTTTTCCAGAAGGTTTTCCTGACTGGTTTTCCTGACTGGTTTTCCTGGATGGTTTTCCTGGCTGGTTTTTGGTTTTCCTGACTGCTTTTCCTGATGGTTTTCCAGAAGGTTTTCCTGACTGGTTCTTCTGACTGGTTTTCCCAGCTCATTTTCCTCACTGGTTTTCCCAGCTGGTTTTCCTGGATGGTTTTTGGTTTTCCTGTTTGGTTTTCTGGCTGGTTTTCCTGACTGCTTTTCCTGGCTGGTTTCTTGACTGGTTTTCCCACCTGGTCTTCCTGGATGGTTTTTCTGGCTGGTTTTTGGTTTTCCTCAGTGGTTTTCCTGATGGTTTTCCAGACTGGTTTTCCTGGATGGTTTTCCTGACTGGTTTTCCCACCTGGTTTTCCTGGATGGTTTTCCTGGCTGGTTTTTGGTTTTCCTGGCTGGTTCTTGGTTTTCCTGACTGCTTTTCCTGATGGATTTTGGGATGGTTTTCCTGACTGGTTTTCCTGACTGGTTTTCCTGGATGGTTCTTCTGACTGGTTTTCCCAGCTCATTTTCCTCACTGGTTTTCCCGACAGTTTTCCCAGTTGATTTTCCTGACTGGCTTTTCTGGCTGGTTTTCCTGCTTGGTTTTTCCTGATGTTTTTCTAGAAGATTTTCCTGGCTGCTTTTCCTGACTGGTTTTTGGTTTTCCTGACTGCTTTTCCTGATGGTTTTCCAGAAGGTTTTCCTGACTGGTTTTTCTGACTGGTTTTCCCAGCTGGTTTTCCTGGATGGTTTTTGGTTTTCCTGTTTGGTTTTCTGGCTGGTTTTCCTGACTGGTTTTCCTGGCTGGTTTCTTGACTGGTTTTCCCACCTGGTTTTTCTGGCTGGTTTTTGGTTTTCCTCAGTGGTTTTCCTGATGGTTTTCCAGACTGGTTTTCCTGGATGGTTCTTCTGACTGGTTTTCCCAGCTCATTTTCCTCACTGGTTTTCCCGATGGTTTTCCCAGCTGGTTTTCCTGGATGGTTTTTGGTTTTCCTGACTGTTTTCCCTGGCTGGTTTTCCCGACTGATTTCCCAGCTGGTTTTCCTGGCTGGTTTTCCTGTTTGGTTTTCCCAGCTGGTTTTCCTGTTTGGTTTTCCAGGCTGATTTTTGTGACTGATTTTCCTCACTGGTTTTCCTGCTTGGTTTTTCCTGATGGTTTTCCCACCTGGTTTTCCTGACTGGTTTCTTGACTGGTTTTCCTGGTTGGTTTTTCCTGACTGGTTTTTGGTTTTCCTGGCTGGTTTTCCTCACTGGTTTTCCTGATGGTTTTCCTCACTGGTTCCTGACTGGTTTTCCTGGCTGATTTTCCCACCTGGTTTTCCTGGCTGTTTTTCCTGCCTGGTTTTCCTGCCTGGTGTGGGTATCTCCCAAACCAGGGAGCTCTGGGTGGAAGCACCGCGGGCAGGGCTGTCCAGGGTGGCACCAGGATGGATTTGGGGGATGCTGCAGCAGCTCCTGCCCCGGTGCCAACCCAGTGATGCCCATCAGTGCCCCCTGTGTGCCCATCAGTGCCCCCTGTGCTCGCTGAGGGGCTGCAGGACAGACGGAGGGTGTCTGTCCTGCTGTGAACCAGGGGTTTGCCCTGGCAGAACCAGCCCTGGCTGGGTCAGGGGCTGCAGGATGGGCACTGGGAGTGAACCAGGGGTTTGCCCTGGCAGAACCAGCCCTGACCCGGGCAGGGGCTGTGGGATGGGTGGGAGTGATCCAGGGATTTCCCTTGGCAGAACCAGCCTGGGCAGGGGCACAGGACAGACGGAGGGTGTCTGTCCTGCTGTGAACCAGGGTTCCCCCTGTCAGAACCAGCCCTGGCCCGGGCAGGAGCGTGGGATCGGCACTGGGAATGATCCAGGGCAGAACCAGCCCGGGCAGGGCTGCAGGATGGGCAGTAGGAGTGAACCCGGGGTTCTCCCTGGCAGAACCAGCCCAGGCAGGAGCTGCAGGACAGACAGAGGTTGTCTGTCCTTCAGTGAACCAGGGATTTCCCTTGGCAGAACCAGCTATGGTCAGGACTGTGGGATCAGCAGTAAGAGTGATCCAGGGTTCCCCCCAGGCAGAACCAGCCCTGCCTGGGGCTGCAGGACAGACGGAGGGTGTCTGTCCTGCTATGAACCCAGGGTTCCCCCTGGCAGAACCAGCCTGGGCAGGGGCAGGGGCTGCAGGACAGACAGTGGGTGTCTGTCCTGCTGTGAACCCAGGGTTCCCCCTGTCAGAACCAGCCATGGTCAGGACTGTGGGATGGGCACTGGGAATGATCCAGGGCAGAACCAGCCCGGGCAGGGCTGCAGGACACACGGAGGGCGTCTGTCCCAGGGGAAGGGGTGGCAGTGCCCACCCTGCAGGGTGGATCTGCCCCAGCCCACAGCATTCCTGCTCTTGCCCTCTCAGCATGACGGAGAAGGAGGTGCCAGAGCCGCCGGCTTCACCCGCTGCAGGTGGGAAACCCAAGAGCCGGGTAAGTGGAGCCCCTGGGGTGCCTGGGGTGGCTCATGGGGGATGTTCCCTCTCTGTCATCGACCCCAGGAGGCTTTGGGGGGCCGGGGGTCCCGGATCCAGACAGGTGTGGGCTGGGCATTTCCCCTTAATTTTAAGCTGGGCATTTCCCAGCTTGGCATTTCCACTTAATTTTAAGCTGGGCATTTCCCCTTAATTTTAAACTGGGCATTTCCCCTTAATTTTTAAGCTGGGCATTTCCCAGCTTGGCATTTCCCCTTAATTTTTAAGCTGGGCATTTCCCTTAATTTTAAACTGGGCATTTCCCCTTAATTTTAACCTGGGCATTTCCCTTCATTTTTAAGCTGGGCATTTTTCCCCTTAATTTTAAACTGGGCATTTCCCAGCTTGGCATTTCCCCTTAATTTTAAACTGGGCATTTCCCTTAATTTTAAACTGGGCATTTCCCTTAATTTTTAAGATGGGCATTTCCCCTTAATTTTTAAGATGGGCATTTCCCAGCTTGGCATTTCCCCTTAATTTTTAAGCTGGGCATTTCCCTTAATTTTAAACTGGGCATTTCCCCTTAATTTTAACCTGGGCATTTCCCTTCATTTTTAAGCTGGGCATTTTTCCCCTTAATTTTAAACTGGGCATTTCCCAGCTTGGCATTTCCCCTTAATTTTAAACTGGGCATTTCCCTTAATTTTAAACTGGGCATTTCCCTTAATTTTTAAGATGGGCATTTCCCCTTAATTTTTAGGATGGGCATTTCCCCTTAATTTTTAAGATGGGCATTTCCCAGCTTGGCATTTCCCCTTAATTTTTAAGCTGGGCATTTCCCTTAATTTTAAACTGGGCATTTCCCCTTAATTTTAACCTGGGCATTTCCCTTCATTTTTAAGCTGGGCATTTTTCCCCTTAATTTTTAAGCTGGGCATTTCCCAGCCTGGCATTTCCCCTTAATTTCCTTCCTCAACCTCGATGTTGGATCAGGACATCCTCGTGGTGCAGCTCCTACTAAGGGTTCATTTGTTCAAGGATTAATTAACAGCCCTACGTGATCTGAGTTCAGAGCAGAGCAATGCAGGTTGGTTTCTATCTGTGATGAACTCTTCCCAGTATGAAAGGGTAGGAAAAGTGAGGCCAATCCCACAAGCAAGCCTTAAGTAATGAAAACAACTCAATTACAAAAGGCTCTCACACCACTCCAAGCCCAAGAAAAGGAGCAGCCAGCGTGGCAGAGCTCGGAAAATGCAAAAAGCTGAAGTCCCTTAACTCAGAGCTTGTCTTGGTTTGGAAAGACAGGTGTGTGCTAAGGAAGGCAGGAGCCTCCCCTGAAATGGAGAATGTGAACCCCCTCCCTCCGAATTGTTATAAATGTTAAATTGAGGGGCTCTCAGGCAAAAAAACATGGAAGCAGGAAATAACAGTTCTTTAATAGGGAAGAAAAAAAATGAAAGGACAAAATAAACAATGCAGTGCACTAGAACAACAGTGCCAGAGTCAGAACCCAACCTGACACCCTGTGGGTCAGGGTGTTGGTGTCAGTCCCATTGGAATTGTGGCTCAGCCCTCCTGCAGTGTCAGGGGTGGTTCTGCTGGAGCAAGGGGGATCTGTAGAGAAGGATGGATTCTGCCTCTGGAGATCCAGGGGAAGGAGAGGCAGCTGCTGTTCCTCTGGGGAATCCAGTGGAGAAGCTGTGCTGGTGTCTCAAAACCTCTGGATTCTATCTGGGTAGGAATGTTTGAAATCTCAGATTGTATCTGGGTAGGAATGTTTGAAATCTCAGATTGTATCCAGGTAGGAATGTTTGAAATCTCAGATTGTATCCAGGTAGGAATGTTTGAAATCTCAGATTATATCCAGGTAGGAATTTTTGAAATCTCAGATTGTATCCAGGCAGGAATGTTTGAAATCTCAGATTGTATCCAGGTAGGAATGTTTGAAATCTCAGATTGTATCCAGGTAGGAATGTTTGAAATCTCAAGATTGTATCCAGGTAGGAATGTTGGAAATCTCAGATTATATCTGGGTATGAATGTTTGAAATCTCAGATTGTATCCAGGTAGGAATGTTTGAAATCTCAGATTGCATCCAGGTAGGAATGTTTGAAATCTCAGATTGTATCTGGGTATGAATGTTTGAAATCTCAGATTATATCCAGGTAGGAATGTTTGAAATCTCAGATTGTATCCAGGTAGGAATGTTTGAAATCTCAGATTGTATCCAGGTAGGAATGCTTGGCTCCTCCCTCTGGGCTCTCATCTCCCAATGGGATGCTGCAGTTCTTATCAGCCATGCAGGGACATTCCATAGCTGTTATCAGCTGATGTCTCCCCAGAGGGAGGAGTGATTGTGAGCACTCAAAGAGACAGATAAGGCAAACTGCCCACTTGACAAAGATAATCTGCCCTACAGATGGAAATGGAATACATCCTGCATTGCAATCTTCACCATACAAACTACAAATAACACATTTACAATCATTTTCCAACACCTATCACCTGTGTTAGACAGTTTGTCTCTACTCTAAACCAATCCCAAAGTGCCACCATCACCCAGAAGATGGAGGCCAAGAAGAAGAAGAAGGAGAAGAACAAGGACAGGACATGCCCAGATTCCTCCATCTTTCCTCCTAAACCCCCATTCTAAATCCCCAAAATTCTACATTTTCACCCTGTGATTAATTCACTCTCATTCTGCTCAAACTCTTGTAGCTTGTAACTCCTCACACAAAGCTGGGAATTGTTTCCAGGCCTGGGGGTGGTGTTAGTTTTTTATACTAAAAACTACATGTACAATATTTACAATAATTTTCCAGTACCTATCACCTGTGTTAGACAGTGAGCTTCTACTCTAAACCAATCCTAAAGTGCCACCATCACAGCAGAAGATGGAGACCAAGAGGAAGAAGAAGGAGAAAGGCTGGACATGCCCAGATTCCTCCATCTTGTCCCCACAACCCCCATTCCAAAAATCCTAAAACCTCCATTTTCACCCTGTGATAATTTTATTATCAAACCATTTAAACCTCTGTGACCTTCAGCTCCTCATCCAAAGCTGGTGATTTGCTCCAGGGCTCAAAATCAAATCCCCAGGTGCTCTGGGCCGTGTGCCAGGGTCTCCGAGCCCCCCAGCTCTGGGCACCGGGAGCGATGTCCTGAGTTCTGAACCATCCTCAAATTCTGAGCCTTCCTGGGGTCTGCTCCTGTTTCTGGAGGGATTGAGGAGCCCGTGGCAGGGGCTGTGGGATGGGCAGTTTTTAGGCTGTGGGATGGGGTTCTTTGGGGTTCTTTGGGGTTTTTTGGGGGTTTTTTGGGGTTTTTTGGGGTTTTTTGGGCCACACACCCTCCATCCCCTCCTGCCCCAGCAGCTGCAGAAGCTGAAGGAAATTTTCCAGCGAAAACCCAAAGAGGAGCCGGCTCAGGAGGCTCAACCCAACGGGGAGCTGGTCAGCCCCTCGGGGGGACCCCTCTTCTACATCTACGAGGATGAGGAGGAGGAGGAAGAGGAGGAGGAGCCCGAGCCCCCTCCGGAACCGGAGAAACTGGTGAACGACAAACCGCACAAATTCAAAGACCATTACTTCAAAAAACCCAAATTCTGCGATGTTTGCGCCCGCATGATCGTCCGTGAGTCCTGAGAGGGGAGGGGGCGGGGCTCTGTCGCGACATCGTCACGGCCGCGATGTCACCTTTGTCACCTCCCCTGTGCTTTCCACCCCCTGCAGTCAACAACAAATTCGGGCTGAGGTGCAAGAACTGCAAAACCAACATCCACCACCACTGCCAGGGCTACGTGGAGATGCAGCGCTGCTTCGGCAAGATCGTGAGTGCCACCCCGAAAGGGGCACCCCTGGCAGTGCCAGCCTCGGTCCCTGCGGGCACCACGCAGGTGCCACCAGCCCTGGGCATTTCCCGGCTCTGGGGGTCTCCCCATCTCATTCTGGGGGTCCCCAAACTCTGCCAGGTGGCTCTGGGGTGTGGCTGATGCTGTAACCCCCCAATTTGGCACCCTTGGCAGTGCCCACCCCAGCCCGTGTGGGCACCACGCAGGTGCCACCACCCCTGGGCATTTCCCGGCTCTGGGGGTCCCCCATCCCCTTCTGGGGGTCTCCCCCAAAATCTGCCAGGTGGCTCCGGAGGGCTGTGACCCCAAATCCAGCCCCCATAATGGGCACCCCTGGCAGCGCCCACCTCGGTCCCTGTGGGTACCACGCAGGTGCCACCACCCCTGGGCATTTCCTGTCCCTGAGGGGTCCCCCCCAATCCCACTCTGGGGGTCCCCCCATTCCACTCTGGGGGTTCCCCCATCTCATTCTGGGGGTCCCCAAACTCTGCCAGGTGGCTTTGGGGGGTACCCGATGCTGTAACCCCCCCCCTCCGGTCCCCAAAACGGGCACCCCTGGCAGTGCCAACCTCGGTTCCTGTGGGCACCACGCAGGTGCCACCAGCCCTGGGCATTTCCTGGCTATGAGGGTCCCCCCATCCCACTCTGGGGGTCCCCCCAGCTGTGCCAGGTGGTTCTGGGGGGTGCCCAATGCTGTGACCCCCCCACTCCAAATTGGGCACCCCATGGGCAGGACTCAGGTGCCACCAGCCCTGGGCATTTCCTGCCCCTTGAGGGCTCCCCCAGTCCCACTCTGGGGGTGCCCCTATTCCACTCTGGGGGTGCCCCTATTCCACTCTGGGGGTCCCCAAACTCTGCCAGGTGGCTTTGGGGGGTGCCCGACGCTGTGACCCCCCCACACCCCAAATTGGGCACCCCATGGGCAGGACTCAGGTGCCACCAGCCCGGGGCATTTCCCGGCTCTGGGGGTCCCCCCAATCCCACTCTGGGGGTCCCCAAACTCTGCCAGGTGGCTCTGAGAGGTGCCTGATGCTGCGACCCCAAATCCAGCCCCCCAATTTGGCACCCCTGGCAGCGCCCACCTCAGCCTCTGTAGGCAGGGCTCGGGTGCCACCAGCCCTGAGCATTTCCCGGCTCTGGGGGTCCCCCCAATCCCACTCTGGGGGTCCCCAAACTCTGCCAGGTGCCTCCGGGGGGGTTCCTGATTTGCGCCCCCCCCTCCCCGTGTCCCGCAGCCCCCCGGGTTCCGCCGCGCCTACAGCTCCCCCCTGTACAGCGAGCAGCAGCTCGGCGCCACCAAGGACCAGCTCGGTGAGTGCCCCTGTCCCTGTGTCACCGCTGTCCCCGCCTTGGGGGTGTCCCCAAACCCCTCCCTGACCCCCCCCGCCCCCCCCCGCAGGGAACAGGAGCGACCCCGTGTTCGAGACGCTGCGCACCGGGGTCATCATGGCCAACAAGGAGCGCAAGAAGGGGCAGGACGACAAGAAAAACGTGAGTGGGGGGTCGGGATCGCCCCAAAATCCCCCAATAACCACCCCAAATACCCCAATAACCCCCCAAATACCCAAATACCCCCCCAAAATCCCCAATAACCCCCCAAATACCCCAAAATCCCCCAAATACACCAATAACCACCCCAAAATCCCCAATAACCCCCCAAAATCCCCCAATAACCCCCCAAATCCCCCAATAACCACCCCAAATACCCCAATAACCCCCCAAATACCCAAATACCCCCCCAAAATCCCCAATAACCACCCCAAGTACCCCAAAATCCCCCAAATACCCCAATAACCACCCCAAATACCCCAATAACCACCCCAAATACACCAATAACCACCCCAAAATCCCCAATAACCCCCCAAATACCCCAATAACCACCCCAAATACCCCAATAACATCAATAACCCCCCCAAAATCCCCAATAACCACCCAAATACCCCAATAACGCCCCCAAATACCCAAATAACCCCCCAAAATCCCCAATAACCCCCCAAATACCCCAATAAACCCCCCCAAATCCCCCAATAACCCCCAAATACCCAAATAACCCCCCCAAAATCCCCAATAACCCCCCAAAATCCCCCAAGAACCCCCCCAAATACCCCAATAACCCCCCAAACCCCCAATAACCCCCCCAAATTCCCCAATAACCCCCCCAAATACCCCAATAACTCCCCAAAATCCCCCAATAACCCCCAAACCCCCAATAACCCCCCAAATACCCCAATAACCCCCCAAATACCCCAATAACCCCCCCAAGATCCCCCAATAACGCCCTCAAATACCCCAATAACCACCCCAAATACCCAAATAACCACCCCAAAATCCCCAATAATCCCCCAAATACCCCAATAACCCCCCCAAATTCCCCAATAACCCCCCAAATACCCCAATAACGCCCCCAAATACCCAAATAACCCCCCAAAATCCCCAATAACCCCCCAAATACCCCAATAACCACCCCAAATACCCCAATAACCGCCCAAATACCCAAATAACCCCCCCAAAATCCCCAATAACCCCCCCAAATACCCCAATAACCCCCCAATCCCGTCAATAACCCCCCAAACCCCTCAATAACCCCCCAATAACCCCCCAAACACCCCCTCAAACCCCCAATAACCCCCCCAAGCCCCTCAATAACCCCCCAAACCCCCCAATAACCCCTCAATAACCCCCAATAACCCCCCAAATCCCCCAATAACCCCCCAAACACCCCAATAACCCCCCAAAGTCCCCAATTTTGCACCTTTTTTGCCTTCCAGCCCCTGGCAGCGATGATGGACGAGGAGCCCGAGGCCACGAAGCCGGTGGGGAGCAAAGCTGAGGGTGGTGAGCGCCGAGGGGTTTTTATGGGGTTTTTATGGGGTTTTTTATGGGTTTTTTAGGGTTTTTATGGGGGTTTTTATGGGGATTTTTGGGGTTTTTTGGCTGAGCCCATGGGGACCCCCTGGATGCGTTTTTTGGGGGGGGGTTGGTTTTTGGGGGGGGTTTCCCTTCAGAAAAAGGGTCCCCACTTCATGTCCCCATCTTTGGTTTTTGTTTTGGGGGGGGGGTTTGGTTTTTGGGGTTTTTTTTGTTTGTTTTTTGGGGGGGTTTCCCTTCAGAAAAAGGGTCCCTGATTCACATCCCCATCTTTGGTTTTTTGGGGGGGGCATTGGTTTTTGGGGTTTTTTTTTGGTTTTTGGGGGGGTTTCCCGCAGAAAAAGGGTCCCCAATTCACGTCCCCATCTTTGGTTTTTTGTTATTTTGGGGGTTTTTTTTTGTTTTTTGGGGGGGTTTCCCTTCAGAAAAAGGGTTCCTGATTCACATCCCCATCTTTGGTTTTTTGGTTTTCAGAGGGGGATTTGTTTTTTGGGGTTTTTTTGGTTTTTTGGGGGGTTTCCCTTCAGAAAAAGGGTCCCCAATTCACGTCCCCACCTTTGTTTTTTTGGTTTTTTGGGGGGTTTTTTGGTTTTTGGGATTTTCCCTGCAGAAAAAAGGTCCCTAATTCTTGTCCCCACCTTTGGGTTTTGTTTTTTGGGGGGTTTTTCCCTTCAGAAAAAGGGTCCCCAATTCACGTCCCCACCTTTGTTTTCTGTTTTTTTTGGGGGGGGGGGTTGTTTCTTGGGGCATTTTTTGGTTTTTTGGGGAGGTTTTCCCTGCAGAAAAAGGGTCCCCAATTCACATCCCCACCTTTGTGGGGTTTTTTTTTTGTTTTTTGGGGTTTTTTTTTGGTTTTTTGGGAGGTTTCCCTTCAGAAAAAGGGCCCCCAGATCATGCCCCCACCTTTGGTTTCTGTTTTTTGGGGGGTTCTGTTTTTTGGGGGTTTTTTTGTTGGGTTTTTTTGGTTTTTTTTTTGTTTGTTTTTTTGGGGTTTCCCTGCAGAAAAAGGGTCCCCAATTCATGTCCCCACATTTGGTTTCTGGTTTTTTGGTTTTTTTTTTTTTTTGATTTTTGGGGGGGTTTTCCCTTCAGAAAAAGGCTCCCCAATTCACGTCCCCACCTTTGGGTTTTGTTTTTTGGGGGGTTTTTCCCTTCAGAAAAAGGGTCCCCAATTCACATCCCCATTGTTTTTTTGTTATTTTGGGGTGGTTTTTTTGTTTTTTGGGGGGGTTTTTCCCTTCAGAAAAAGGCTCCCCAATTCTTGTCCCCACTTTTGGGGGCTTCCCCACATCAAACCTCGGCATTTTTGACCCCTCCTGCCTTCCCCAGGTGCCTCCGAGGGGGACAAAAAAGCTGAGAAGAGCCCGGCAGATGACAAGGTACCCCCAAATCCTCACCCTGCACCCCAAAAACACCTGAGAAAAACCAATGGGATCTGCCTGGGTGACCCTCAGGCCTCTCAAAAACCCCACAGAGCAAGAAGCCCCAGCCAGGGGGGTTCCTGCAGTCCCATTATTTCGTGGCACTTTATCGCTTCAAAGCCCTGGAGAAGGACGACCTGGACTTCCCGTGAGTTCCCAGCCTTTCCTTGGGCTCTTTCCCGAGGTTTTTGGGGGGTTTTGGGGTTTTTTTGGGGTTTTCTGGGGTTTTTTGGGGGGTTTTTGGGGTTTGGCTTGATGTGGTTCTGTGCATTTCCCAAGGCTGAGCTGCTCAGGGCAGTCCCTGAGCCCGTGCTTGGGGCTGGAGGAGCTGATTCTGGAGGAAAAATGAGATTTTTTTTCCCGAGGTTTTTCAGTTTTTTGGGGGGGTTTTGGGTTTTTTGAGGTTTTTTGGGTTTTTTTCTGGGGGGTTTTTGGGGGTTTGGCTCCACATGGTTCCGTGCATTTCCCAAGGCTGAGCTGCTCTGGGCAGCCCCTGAGCCCTGGAGGACAACCTGGACTTCCCATGAGTTCCCAGCTTTTTCTTGGGCTCTTTCCTGAGTTTTTTTGGGTTTTGGGGTTTTTTTTTGGAGTTTTTTTTTGGGTTTTGGGGGGTTTTTGGGGGGTTTTGGGGTTTTTTTTGGGGTTTTGGGGTTTTTTTGGGGGGGTTTGGCTCGATGTGGTTCCATGGATTTCCCAGCTTTGTCCTGGGCTCTTTCCCGAGGATTTTTTGGGTGGTGGGGGGGTTGTGGTTTTGTGGTTTTTTGGGGGTTTTTTTGGGGTTTTTTTTGGGGTTTTTTTGGGGTTTGGCTCCACGTGGTTCTGTGCATTTCCCAGCTTTGTACTGAGGTCTTTCCCGAGGTGTTTTTAGGGGTTTATTTGGGTTTTTGAGGGGTTGTTTTGGGTTTTTTTGGGGTTTTTTTTTGGGATTTGGCTCGATGTGGTTCCATGGATTTCCCAGCTTTGTCCTGGGCTCTTTCCTGAGGTTTTTTGGAGGGTTTTTTGTAGTTTTGTGGTTTTTTGGGGAGGGTTTTGGGGGCTTTTTGGGGGTTTGGCTCCACGTGGTTCTGTGCATTTCCCAGCTTTGTACTGAGGTCTTTCCCGAGGTGTTTTGGTTTTTTTTTTTTTTTTTTTTTTTTTTTTTGTTGTTTTTTGGGATTTTTTTTGGGATTTGGCTCAATGTGGTTCCATGGATTTCCCACCTTTGTCCTGGGCTCTTTCCCGAGTTTTTTTTTTAGGTTTTTTTGGGGTTTTTTGGTTTTTTTGGTGGGGATTTGGGGTTTTTTGGTTTTGTTTTTTTTTCTGTTTGTTTGGTTTTTGGGGGGGTTTGGGGGGAGGGGGGTTGTGCTTTTTTGGGGTTTTCTTTGGTTTGGTTTTTTTTTGGGGTTTTTTTTTTTTTTGTTGTTTTTTTTGGTTTTTTTGGGGTCTGGCTCCACATGGTTCTATGCATTTCCCAAGGCTGGGCTGCTCTGGGCAGTCCCTGAGCCTGCGGGCTGCGTGTCCCAGGAGCTGATTCTGAAGGAAAATGAGAATTTTCTTGGGTGGAAGAACCCCAAAAAACCCCAAAAAACTCTGTGGCTTTCCCAGCTTTGTCCTGGGCTCTTTCCTGAATTTTTGGGGGGTTTTTTGGGGTTTTGCTTGATGTGGTTCTGTGCATTTCCCAAGGCTGAGCTGCTCTGGGCAGTCCCTGAGCCCGTGGGCTGCGCGTCCCGTGCCAGACTCAGGACTGGAGGAGCCGATTCTGAAGGAAAATGAGATTTTTCTTGACTGGTTTTCCCCACTGGTTTTCCTGATGATTCTGAAGGAAAATCAGATTTTTCTCGGGTGGGAAAATCACCCAAGGATGGGTGAGGGTCCTTCCCCCCTCAGAAATCCCCTCCTTCCCTTCCCTTCCAGCCCAGGGGAGAAGATCACGGTGGTCGATGACTCCAACGAGGAATGGTGGCGGGTAAGGCTGGGACAACACTTGAGGGGGGCCCCAAAGGTTCTGTCCCCCCCTATCCTGGCAGGGAGGGGGGTTTGAGACCCCCAGATCGGCCTCAATTCCTCCTTTGCAGTCTCGTCCCGCCCGGTCACTGGCGGGAAAACGAGGGACGAACAACTCAGGAACAAACCATTATGAGGGGAGAACATGGGGGGGAACAGAGGGTCAAACCATGATCTTAATTTATATAAAAAATAACCGACTTTACAACAAAAGCTGTATAAAACACACAATGCCTATCCTGGCACCCCCTATCCTGGCAGGGAAGGGGGTTTGGGACCCCCAAATCGGCCTCAACGCCTCCTTTGCAGTCTCGTCCCGCAAAACGAGGGACAAACAACTCAGGAACAAACCATTATGAGGGGAGAACATGGGGGGAACCGAGGGTCAAACTATAAACTTAACTTTTAAAAAAATAACCAACTTTACAACAAAACCTGTATAAAACACACAATGCTACACTCCTTGAATTCCTCGCAGGGGAAAATCGGGGAGAAAGTTGGGTTTTTCCCCCCCAATTTCATCATCCGGGTGCGGGCGGGCGAGCGGGTGCACAAAGTGACGCGTTCCTTTGTGGGAAACCGGGAAATCGGGCAAATCACGCTCAAAAAGGATCAGGTGAGACGAACCCCCCCCTCAAAATCACCCAGGGAACCCCCCCAGCCCCTCTCCAAGCCCCCCAAAACAGCTGCACCCCGTAAACATCATCATCATCATCATCATCCTTCTTCCCAGCAGATGAGATTTGCTCTGTCCCGACCCTTCCTCATTTGCTCTGGGGGATTCCTGGGGGTCTCCCCTGTCCTGGGGGGGTTCCTGGGGGTCCCGACCCTTCCTCATTTGCTCTGGGGTGTTCTCGGGGGTTTCCCCTGTCCCTGGGGGGGGTCTCGGGGGTCTCCCCTGTTCTGGGGGGGTCTCGAGGGTCCCTCCTGTCCTGGGGGGTTCCTGGGGGTCCCCTCCTGTGCTGGGGGGGTTCCTGGGGGTCCCCCCTGTCCTGGGGGGGTTCTCGGGGGTCTCCCCTGTCCTGGAGGGGTTCTCGGGGGTCTCTCCTGTCCTGGAGGGGTTCCTGGGGGTTTCCCTGTCCTGGGGGGGGTTCCTGGGGGTCTCCCCTGTCCTGGGGGGGGGGGGGGTCTCGGGGGTCTCACCCACCCCCCGTCCCCCCCAGATCGTGGTGCAGAAGGGGGAGGAGGTGAACGGATACGTCAAAGTGTTCACGGGCCGCAAAGTGGGGCTGTTCCCCGTGGACTTCCTGGAGGAAATCTGAGGGGGGGGCTGCGACCCCCGGGACTGGGCACGGATGGGATGGGGGCACCCTGGGGATGGGAAATGGGGGGAAAAACCCCAAAAAAATCACGGGATTGGGGGGCTGAGACCCCCGAGATGGGGGGGCTGAGACCCCCGGGACTGGGGGCAGAGACCCCCCCGGGATGGGGGCAGAGAGGCTGCAGGCACGGATGGGATGGGGGCACCCTGGGGATGGGAAATGGGGAAAAAACCCCGGGATTGGGATTGGGATTGGGATGGGGGGGCCCTGGCTGCGGGACAGGTTTGGGGTCGGGGGGGGCACCCTCAGTCCTGCTGGTCTCTGGGGGTCTCTGGGGGTCCCTGGGGGGGTCCTGCCCCGGTGCCCCCCGTGCCCCCGGTGCTGGCAATACACGGCTGTGCCCACCCCCCCCGTCTCGGTGTGGATTTAATGGGGAGGGGGCTCGGGGGGGGGCACCGCTCTGGGGGGGTCACTGGGGGTCTGGGGGGGTCTGGGGGGTCCTGCCCCGGTGCCCCCCGGTGCTGGCAATACACGGCTGTGCCCACCCACCCCTCGGTGTGGGTTTAATGGGGAGGGGGCTCGGGGGGGCGGTGGCACTGTGGAGGTGCCAGTGGCACCTTGGGGGGTGGCACTGCTGGGGGGGGCTCGGTGGTCACTGGGGGGGTGCCGGTGGCACCTTGGGGGGTGGCACTGCTGGGGTGGCAGAGCCACACTGGGACAGGGGCGGGAGGGGGGGCACTGGTCACTGTGGGGTGGTGGTGGTCACCAGGGGAGGGGTCAGTGGTCACTGGGATGGGGGGGCTCACTGGTCACTCTGGGGGTGCTGGTGGCCCCAATGGAGGGGTCACTGTGGGGGTCACTCACGGTCACTCTGGGGTGCTGCTGTCCCCAATGGGGGGGGTCACTGGTCACTCTGTGGGGGTCACTCTGGGGATCACTGTGGGGGGTCACAGTCACTCTGGGGGTGCCGCTGTCCCCAATGGGGGGGGGGGTCACTGGTCACTCTGTGGGGGTCGCTCTGGGGGTGCCTCACTGGTCACTGGAGGTCACTCACTGGTCACTCTGTGGGGGTCACTCTGGAGGTCACTCACTGGTCACTCTGTAGGGGTCTCTCACGGTCACTCCGGGGTGCCACTGTCCCCAATGAAGAGGTCACTCACTCACTGGTCACTCTGGGGGTCACTCACTGGTCACTCCGGGGTGCCGCTGTCCCCAATGGGGGGGTCACTGGTCACTCTGTGGGGGTCACTCTGGAGGTCACTCACTGGTCACTCTGGGGGTCTCTCACGGTCACTCCGCGGTGCCGCTGTCCCCAATGAAGGGGTCACTCACTGGTCACTTTGTAGGGGTCTCTCACAGTCACTCCAGGGTGCCACTGTCCCCAGTGAAGAGGTCACTCACTGGTCACTCTGGGGGTCTCTCTCGGTCACTCCTGGGTGCCGCTGTCCCCAATGAATGGGTCACTCACTGGTCACTCCCTGGTCACTCTGTGGGGGTCACTCACTGGTCACTCCGGGGTGCCACTGTCCCCAGTGAAGAGGTCACTCCCTGGTCACTCTGAGGGTCACTCACTGGTCACTCCCTGGTCACTCTGGGGGTCTCTCTCGGTCACTCCTGGGTGCCGCTGTCCCCAATGAATGGGTCACTCCCTGGTCACTCTGAGGGTCACTCACTGGTCACTCCCTGGTCACTCTGGGGGTCTTTCTCGGTCACTCCGCGGTGCCGCTGTCCCCCCGCGGGGCTCCCCCGTGCCCGGCCCGCTCCGAGGCTCAGGGTGGCTCCCGGCCCCCCCGTTGAGGTGTGGGGGCGCTGGCGCGGGGCCCGAGCAGGTGTGGCGGGTGCCAGGTGCCAGTGCCAGGTGCCGGTGCCGGGGACACGGCGGGACCTTGGCAGCTGCCCGGGGCCGCCCGTGACGTCACGGCATCCGTGACGTCAGCGGTAACCACGGCAACGGGGCGGGTGGGCGTGGATTGGCGGGGGTGGGCGTGACCGAGCTTTGCCCGGTTCGGCCGCCAGGGGGCGCTGTCGGCACGCGGCGCAGCAGAGCCACATGTCAAGATATGCAAAAATATGCAAAAATATGCAAATGAGGAGGGGAGGCAGCGGCGCCTCCTGGCGGGCGGTTTTTGGGGGGTACCGGAGATGGGATTGGGGGGAGGGAGAGGAGGGGTCCCCGTGTCCCCCCCCAGTCCGTGAGGTGCTGAGGGGGTTGTGGGGGGCACAGGGAACCCCGGGCGGGGGGAAGAAGCCAAAGTGGGACCACCACATCGGGCGTGTCCCCCCATTCCCAGCACCCCAATTGGAGGAGGGGTCCCCGTGAGGTGCTGAGGGGGTTGTGGGGGGCACAGGGAACCCCTGGGCGGGGGGGGGTGGAGGTGTGGGACCCCCACACTGGGCTCTCCCCCTCATTCCCAGCACCCCAATTAGCGGAGACCGCTCCTGGAATTATGCAAATGAGCGGGGGGGGGTGTCAATCCTCGTGCCTGACCTCCCTCCCTCCCTTCCCCTCCTGTCACAGCTTTAAATGCCGAGCCATTAAAATTTTCCGCCTCATTTGCGGCTCCTCTCGGTTCATTTTCCCGGGATTCTCCGTTTATTTATTTACCGAGCCCTGCGGGAGGGGGGGAGCGGCTGATTCGCCGCATTTGAGGGGTGGGGAGGGGAAAAAAAGGGGGGGGGGGGAGGGCTTCGGGTAATTGAACAGCTGATGATGAGAACAACTTAATTAGAGTCAGCTGGAAAATTGGGGAAAACGGCTCCGATCAGCCTCACACCCTGCCCAGGCCCCTGCTGCTGGGACGCCAGGGTGGGATGGGAATTTTGGGGTGAATTTTGGAGTTTTTGGGGTCACTTTGGGGTTTTGAGGGGTCCCAGTGTGGGGTTTGGGGTCAGTTTGGGGGTCTCAGAATTTTGGGGTGTGAATTTTGGGGTATTAAATTTGGGATGTGAATTTTGGGATGTGAATTTTGGAATTAATTTTGGGGGTTTTGGGGTCACTTTGGGATTTTGAGGGGGTCCCAGTGTGGGGTTTGGGGTCGCAGAATTTTGGGGTGTGAATTTTAGGATTAATTTTGAGATTAATTTTGGGGGTGAATTTTGGGATGTGAATTTCGGGGTAAATAATAAATCCCCAAAATTCCCATCCCAAAATCCACATCCCAAAATGAACATTTTTGGGCCCACAGGGAGCAGCGGCAGATGCAGCGCTCCGAGCTCCTTCTCCATCTCCAGGCAGGGAAATAAATGAATTAAAATCAACTAAAAATCGTCTACGCTGCCCCCCCCGGGCCGTAAATCAACATAAACGCAATTTCCATATTCATGGGATTTATCCAATAACTGCCCTGGCCCCGATTAAACGCGCCCGGGGAGCACCGGGGGCTCCTCGAGCGAGGCTGGGGGTCCCCGGGAGGGGGAATGGGATGGGAGGGGGGGGTTCTGCTCTTCATCACCTTCCTGAGGGGTCAGATCCTCTCCTCATCCTCCTCCTAAGGGGGAATGGGGGGTTCTGCTCTTCATCACCTTCCTGAGGGGTCAGATCCTCTCCTCATCCTCCTCCTGAGGGTGGCATGAGGGGGTTCTGCTCTTCATCCTCCTCCTGAGGGGGTGGGATCCTCTCCTCATCCTCCTCCTGAGGGAGAATGGGGGGTTCTGCTCTTCATCACCTTCCTGAGGGGTGGGATCCTCTCCTCATCCTCGTGAGGGAGAATGGGGGGTTCTGCTCTTCATCACCTTCCTGAGGGGTGGGATCCTCTCCTCATCCTCCTCCTGAGGGGGAATGGGAGGTTCTGCTCTTCATCCTCCTCCTGAGGGGGTGGGATCCTCTCCTCATCCTCCTTCTGGGGAGAATGGGGGGTTCTGCTCTTCATCCTCCTCCTGAGGGGGTGGGACCCTCTCCTCATCCTCCTCCTGAGGGGGAATGGGGGGTTCTGCTCTTCATCACCTTCCTGAGGGGATGGGCAAGGGTGGGACCCTCTCCTCATCCTCCTGAGGGGGAATAGGGGGGGGTTCTGCTCTGCATCCTCCTTCTGAGGGAGAATGGGGGGATTCTGCCCTTCATCCCCTTCCTGAGGGGGTGGGATCCTCTCCTCATCCTCCTCCTGAGGGAAAATTGGGGGATTCTGCTCTTCATCACCTTCCTGAGGGGCTGGAGGGGGAATGGGGGGGTTCTGCTCTTCATCCTCCTCCTGAGGGTGTAGGGCGTGTTCTGATCTTCATTCTGCTCCTGAGGGGGTGGGGAGGGCTCAGATCCTCTCCTCATCCTCCTCCTGAGGGGGCATGGGAGGGTTCTGCTCTTCATCACCTTCCTGAGAGGATGGGGAGGGCTCTGATCCTCTCCTCATCTTCCTCCTGAGGGAAAATTGGGGGATTCTGCTCTTCATCACCTTCCTGAGGGGAATGGGGGGGGTTCTGCTCTTCATCCTCCTCCTCCTCCCCTCTCGGCCCCCCCCGCTCCTGCCCGAGCATCTCCGAGCTGGGGCCGAGCCCCGGCCGCTCTCCTGTCCCACCCCCCTCCCCTTTTCCCCCCGTTTTTTTTCCCCATTTTTCCCCCTTTTCCCCTTTCTTTTCTGTTCATTTCCCCCTCTCCTTCCTCTTCCTCTCCTCCATCGCTGCCGGGACCCCCCCAGACCCCCCCGGCTCCCATCGCGACCCTCGGGGCTGCTGCTGTGGGGACACAGCCGTGCCCCCCCCGGGCTGCGCCGTGTCTGGGGACACAAATGTCCCTTCCATGGCTGTGACAGGTCCCTGTCAGCCCTAATGACCCCGGGCCTGCCGGGCCCCGGGGCTCCGAGCTCGTTAAGGGCGATTTAATGAGGGCAGGAGCAGCCGCAGCCGCGGGCGCATCGGCACCGCCGGGGGCGGCGGGCACGGCAGCGAGTCCGGCAGAGCCCCCCGAGAATCCCCAGAGCCCCACGGATCCTCAGAGCCCCACGGATCCTCAGAGTCCCCTGAGAATCCCCAGAGCCCCCCGAGAATCCTCAGAGACCCCCGAGAATCCCCAGAGTCCCCCAAGAATCCCCAGAGACCCCTGAGAATCCCCAGAGACCCCCAAGAATCCCCAGAGACCCCTGAGAATCCTCAGAGACACCCGAGAATCCCCAGAGACCCCTGAGAATCCTCAGAGCCCCCCGAGAATCCCCAGAGACCCCCGAGAATCCCCAGAGCCCCACCGATCCTCAGAGCCCCCGAGAATCCCCAGAGACACCCGAGAATCCTCAGAGTCCCCCGAGAATCCTCAGAGTCCCCATGGATCCTCAGAGCCCCCCAAGAATCCTCAGAGACCCCCGAGAATCCCCAGAGTCCCCCAAGAATCCCCAGAGACCCCTGAGAATCCCCAGAGCCCCCCCGAGAATCCCCAGAGACCCCTGAGAATCCTCAGAGACCCCCAAGAATCCTCAGAGCCCCACGGATCCTCAGAGCCCCCGAGAATCCTCAGAGTCCCCATGGATCCCCAGAGCCCCCCGAGAATCCTCAGAGCCCCCCGAGAATCCTCAGAGACCCCCGAGAATCCCCAGAGACCCCCGAGAATCCCCACAGCCCCCACGGATCCCCAGAGCCCCCCCGAGAATCCTCAGAGAGCCCCGAGAATCCCCAGAGTCCCCCAAGAATCCTCAGAGCCCCCCGAGAATCCTCGGAGACCCCCACAGATTCCCCACAGCTTCTCCCAGCCCTTCAAAGACCCCCCCAATCCCCCCCACAGCCCCCCCAGATCCCCCCCCCAGCTCCTCAGAGCCCCCCCAACCCCTCAAGGATCCCCCCAATCCCCCCAAGCTCTTCAGAGCCCCCCAATCCCCTCCTCAGAGCCCCCCACAACCCCTCAAGGACCCCCCAAGCCCCTCCCAGTCCCTCCCAGATCCCCCCAATCCCCCTCAGCTCCTCAGAGATTCCCCCAATCCCCCCCACTACCCCTCAAAGACCCCCACAATCCCCCCCAGCTCCTCAGGGCCCCCCACAGCCCCCCCCAACCCCCCATACCCCTGTGCCCCCAGCCCCTCACAGATCCTGGGGGTGCACAGAGCCCCCGGGTCCATCCCTGGTGTCCCCTCAGTGACTCCTGGGGACCAGCGGGGACACCTGGGGATGGACAGAGCATCTGGATCCATCCCTGCTCTCTTGCTGTCCCTTCTTGGGGACCTGGGGGACACCTGGGAAGGTCCTGGGGGTGCTCAGAGCACCTGGATCCAGCCCTGGTGGCCCCTCAGTTACTCCTGGGGACACCTGGGGGATTCTAGGGGTGCACAGAGCACCTGGACCTGTCCCCGCTGCCCCTTCTTGGGGACCTAGGGGACACCTGGGAGGGTCCTGGGGGTGCTCAGAGGATCTGGATCCACCCCTGCTGTCCCTTCCTGGGGACAGAGGGGACACCTGGAGGGTCCTGAAGATGCTCAGAGCACCTGGATCCAGCCCTGGCCTCCCCTCAGTGACTCCTGGGGACACCTGGAGGGTCCTGGAGAGGGACAGAGGATCTGGACCCATCCCTGATGCCCTTTCTTGGGGACCTGGGGGGACACCTGGGAGGGTCCTGGGGTGCACAGAGCTCCTGGATCCAGCCCTGGCCTCCCCCCAGTGACTCCTGGGGACACCTGGAGGCTCCTGAAGATGCTCAGAGCACCTGGACCCATCGCTGCTGTCCCTTCCTGGGGACAGAGGGGACACCTGGAGGTTCCTGGGGGTGCTCAGAGCACCTGGATCCAGCCCTGGCGTCCCCTCAGTGACTCCTGGGGACACCTGGAGGCTCCTGGGGGTGCTCAGAGCACCTGGACCCATCCCTGCTGTCCCCTCAGTGACTCCTGGGGACACCTGGAGGCTCCTGGGGGTGCTCAGAGCACCTGGATCTCCCCCACCTTCTCCTTCTGCCTCCCCTCCCCACTCCTGCCCCCCCCCATCTGCGGGATCCACGCCCCCAAATCCTTGAGGAAGCCCCCAAAGCCCCCAAAGCCCGGCTGGGGCAGCGCCCGTGTCCCCGCAGCCCCCGCGAGGTGAACTCAATCCATCCTAATTAGCGCTGATTTGCATAGGGAAATGCAAATGAGCCTGGCTCGGCTTTGTTGGAATTAAAGATTCCAGTCGGGCACGGCAGGAACTGGCAGAGTCTGGGGTCACTTTGGGATTTGGGGGGTCACTTTGTGGGGTTTTGGGGTCACTTTGGTGTTTGGGGGGTCCCAGTTTGGGTTTTGGGGTCCCTGTGTGGGGCTTTGGGTTTTTTGGTGTTTTGGGGGGTCCCAGTTTGGGGTCGCTTTAGGGTTTTGGGGGTCTCAATTTGGGGTTTGGGGTCCCTGTGTGGGGTTTTGGGGGGTCGCAGTTTGGGGTTTTCGGTGTTTTGGGGGGGTCCCAGTTTGGGGTCGCTTTGGGGTTTTGGGGGTCCCAGTGTGGGGTTTGGGGTCACTTTAGGGGTTTGGCTTTCCTGTTTTGGGGTCACTTTAGGAGTTTTGGGCTCACTGTGTAGTTTGGGGTTGGTTTGGGGTCAGTTTGTGGGGTTTGGGGTCACTTGTTGGGGTTTTGAGGGGTCCCAGAGTGGGGTTTGGGGTCCCTTTGCCCCATCCCCATCTCGGGGCACATCTGGCCACATCCCCCCACCCTATCACCGCCTCGGGTCACATCTGGCTGTGTGTGTCCCCATCATCATCATCATCTCAGGGCCACATCTGGCCGTGTCCCCTGTGCCCCATCCCCATCCCCGGGCACATCTGGCAGCTCCTCTCCTCTCCTCTCCTCTCCTCTCCTCTCCTCTCCTCTCCTCTCCTCTCCTCTCCTCTCCTCTCCTCTCCTCTCCTCTCCTCTCCTCTCCTCTCCTCTCCGTGAGGATGAGGAGGGGGATGAAGCTGTTTTCCCCCCCGTTTCCCGTGGCTGCGGGGGGGTTTTGCCTGTCTGGGGGCTCTTTCCAGGCTGTAAACACTCAATTAAGCGGGAGCCGCTCCTGCCTCGCCTGTCGCTGCCGGGTAATTATTTCGGATTTTCGGTGTCAGGCGCGGCGGGGAAGCGCGATTGCGGCTAATTGGAGCAGCAATCCCAGCCCGGAGCCCTCGGCAGCTGCTGCTGCTGCCGCCTGACAGCGGCCCCGGGGCTCCCCCCCCCCAAACGGAGCCTGCGGGATGCCTGGAGACACCTGGCCTTGGATCCAACCCTCTCCGTGGATCCCAGCTGGTCCCGGATGCAAACCATCCCCTGGAGACACCTGGCCTCGGATCCAACCCTCTCCGTGGATCCCAGCTGGTCCCGGATCCAAACCATCCCCTGGAGACACCTGGCCTTGGATCCAACCTTCCCTGTGGATCCCAGCTGGTCCTGGATCCAAACCATCCCCTGGAGACACCTGGCCTTGGATCCAACCCTCTCCATGGATCCCAGCTGGTCCTGGATGCAAAACATCCCCTGGATCACACCTGGCCTTGGATCCAACCCTCTCCATGGATCCCAGCTGGTCCTGGATCCAAACCATCCCCTGGAGACACCTGGACCCAGATCCCACCCTCTCCATGGGTTCCATCTTCCCTGGATCCAAACCATCCCCTGGAGACCCCTGGCCTTGGATCCAACCCTCTCCATGGATCCCAGCTGGTCCCGGATCCAAACCATCCCCTGGATCACACCTGGCCTTGGATCCAACCTTCCCTGTGGATCCCAGCTGGTCCTGGATGCAACCCATCCCCTGGATCACACCTGGCCTTGGATCCAACCCTCTCCATGGATCCCAGCTGGTCCTGGATCCAAACCATCTCCTGGATCACACCTGGCCTTGGATCCAACCCTCTCCATGGGTTCCATCTTCCCTGGATCCAAACCATCCCCTGGATCACACGTGTACCCCTGAATTCCACCCACCCCTTGGATCCAGCTCTTCCCAAATCCCCTCTGCCCCTGGATCCAAACCATCCCCTGGAGACACCTGGCCTTGGATTCAACCTTCTCCATGGATCCCAGCTGGTCCCGGATCCAACCCATCCCCTGGATCACCCCTTGGACCCCTGAATTCCATCCACCCCTTGGGTCCAGCTCTTCCTGAATTCCCCCTGCCCCTGGATCCAAACCATGCCCTGGAGACACCTGGCCTTGGATCCCACCCTCTCCATGGGTTCCATCTTCCCCTGATCCAACCCATCCCCTGGAGACACCTGGCCCGAGATTCAACCCTCTCCATGGTTTCCATCATCCCTGGATCCCACCTGTAGCCTGGATCCAACCCTCTCCATGGATCCCACCTGTAGCCCAGATCTAAACCATCCCCTGGAGCCACCTGGCCCCAGATCCAACCCTCTCCATGGTTTCCATCTTCCCTGGATCCAACCCATCCCCTGGACCCCACCCGTATCCCAAATCCAAGCCTCTCCATGGGTTCCACCTGTCCCTTGGGTTCCATCTTCCTGCTGGAGCCCACCTGCACCCCGAATCCAATCCATTCCTTGGATCCCACCTGCACCCCGAATCCAATCCATTCCTTGGACCCCACCTGTTCCCTGGATCCAACCCATCCCCTGGAGGCCACCTGGTCCCTGGATCCCTGAACTCTCCCCCTGAACCCCACCCTCCCGGATCCCTCCTGTCCCTTGGATTCCATCTTCCCCCTGGATCCCAGGTCTAACCCATCCCCTGGATTCCACTCCTTGATCCAGCTCTTCCTGGAGCCCGCCTGCCCCTTGGATCCAACCCAGCTCCCGGATCCAGCTGTCCCCCTGGACCCCACTTTCCCTCCTGGATCCCACTTGCCCCTGGATTCCATCTTCCCCGGAGCCCACCTGTACCCCAGGTCCAAATCATCCCCTGGATCCCATCTGGGCCCTGGATCCCATCCCCTGTACCCCAGATCCAACCCATTCCCTGGATCCCACCCGTCCCTGGATCCCATCCCCTGTACCCCAGATCCAACCCATTCCCTGGATCCCATCTGGTCCCTGGATCCCACCTGTCCCTGGATTCCACTCTCCTCCTGGATCCCATCTTGTCCCTGGATTTCACCCCCTGTGCCCCAGATCCAACCCATTCCCTGGATCCCATCTGGTGCCTGGATCCCACTCCCTGTACCCCAGATCCAATCTGGTCCCTGGATCCCACCTACCCCTGGATCCCACTCCCTGTACCCCAGACCCAACCCATTCCCTGGATCCCACCTGTCCCTGGATCCTCCCCCTCCTCCGACCCCACCTTCCCCACCCTTCTGATCTCGCTGGCAGAAATCCCCACTGGGCTCTGTCCCCTGCTCCATGGTGGCCTTGGATCCCCCTGCCCCGATTTCTCAGGGATCTTTTGGGGCTCCCCAGTGCCCCCAGATTTGGGGCTGGGGGAAGCCGGGATTTGGGGGTGCTTGAAGCTGGGATTTGGGGGAGAGGGAAGCCAGGACTTGGGGGCTGGGGGAATCCGGGATTTGGGGGTGGGGGCACCCGGAATTTGGGGCTGGGGGAAGCCGGGATTTGGGGCTGGGGGCACCCGGAATTTGGAGGTGGGAGAATCTGGAATTTGGGGGTGGGAGAACCAGGATTTGGGGGTGGGAAAATCGGGGATTTGGGACTGGGGGAACCTGGGATTTTGGGGGTGGGGGAATCTGGGATTTAGAGGTGGGGGAATCCAAAATTTAAGGCTGGGGTAAACCCGGGATTTGGGGCTGGGGGAAGCCGGGATTTAAGGTTGGGGGAAGCCGGGATTTGGGGGTGGGGGAACCCGGGATTTAGGGATGGGGAATCCGAGATTGGGGGTGGTTGAACCCGGGATTTGAGGCTGGGGGAATCCGGGATTTGGGGCTGGGGGCACCCGGGATTTGAGGCTGGGGGAATCCGGGATTTGGGGCTGGGGGCACCCGGGATTTGAGGCTGGGGGAAGCCGGAATTTGGGGGTGGTTGAACCCGGGATTTGGGGCTGGGGGAAGCCGGGATTTCGGGGTGCTGAACCCGGGATTTGGGGGTGGTTGAACCCGGGATTTGGGGCTGGGGGAAGCCGGGATTTGGGGCTGGGGGCACCCGGGATTTGGGGGTGGTTGAACCCGGGATTTGGGGCTGGGGGAGGACTCGGTGTCGCCCATCCCGGGGGAGCTGCACCGGGAACTCAGCGTCTGCCATTGATTTCTTATTATGGAGTTCAGGAAGAAAAATGAGGCGCTGGGGCTGCGGAGCCGCCGCCGCCGCCGTGATTTGTGATTTGTTGCCTTCTCGGCGTGTCCTGGCGGGGATGGGAATTGATTTTGGAGGCTCTGGAATCAGTCAGCGGGGCTGGGGAGGGGGAACCGGGGGGGCTGGAGAGGATGTGGGAGATGGGAACCCCCCAGTTCTGCTCCCAGTGGTGTCCCCACGCTGGGCTGGGGGTGACATGGGGACAGGGGGGGGACACAGAGGTCGCTTTGGTGTTGGGGTCCCTGCCCTGGTGCTGGGGGTCTGAGTGGGACCAGATTGGTCGTGGAGGGGGGGCTGTGGCTGCTGGAAGTTGCTCGTTCCTGTGCCAGATGCAGGAGCAGGAGGAGAATAAAGAGATGGATTGAAGAAGGAGAAGGGAAGGAGAAGGAGGAAAGGGAGGAGAAGGAGGAAAAGGAGAAGGGGAAGAGGAGGAGGAGGAGGAGATGGAGAAAGGAAGGAGAAGGAGGAAAAGGAGGAGAAGGAGGAAAATTAGGAGAAAGAAGGAGGAGAAAGGGAAGGAGAAGGGGAAGAGAAGGAGATGGAGAAAGGAAGAAGAAGGAGGAAAAGGAGAAGGAGAAGGAGGAGGAGAAGGAGAAGGAGGAGGAGAAGGATTCGGGTTCTGCGGAGTGCAGGGCCCAGCCGTGCCCCGTCCTGCCGGGTGCCCCCGCAGCCCCTTCCCGGTGCCCGCACGGTGCCCCCGGGCCGAGCCTCGCCGCCGCCACCAGAGGGCACCGCAGGCCTCCCGCTGGCCCGGGAGAGACCGGGAGGGACCGGGAGGGACCGGGAGGGACCGGGAGGGAGCGGGAGGGACCGGGCCGGGACCCCGCGGGAGCGGCCCCGCCCTGCACAGGGGTGTCCGTGCCGTCCGTGTGTCTGATGCAGGTGTCCGTGTGTCCCCGCCGTCCGTGTGTCTGATGCAGGTGTCCGTGTGTCCCCTCTGTCCGTGTGTCCCTGCCTGTGCACGCGTGTCTGAACGTGTGCAGGTGTCTCACCTCTGTGCAGGCGTGTCCGATGTGTTCACACGTGTCCCAGCCATGTGTGTGTGCGTGTCCTAAGCACGTGTCCGTGTCCCAGCCGTGTCCCAGCCATTTATCCCAGCCGTGTGTCCCTGTCCCAGCTGTGTGTGTGTCCCAGCCATGTGTCCATGTCCCAGACATGTATGTCCATGTCCCAGACATGTCCCGGCCATGTCCCAGCCCTGTGTATCCGTGTCCCAGCTGTGTGTGTGTCCCAGCCATGTGTCCATGTCCCTGCCATGTGTATCCCTGTCCCAACCACGTGCCAGACGTGTGTCCCAGCCATGTCCCACCCATATGTGTTCATGTCCCTGCCATGTCCCAGCTCTGTGTATCCCTGTCTCAGCCATGTCCCAGCCATGTATCCCTGTCCCTGCCATGTGTGTCCTGTCCCAGCTCTGTGTATCCCTGTCCCAGCCCTGTGTATCCGTGTCCCAGCCATGTCCCTGCCATGTGTATCCGTGTCCCAGCCGTGTCCCAGCCGTGTGCTCTCATCCCCCGCTGTGTCTGGCAGACCAAGGACGGGGCCGTTGTGTTGATTGAATCGCGGCTCAGCGCTCGCAGCCGCTGCCCCGGTGACAGCCCCGGTTACGGCCCCGGTGACGGCCCCGGTTACAGCCCCGGTTACGGCCCCGGTGACGGCCCCGGTTACAGCCCCGGTTACAGCCCCGGTTACGGCCCCGGTGACGGCCCCGGTTACAGCCCCGGTTACGGCCCCGGTTACAGCCCCGGTTACAGCCCCGGTTACGGCCCCGGTTACAGCCCCTGTTACGGCCCCGGTGAAGCCCCGGTTACAGCCCCGGTTTCGGCCCCGGTTACGGCCCCGGTTATTGACGGCGCGGGCGGGGACGCGGCTGAGGACAATGATGGAAAAGAGACTCGATAGCGCGGGCTGGGGCATTGTGGGGTCAGCTCCGGGAATGGCTTCACTGCCACGGCCGAGCTGAACCCCTCGGCTCCCCAGGAGCACCCCCAGATCCTCAGGATCACTCCCGGTTCCCCAGGAGCACCCCCAGCTCCCCAGGAGGACCTCAAACTCCCCAGGATTGCCCCCAGCCCCCCAGGATCACCCCCAGATCCCCAAGAGCACCCACAACTCCCCAGGAGCACCCCCAGTTCCCCAGGATCTTCCCTGGATTCCCAGGACCACCCCAAACTCCCCAGGATCACCCCCAGCCCCCCAAGATCTTTCCTGGCTCCCCAAAACCCCCTCGGCAGCTGGGGGGAGGCTTTTGCAGCAACACTGGAGGTGTCCAGATCTGGGGGTGTCAGGGTTTGGAGATATCAGGGTCTGGGGGTGTCAGGGTTTTGGGGGTGTCAGGATCTGGGGATGTCAGGGTTTGGGGCTGTCAAGGGTTTTGGGGGTGTCAGGATCTGGGGGTGTCAGGGTTTGGGGGTATCAGGGTTTGGAGATATCAATGTCCAGGGGTGTCAGTGTTCGGGGATTTCAGGGTATGGGGGTGTCAGGATCTGGGGGTGTCAGGGTCCAGGGGTGTCAGGTCCAGAGGATGCAGATTCTCGGGGTTTCAGGGTTTGGGGGTGTCCGGATCTGGGGGTGTCGGTGTTTGGGGGTGTCAGGGGTCTGGGATGTCAGTGTTTGGGGGTACCAAGTTCCGGGGGTTTCAGGATTTGGGGGTGTCGGTGTTTTGGGGTATCAGGGTCCGGAGGATGCAGATTCTCGGGGTTTCGGGGTTTGAGGTTGTCCGGATCTGGGGCTGTCACGGTCCAGGGGTGTCAGAGTTTGGGGGTGTCAGGGTCCGGGGGTTTTGGGGTGTGGGGGTATCGGTGTTTGGGGGTTTTGGGGTGCGGGGGTATCGGTGTTTGGGGGTGTCAAGGTCCGGGGGTTTTGGGGTGTGGGGGTATCGGTGTTTGGGGGTGTCAATGTTTGGGGCTGTCCGGATCCGGGGTCCCCCCCGCACCCCGCTCCGTGTCTCGGCTCGGGGCTGTCCCGGTGCCGCTCTCTCGCTGATTAATGAGGGCAATTAGGCCGTTAATGACTCCTCAGTGCCGCTGCCAGCCCGATGGTGATGGATGCTGCCGGGCCTGCGTGGGCGCCATCGCGGCCGTGTCGCGATCGGGGCCGTGTCGCGATCGGGACAGGAGTGAGGAGGGGGCCGTGACGTCATGGGCAGCGATGACGTCAGGAGGCAGGTGTGACATCACGCTGGCAGAGCCGCGGCTGCTCCCTCGTTATCGGGCCGTGCAAATCGCCACATGTCGCGATAGTGCTGCGGTGTGACGCCCATCGGTGCCCCTCGGGATGGCCGGGATTGCTCCGGGGCTGATCCTATGAGGTTACACAATTAATCCATCCCGTTAATTACCCGTTAATTCCCCACTGAATTCCCGGCTCTTCGTTTCCTGTTTGTTCCTTTGTTTGTTTGTTCCTTTGTTTGTTTGTTTGTTTGTTTGTTTTCCTCGGGATGAATTTTTTATGGCGCTTTCCATCGTGCCAAGACAAAATCCCCTGGGGTTGTAGGATTCCCTGGGATTGTAGGAATTCCCTGGGATTGTGGGGTTCCCTACAATTGTAGGGTTCCCTGGGGTTGTAGGATTTCCTACAATTGTAGGATTCCCTGGGGTTGTGGGATTGCCTGGGAATTTTAGGATTGCCTGGGGCTGTAGGGTTCCCTACAATTGTAGGGTTCCCTGGGATTGTAGGGCCCTGGGGTTGTAGGATTCCCTGGGGTTGTAGGATTTCCTACCTTTGTAGGGTTCCCTGGGGTTGTAGGGTTTCCTGGGATTGTAGGATTCCCTAGGGTTGTATGATTCTCTGGGGTTGTAGGGTTCCCTACAATTTAGGGTTCCCTGGGATTGTAGGATTCCCTGGGGTTGTAGAATTATCTACAATTGTAGGGTTCCCTGGGGTTGTAGGGTTCCCTACAATTGTAGGGTTGGGAGGGCTCTGGGGGGGTTGTGGCTTTGTCCCATGGGATGGGGACCGGGGGGACTCGGAGCCGTTCCATGGGGATCCAGAGGGGTCTGGGGGAGCTGGGATTCCACCCAAGGGTTTTGTGGATCTGGAAAGGTCTGGAGGAGCTGGAATTTCACTCCAAGGTTCTGTGGATCTGGGAGGTCTGGAGGAGCTGGAATTTCACCCAAAGGTTGTGTGGATCATCAGGAGAGGTTTGGAAGGGCAGGAATGTGACCCAAAGGTGCTGTGGATCCAGAGGGGTCTGGAGGAGCTGGGATTTCACCCAAGGGTTTCGTGGATCTGGAAAGGTCTGGAGCAGCTCTGAACTTCCATCCTGTCCCATGGGATGGGGACAGGGGGGACTCGGGGCCGTTCCGTGGGGACTGGGAGGGATTTGGAAGGGCAGGAGCTTGAGCCAAGGGTTGTGTGGATCTGGAAGGATCTGGAGGATTCTGTGAATTTTTTCCGTGGGATTTGTGGGTCTGGGGGGATCTGTGGATTCGATCCATTGCCTGTGGCAATCTGGAAGCACCTGAAGGGGCTCTGTGGACTTTTCCCGTTGGATTTGTGAATCAAGAGGGAATTGGGGGAGGCTCTGTGAATTTTTCCCATTGGATCTGTGGATCCAGGGGGGCTCTGTGGATGCAGGGGGGGCTCTGTGGATTTTCCCCATTGGATTTGTGGACCTGGATAAATCCAGGGGGCCTCTGTGAATTTTTCCCATTTGGTTTATGGATCCAGGGGGACTCTGAATTTTCCCCATTTGACTTATGGATCCAAGGGGGGCTCTGTGAATTTTCCCCATTGGATTTATGAATCTGGGGGGGCTCTTTTCCCATTGGATTTATGGATCCAAGGGGCCTCTGTGAATTTTCCCCATTGGATTTACGGGTCCAGGGGGGGGCTCTGTGAATTTTCCCCATTGGATTTATGGATCATGGGGGGCTCTGTGGATCCAGGGGGGCTCTGTGGATTTTTCCCATTGGATTTATGGATCCAGGGGGGGCTCTGTGAATTTTTCCCATCTGGTTTATGGATCCAGGGGGGCCTCTGTGGATTTTTCCCATTGGATTTATGGATCATGGGGAGCTCTGTGAATTTTTCCCATTGGATCTGTGGATCTGGGGAGGCTCTGTGGATCTGGGGGGGCTCTGTGGATTTTTCCCATTGGATTTGTGGACCTGGATGAATCCAGGGGGGACTCTGTGAATTTTTCCCATTTGGATTTGTGGATCCAAGGGGGGCTCTGTGAATTTTTCCCATTGGATTTATGGATCTGGGGGGGCTCTTTTCCCATTGGATTTATGGATCCAAGGGGCCTCTGTGGATTTTCCCCATTGGATTTATGGATCATGGGGAGCTCTGTGGATTTTTCCCATTGGATTTATGGACCTGGATGAATCCAGGTGGGGCTCTGTGAATTTTCCCCATTGGATTTGTGGATCTGGGGGGGCTCTTTTCCCGTTGGATTTATGGATCATGGGGGGCTCTGTGGATCCGGGTGGGGCTCTGTGAATTTTCCCCATTGGATTTATGGATCTGGGGGGGCTCTTTTCCCGTTGGATTTACGGATCCAGGGGGGCTCTGTGGATCCGGGTGGGGCTCTGTGAATTTTCCCCATTGGATTTATGGATCTGGGGGGGCTCTTTTCCCATTGGATTTATGGATCATGGGGGGCTCTGTGGATCCAGAGGGGCTCTGTGGATTTTTCCCATTGGATTTATGAATCTGGGGGGGCTCTGTGAATTTTCCCCATTGGATTTATGGATCTGGGGGGGCTCTTTTCCCATTGGATTTACGGATCCAGGGGGGCTCTGTGGATCCGCGGGGGCTCCGTGGCTTTTTCTCTCTGAATTCGCCACTCAGGAGCGATCCAGGGCTCTCTGTGGAGCCGCGGGGGGAGCCCCAACCCCTGGCAGGCAGCAGCGAGCGCTCAGGTGCGGGCACGTCCGTGCCGAGCCGCAGCATCTCCCATTAATGAAGCACTTCATCACCGCTGCGCGCCGCGGGGGGAGCGCGGGGGGGCCCCCAATTCCCGGTGATAAATTCCCAGCGACGGCCCCGGCTCGCTGCCGGCAGCGGCAGCCGTGATTCTCCTTCATCTTGAATAATATTTGCCGAGCGCTTGGAAAATAACCCAGCCCTGCTGCGGCTGCCGAACCGAAACCCCCCCGCATCCCCGAGCCCCCCCCGGCTCCCACAGCCCCCCTGGATCCCTGAATTTTGTAGTCAAGATCTGCCCAGAACCCCCCAATAACCCCTGGATTTTGGGGCCAGGGTCCCCCCAGACCCTTAGGGTACCCCCAGACCCCTGAATTTTATAGTGAAATTCTACCCAGAACCCCCCCATAACCCCTGGATTTTGGGGGCAGGGTCCCCCCAGACCCCTGCGTACCCCCAGACCCCTGAATTTTATAGTGAAATTCTACCCAGAACCCCCCAATAACTCCTGGATTGTGGGGCCAGGGTCCCCCCAGACCCCTGCGTACCCCCAGACCCCTGAATTTTTTAGTGCAGGTCTACCCAGAACCCCCCAATAAATCCTGGATTTTGGGGGCAGGGTCCCCCCAGACCCCTGAATTTTTTAGTGAAATTCTACCCAGAACCCCCCAATAACTCCTGGATTGTGGGGCCAGGGTCCCCCCAGACCCTTAGGGTACCCCCAGACCCCTGAATTTTATAGTGAAATTCTACCCAGACCCCCAGACCCTCCCTTAAACTCCTGGATTTTGGGGTGAGGGTCCCCCCAAGTCCCTGGGTGCCCCCCTGGATCCCTGAATTTTGTACTCAGGATCTACCCAGACCCCCAGACCCTCCCCTGAACTCCTGAATTTTGGGGTGAGGGGTCCCCCCAGACCCCTAAACTCTGTAGTGAAATCCTATCCAGCCTCCCAGACCCTCCCCATAACTCCTGGATTTTGGGGTGGGCACATCGGGGGTCCCTGCCCAGCCCCTCCAGACACCGGGATTGAGGCCGGATGACGGCCGGGAGCGGGATCTGGTGTCCGGCCTTCCTCTTCCTCCCTTCTGGCCCTGTCCCCTCCCCTCCCTGCCCTCCCTCCCCTCCTGCCCAGCCCCGGTCCAGCCTCGCTCGGAGCTCGGCAGCGGCCGGAGCGACCCCAGCGTGGCCATGAAGGGTCCCCTGCGCGGAGGGATCTTCTCCCGCCACGTCAAACGGCACCCCGGAGTGAGTCAGCCTTCCTCCAGGGCCCCCTCATCATCATCATCATCCTCATCCTCCTCATCCTCCTCATCCTCCTCCCAGGGACCCCTCATCCTCCTCATCCTCCTCATCCTCCTCATCCTCCTCCCAGGGACCCCCTCATCCTCCTTTTCCTCCTCCCAGGGACCCCCTCATCATCATCATCCTCATCCTTCCTCCAGGGACCCCTCCTCATCCTCCTTTTCCTCCTCCCAGGGACCCCTCATCCTCCTCATCCTCCTCATCCTCCTCATCCTCCTCATCCTCCTTTTCCTCCTCCCAGGGACCCTCTCATCCTCCTCATCCTCCCAGGGACCCCCCAGCCCCATTCCTGCTGCTCTGTGACCTTCCTCAGCCTCCTCTTCCTCCTCCTCATCCTCCTCCTCCCAGGGACCCCCAGCCCTCTGGGACACACTGGGAGCTTCTGTTCCTTTTACTGGGATGGACTGGGACACGCTGGGAGCTTCTGTTCCTTTTACTGGGATGGACTGGGACACGCTGGGAGCTTCTGTTCCCTTTTACTGGGATGGACTGGGACACGCTGGGAGCTTCTGTTCCCTTTTACTGGGATGGACTGGGACACGCTGGGAGCTTCTGTTCCCTTTTACTGGGATGGACTGGGACACGCTGGGAGCTTCTGTTCCCTCGGTTTAGGGTTTTTCCATGAAGGACTCGGGGCTGAGCACTCCATTCCCAGTGCTCCCAGTGCTCCCAGTCAGAGCAAACCCCAATTTATGGCTCCTCCCTAAAGGATTTGGGGCTGAACCCCCCATTCCCAGCATTCCCAGTGCTCCCAGTGCTCCCAGTCACAGCAAACCTCGGTTTAGGGTTTTTCCATGAAGGATTTGGGGCTGAATCCCCCATTCCCAGCATTCCCAGTGCCCCTGGTCAGAGTGAACTCCTATTTGTGGTTCTTCTCTAAAGGATTCAGTGCTGAACCCCTCATTTCCATTCCCAGTGCTCCCAGTCAGGGCTGAGCCTCGGTTGGTGGCTCCTCCCTATAAGTTTCGGTCCTGGGGACCCCATTTCCAGCATTCCCAGTGCTCCCAGTACGGCCCACTTCCCACCCAGCAGTGCCCAAACCAGGCTGGAATGCTGGATGCTGGCACCACCCCTGGCATCGTCCCTGGCACCGTCCCTGGGTCCATTCCTCTCACCGTCCCTGGCACCATCCCTGGTACAATCCTGGCACAATGGCACCACCCCTGGCACCACCCCTGGCCCCGGGAGCTGACGCGGCTCCCGGAGCCCGTTCGGGGCTCTCTCGCCATCTGCTGCCGCCGCCGTCTGGGTAATTAACGCCTGGCAGTAATTAGCGGCAGGACAATTAGAGGCTGCCAAGGCGCAGGTGCCAGCGGTGGAGCCCGAGCGGAGCGGGAGGTGTGGTGCGGACGGACAGACGGACGGACGGCACCACAGCAATTACAAACACCCCGGACCCTCTGTGCTTTTTACACCTCAGATTTGGGGTCTCCTTTGTGCCCCCCCAAATCCCTCAGGGGAAAGGCAGGAACAGAAACGCCCCGAATTTCCCCATTTTGCAGCGAGGATGACGCGGGGGCCTCACCCGAGGACGTGGGAAGCGCCCTGGGGGTGCCAACCCCCCCGTGCCCCCCGTGCTGGCACCCCCTGGCAGTGCCCAGCCTCGGCTTTGGGGCATTTTTTACCCAAATCCCTGAATTTGATGTTTTGAGGGGTGGCAGGGCCGGCTCTGCTGGGGTGAATGGGGAGGGGGCTTCATTCCCACCCCCCCTGACAAAAATGTCCCCACACGGGGGGGGGGGACACGGGGAGGGTCCCCTCACCTTTTGGGGGGTGGGTAAAGGTTGGGGTGTCCCAGCTGGGCTGGGGGAAGGAGCCCCGAGATCCCCTCAGGCCCTCCCAGAGCCCCCGAGATCCCCCCAGATCCCCCCCAGCCCCAAATCCTCCAGGGAGGGGCCGCAAACCGAGGCTCAGCCCTGACTGGGAGCACTGGGAACACTGGGAACACTGGGAATGGGGGGTTCAGCCCCAAATCCTTCACAGAGGAGCCACAAACCAAGGTTTGCTTTGACTGGGAGCACTGGGAATGCTGGAAATGGGGGGTTCAGCCCCAAATCCTTCAGGGAAGAACCATAAACCGAGGTTTGCTCTGACTGGGAGCACTGGGAGCACTGGAAATGGGGGGTTCAGCCCCAAATCTTTTAGAAAGGAGCCATAAAGTGACATTCAACCCTGAGCAGAGTCACTGGGAACACTGGGAACACTGGGAGCACTGGGAATGCTGGGAATGGGGTGCCCAGGACTAAATAATTGAGGGAAGAACCATAAACCAAGGTTTGCTCTGACCGGGAGCACTGGGAGCACTGGGAACGCTGAAAATGGGGGGTTCAGCCCCAAATCCTTCAGGGAGGAGCCACAAACTGAGGCTCAGCTCTGACTGGGAGCACTGGGAATGCTGGG
This sequence comes from Molothrus aeneus, assembly GCF_037042795.1. Lineage (NCBI taxonomy): Eukaryota > Metazoa > Chordata > Aves > Passeriformes > Icteridae > Molothrus > Molothrus aeneus. The sequence continues at coordinate 1,979,367 of NC_089675.1, read as the reverse complement.
AATGGGGGGTTCAGCCCCAAATCCTTCAGGGAAGAAGCATAAATAGGGGTTTGCTCTGACCAGGGGCACTGGGAATGCTTGGAAATGGGGTGCCCAGCCCCAAATCCTTCATGGAGGTGCCACTCCTGACTGGAGTCACTGGGAATGGGGTGTTGAGCCCCAAAAGCTTTAAGGAGGAGCCACAAACCGAGGTTGGCTCTGACTGGGAGCACTGGGAGCACTGGGAATGGGGTCCCCAGCCCCAAATCCTTCAGGGAGGAGCCCCAAACCGCGGCTCGGCCCTGACTGGGAGCACTGGGATTGACTGGGAACACCGGGAATGCCTCCCCCATGTCCTCAGCAGCGCCAGCCCCGGGCAGCCCGGGGCTGAGAGGATCCAATTTCTCATTCCCCACCCAATTCCTCTCCAGCACGAGGCGATTTTTCCTCCTCTCTGCTTTCATTCAGTCACCCGGGCTGACAGCTCCAGCTGTAGCTCAGCATTGCTGGGCCACCTCTCCCCTGTAAATCTCCCGGGTGTCAGCTCTGCCTTTCGCTCTGCCTGATAAATATTCATTTTATTGGGGCATTTTTCAATTTTCTTTCTGGGTTTTTTTTTTGGTTTATTTTTTTTCCCTTTCTCTCTTTTTTTTTTTTTTTTTTTTTTCAGCTCGTTCCTCTCATTGGCTTCATCAGCGTGGGACTGGGCAGCGCCGTGCTGTACCTGGTGAGGCTGGCACTGTACAGCCCTGATGTCAGGTATGGCTGGGCACAGCTGGGCACACCTGGGGAACACCTGGGGAACACCTGGGGTTCACCCCGCATTCCCAGAGTGGGGAAATGTGGGGCCAGAAGTGCCCAGGAGGCACCTGGAATGGTTGGCACTGCACAGCCCTGATGTCAGGTATGGCTGGGCACACCTGGGGCACACCTGGGGCACATTTGGGGAACACCTGGGGCACCCCTGGGCACACCTGGGGGTCACCCCACACCCCCAGAGTGGGAGCCAGAGGTGCCCAGTGTGGCTGGCACTGCACAGCCCAAACTCCAGGTACGCTTTGAGGTGCCCTGGGCACACCTGGGGCACACCTGGGGTTCACCCTGCACTCCCAGAGTGGGGAAATGTGGGGCCAGAGGTGCCCAGGAGGCACCTGGAATGGTTGGCACTGCACAGCCCTGATGCCAGGTATGGCTGGGCACACCTGGGGCACAGCTGGGGCACCCCTGGGCGCACCTGGGGCACATTTGGGGAACACCTGGATACACCTGGGGCTCACTCCATACTCCCAGAGTGGGGAAATGTGGGGCTAGAGGTGCCCAGTGTGGCTGGCACTGCACAGCCCTGATGCCAGGTATGGCTTGGTACAGCTTGGCACACCTGGGGCACCCCTGCGTACCCCTGGGGCACATTTGGGGAACACCTGGGCACATCTGGGTACACCTGGGGCTCACCCCACACCCCCAGAGTGGGGAAATGTGGGAGCCAGAGGTGCCCCAGTGTGGCTGGCACCGCACAGCCCAAACTCCAGGTACACCTTGAGGTGCCCTGGGCACACCTGGGGCACACCTGGGGTGGGGGGGCTCAGCCCATGGCCAGACCCAGCTCCAGGGTGGGAAATCCACACACAAAGAAAAACTTCCCAGATGGAAAATTCTGCTCTTGGCAGCACCAGCGGAACTGGGAGGGCGGAAAAAGGGGGTGGGGGATGGAAAAAAGGGGGTGGGGGATGGAAAAAAGGGGGTGGGGGATGGAAAAAAGGGGGGGGCAGCACGAGCTGCTCTCCCCAGGGACCCCTCCCACGGCCCTGCTGGCCCCCCCAGCCCCTCAGGGACAGCACAGGACGTGACCAGTTCGGCTCCAGTAGAACAGGGACGGTGCTGGGGGCGCTTTGGGGGGGCTCCAATGGGGCTGGGGGCGCTTTGGGGGGGCTCCAATGGGGTTGGGGGCGCTTTGGGGGGGTCCCATGGGGTGGGGGGGGTGGTGGTGGGGGGGGGTCTCTCCCCCAATCCTTGAGGTGCTGATGTCCCCCCTCTGTCACCCCCTCCCAGCTGGGACAGGAAGAACAATCCGGAACCCTGGAACAAGCTGAGCCCCACAGACCAGTACAAAGTGAGCACTGGGGGAACTGGGAGGGCTGGAAGTTGGGCGGCGGGGGGGGAGGCTCTTTTAGGGCACTTTTAGGGTAAAAAACACTCAGGAAGGGGAAAAAAAGGGGATCAGGCCTGGAGCAGAGAGCTCCAAATGTTTGTGCTTGAATTTGGGGAGGGGGCACCAAGGCCACCAAGGCCACCAAGGCTGCAGTGACACTGGGGGGACACTTTAGGGTTTCCCAGAGGCAATGTGTGGGGCAGGAGGGAGCCACTTTTAGGGCATTTTTAGGGTAAAACCCTGAGTTTTCCTCATGTTTGTGCTCAAATTTGGGGAGGGGGCACCAAGGCCACCAAGGCCACCAAGGCCAGGATGCAGTGACACTGGTTATGGGGGGGAGGGTAACAAATGGGATCTTTTAGGGTTTCCCAGAGGCAATGTGGGGCAGGGGGAGCCACTTTTAGGGCACTTTTAGGGTAAAACATTCAGGAAGGGCAAAGGGGGATCAGCCCTGGAGCAGAGACCCCCAAATCCTTGTGCTCAAATTTGTGTCACCAAGGCCACCAAGGCTGCAGTGACACTGGGGGGACACTTTAGGGTTTCCCAGAGGCAATTTTGGGGGAGATTCAGCCACTTTTAGGGCACATTTAGGGTAAAAACACTCAGGAAGGGGAAAAAAAGGGGATCAGGCCTGGAGCAGAGAGCTCCAAATGTTTGTGCTTGAATTTGGGGAGGGGGCACCAAGGCCACCAAGGCTGCAGTGACACTGGGGGGACACTTTAGGGTTTCCCAGAGGCAATGTGTGGGGCAGGAGGGAGCCACTTTTAGGGCATTTTTAGGGTAAAACCCTGAGTTTTCCTCATGTTTGTGCTCAAATTTGGGGAGGGGACACCAAGGCCACCAAGGCCACCAAGGCTTCAGTGACACTGGTTATGGGGGGGGTAATAAAAATGGATCTTTTAGGGTTTCCCAGAGGCAATGTGGGGCAGGAGGGAGTCACTTTTAGGGCATTTTTAGGGTAAAACCCTGAATTTTCCTCATGTTTGTGCTCGAATTTGGGGAGGGGGCACTGGGTGACACCAAGGCTGCAGGGACATTGGGGGGCTGCAGTGACATTGAGGGACATTGGGGGGCTGCAGGGACATTGGGGGGCTGCAGTGACACTGAGGGGGCTGCAGGGACATTGGGGGGGCTGCAGTGACACTGAGGGGGCTGCAGTGACATTGAGGGACATTGGGGGGCTGCAGGGACATTGGGGGGGCTGCAGGGACATTGGGGGGCTGCAGTGACACTGAGGGGGCTGCAGGGACATTGGGGGGGCTGCAGGGACATTGGGGGGGTGCAGTGACACTGAGGGGCTGCAGTGACACTGAGGGGGCTGCAGGGACATTGAGGGACATTGGGGGGGCTGCAGTGACATTGGGGGGGCTGCAGTGACACTGAGGGGGCTGCAGGGACATTGAGGGACATTGGGGGGGCTGCAGTGACACTGAGGGGGCTGCAGGGACATTGGGGGGCTGCAGGGACACTGAGGGGGTGCAGGGACATTGGGGGGCTGCAGGGACATTGGGGGGGGCTGCAGGGACATTGAGGGACATTGAGGGGGCTGCAGGGACATTGGGGGGCTGCAGGGACACTGGGGGGGTGCAGGGACATTGAGGGACATTGAGGGGGCTGCAGGGACATTGGGGGGGCTGCAGTGACATTGAGGGACATTGGGGGGGCTGCAGTGACATTGAGGGACATTGGGGGGCTGCAGGGACACTGAGGGGGCTGCAGGGACACTGAGGGGGCTGCAGGGACATTGAGAGACACTGAGGGGGCTGCAGTGACATTGGGGGGGCTGCAGGGACATTGGGGGGGTGCAGGGACACTGAGGGGGCTGCAGGGACATTGGGGGGGCTGCAGGGACATTGGGGGGGCTGCAGTGACCCCCCCTGACCCCCCTGACCCCCCTCCCTCCCTCCCTCCTGCAGTTTCTGGCAGTTTCCACTGACTACAAGAACCTCAAGAAGGAGCGGCCGAGCTTCTGAGCCAGCCCTGGGACAGGCTGGGCTGCGGGAGGAGCCCCCCAAAACCCCCCCAAAAACCCCCCAAAAACCCCCAAAACCCCCCCAAAAATCCCCAAAACCCCCCCAAAACCCCCCAAAATCCCCCAAAGAACCCCAAAACCCCCCAACCCCCCCCAAAACCCCCCAAGAACCCCCAGCCCCCCCAAACCCACCCCCCAATAAAGCCCAGCCCTGGGGGCGCCCCCTCACCCTCAGCTCCTGCATTGAACCCAGCACGGGGAGGAATTGTGGGGTGGGGGCAGCCAAGTGGGTCCTTTGGGCTTTCCCAGAGTTTGGGGGGCACCAAACTGGGTCCTTTGGGCTTTCCCAGAGCCTGGGGGGGACAGCACTGGACCCTTTAGGGTTTCCCAGAGTTTGGGGGCAGCAAATTGGATCCTTTATGGTTTCCCAAAACCTGGGAGGGAGGGACAGCAAATTCAATCCTTTAGGGTTTCCCAGAGTTTGGGGGGCACCAAACTGGGTCCTTTGGGGTTTTCCAGAGCCCAGGGGCAGCAAATTGGATTCTTTAGGGTTTCCCAAAACTTGGGAGCAGCAAATTGGATCCTTTAGGGTTTCCCAGAGCCCAGGAGTAGCAAACTGGATCCTTTATGGTTTCCTAAAACCTGGGGACAGCACTGGATCCTTTATGGTCTCCCAAAACCTGGAAGGGGGCAGCAAACCGGGTCCTTTAGGGTTTCCCAGAGTTTGGGGGCAACAAATTGGATTCTTTAGGGTTTCCCAGATCCTGGGAGCAGCAAATGGAAACTTTTATGGTTTCCCAGAGCCTGGGGTGGAGTGGGGGCAGCAAACTGGATCCTTTAGGGTTTCCCAAAACTTGGGAGCAGCAAATTGAATCCTTTAGGGTTTCCCAGAGTTTGGGGACAGCAACCTGGATCCTTTAGGGTTTCCCAGAGTTTGGGGGCAGCAAATTGGATCCTTTGGGGTTTTCCAGAGCCTGAGGGGGGTCAGCACTGGATCCTTTATGGAATCTCAGAACTTGGGGGCAGCAAACTGAATTGTTTATGGTTTTCCAGAGCCTGGGGTGGGATGGGGGCAGAAAATTGAATCCATTAGGGTTTCCCAGAGCCCAGGAGTAGCAAATTGAATCCTTTAGGGTTTCCCAGAGTTTGGGGGCAGCGAATTGAATCCTTTAGGGTTTCCCAGATCCTGGGAGCAGCACATTGAGACTTTTCTGGTTTCCCAGGGCGTGGAGGGGCCCAGCCCTGGATCCTCGATGCTTTCCCAGAGCCCCGAGCACGGCGGTGCTCGTGTGACCCCCCCGGGGACGCTCCCATGCCCCGGCAGCCCCAGGAACCCCTCGGGACCCCGGAGCCGCTTCCGCTCCCACGGCCCAGGGACCCCCGGGAGGGGAAGGGGCTGGGAGGGGCGGGGGGGGGGGGGAGACACGGGGAGGGACGGGCGGGAGCCGCTGGGGGACGGGACAGGGACAGAGACGGGATGGACACGGGATGGACACGGGATGGACACGGGACAGAGACGGGACACGGGACAGAGACGGGACACGGGACAGAGACGGGACAGAGACGGGATGGACACGGGATGGACACGGGACAGAGACGGGATGGACACGGGATGGACACGGGACAGAGACGGGATGGACACGGGACGGACACGGGACAGAGACGGGATGGACATGGACAGACACAGGACAGAGCCGGGACAGAGACGGGATGGACACGGGATGGACACGGGACAGAGACGGGATGGACACGGGATGGACACGGGACAGAGACGGGATGGACACGGGATGGACACGGGATGGACACGGGACAGAGACGGGACACGGGACAGAGACGGGATGGACACGGGATGGACACGGGACAGAGACGGGATGGACACAGGACACGGGAGACGGGACAGACACGGGACAGACACGGGACAGAACCTGGGACATGGGATAGACACGGGACACGGGACAGAAACGGGACAGAGCCTGGGACACAGGACAGACACGGGGAGGGACGGGCTGGAGCCGCTGGGGGACGGGACAGGGACAGAGACGGGATGGACACAGGACACGGGATAGACATGGGACAGACACAGGATAGACACGGGACAGAGATGGGATAGACACAGGACACGGGACAGAGACGGGACAGACACAAGACACGGGACAGACACGGAACAGAGCCGGGACAGACACGGGACAGACACGGGAGAGAGCCGGGATAGACACGGGACAGACACGGGACAGACACGGGACAGAGACGGGACGGACATGGGACAGAGCCAGGACAGAGCCGGGACAGATCCGGACAGAGCCCGGCAGGGCGCCAGGAAAAGGGGAGGGTCCGGTCCAGTCGGGTCGGGTCGGGTCCCCAGGGTGTCCCCCCCACCGCACCCCAAATGTCCCCGGGCTCAGCACCACCCCCTGCCCTCAGAGCCCCACCAGGCTGGGGAAACTGAGGCACGAGAGCCTGAGGGGCTCCTGGCAGGGCACTGAGGGGCTCCAGGGACCCCTCCCCAACATCCAGCACGGCCCAAACACCTCCAAATCTCTGCCCCCACTTTATTAGCGACCCCTCCCCATAGAAAAGTGCAAGATGAGGCTGCAGCAAGCAGTGCCCCCCACCCAAATGCAGGATCTGGGGGGTCTCTGTACCCTAACACTGAGAGCAGGATGTGCCCCCACCCCAGGGATGCAGCACCCAAGGGTGACAACGGGAAAAAAGGGGAGGGGGAAAGGGTCTGAGGGTGTCAGTGCCCCCTCCCCAGCGCCCCCAGGCTGGCAGCAGGGCCGTGCCCCCCTCAGTGGCACCCGAAGCCGGGCATGGGGAAGGTCTCAACAAGAACCTCGTGGATCCTGGCACTTGGGGGACCCCTCCCCAACATCCAGCACAGCCCAAACACCTCCAAATCTCTGCCCCCAATTTTATTAGCGACCCCTCCCCATAGAAAAGTGCAAGATGAGGCTGCAGCAAGCCCAGGAAGGTTCTAACACTGAGAGAAGGATGCAGTCCCCACCCCAGGGATGCAGCACCCAAGGGTGACAACGGGGGACAAAAGGAGGGGGAGGACAGGCAGAGGGTGGCTCTGAGGGTCTCAGTGCCCCCTCCCCAGCGCCCCCAGGCTGGCAGCAGGGCCGTGCCCCCCTCAGTGGTGCCCAAAGCCGGGCATGGGGCAGGCATGGGCCAAGGTCTCAATGAGACCCCCAGAGTCCCTGGCACTGAGGGGCTCCAGGGACCCCTCCCCAACATCCAGCACAGCACCAAAGCTCTGCCCCCAATTTTATTAGCGACCCCTCCCCATAGAAAAGTGCAAGATGAGGCTGCAGCAAGCCCAGGAAGGTTCTAACACTGAGAAAAGGATGCGCCCCCACCCCAGGGATGCAGCACCCAAGGGTGACAACGGGGGACAAGGGCAGGGGGAAAGGCTCTGAGGGTCTCAGTGCCCCCTCCCCAGCGCCCCCAGGCTGGCAGCAGGGCCGTGCCCCCCTCAGTGGTCGCTGAAGCCGGGCATGGGGAAGGCACGGGCGAAGGTCTCCACGCGCCCCCGCAGCTCCTGCAGGCGCTGCTGCGTCCCTGGGTCCTGGAGCAGGAAATTCCTGAAATCCTGGAGCTTACCTGGCGTGGGGAGGGCACAGGTGAGCACCAGGGCAGCTCCAGCCCTGCCACAGGTACCCACAGCTGGGCTGGCATCGGGATGGGGTGAAGGGGTGGTATTACAAAGGGGAGAGGGGCAGGCAGGAAGGGAGAATGGGGGGAAATGGGGGGAAAGAAATGGAGGAAAGAAATGGGGGAAAGAAATGGGGGAAAGAGATGGGAGAAATAAATGGGGGAAATAAATGGAGGGAAATAAATGGGGGAAAAGAAATGGGGGGAAAGGAATGGGGGGAAAGAAATGGGGGGGAATGGAATTGGGGGAAAGGAATTGGGGGAAAGGAATGGAAAGAAATGGGGGAAAGAAATGGGGAAAATAAACGGGGGGAAATAAATGGAGGGAAATAAATGGGGGGAAGGAATTGAGGGGAAGGAAATGGGAGGAAAGAAATGGGGGGAAAGAAATGGGGGAAATAAATGGAGGGAAATAGATGGGGGAAAGAAATGGGGGGGAAAGAAATGAGGGAAAGAAATGGGGGAAATAAATGGAGGGAAATAAATGGGGGGAAGAAATGATGGGGAAATAAATGGGAGGAAAGGAATGGGGGGAAAGGAATTGGGGGAAAGAAATGGGGAAAAGAAATGGGAGGAAAGAAATGGGGGGGAATAAATGGTGGCCCCCCATGGCTCATGGGTTTTGCCACGTGGTTTTTGGGGACCAGGGTGGGCACCAGAAGGAGCTGAGGGGCAGCAAGGAAGGGGGACATGGGGAGAACTGGGGGAAATGGGGGTCCCCAGGGCTCACTGGTTTTGCTCTTGACGTCCAAGGCCAGGGCGATGCCCTCGTCGATGAACTCCACGACCTTCTGGAAATCCTCCTCACGGAACTGGCGCGAGGTCAGGGCAGGGGCACCTGGGGACAGCGGGGACAGAGCCTGTCAGGGACAGCGGGGACAGCAGGGACAGAGCCTGTCGGGGACAGCGGGGACAGGAGGGAGAGCAGGGACAGCAGGGACAGAGCCCAGCAGGGACAGCAGGGACAGCAGGGACAGAGCCTGTCGGGGACAGCGGGGACAGCAGGGACAGTGGGGACAGAGCCTGTCAGGGACAGTGGGGACAGCAGGGAGAGCAGGGACAGAGCCTGTCAGGGACAGCGGGGACAGTGGGGACAGAGCCTGTCAGGGACAGCGGGGACAGTGGGGACAGAGCCTGTCAGGGACAGCGGGGACAGCAGGGACAGTGGGGACAGCAGGGAGAGCAGGGACAGAGCCCAGCAGAGACAGCGGGGACAGTGGGGACAGCAGGGACAGTGGGGACAGAGCCTGTCAGGGACAGCGGGGACAGCAGGGAGAGCGGGGACAGAGCTCGTCAGGGACAGCAGGGACAGAGCCCAGCAGGGACAGCGGGGACAGCAGGGACAGCGGGGACAGAGCCCGTCAGGGACAGAGCCCAGCAGGGACAGTGGGGACAGCAGCACTGCAGGGGCACCAGCCCCATGAGGGGCTCCCTCAGTCCCAGACCCCCAAGGGGCTCACAGGGTCCCAGACCCCCAAGAAGCTCCCTCATTCCCAGCCCCTCAAGGGGGTCCCTGGGTCCCAGCCCTCCAAGGGGCTCACAGGGTCCCAGACCCCCAAAGGACTCCCTGAATCCCTCATTTCCAGCCCCACAAGGAGCTCCCCAGCCCCAGACCCCTCACTGCACCTCCCCAAATTTGGGGACCAAGATGTCCCCAAATCCTTCTGCCCCTTTCCCTCCCAAAACCATCCCCAAATTCCCACTCAGAGAGGGGAGAAGCAGCGGGGCTGAGGCCCCCCTGGGCACGGTGGGGCTCCTTCATTCCCAGCTCCACAAGAAGCTCACAGGGTCCCAGATCCCCAAGGGGCTCCCTGGCCCCAGACCCCTCACTGCGCCTCCCCAAATTTGGGGACCAAGAGGTCCAAGAGGTCCCCAAATTCTCGTCCCCACAAGGTCCTCCGCCCTTCCCCACCCAAACCCACCCCCAAATTCCCACTCAGAAAGAGGAGAAGCAGCGGGGCTGCTGTGGGGTGATGCCCCCCAGGCCCCAGGGCAGGGGGTGCCCCTCACCCAGGCGCAGCCCCCCGGGGGTCAGGGCACTCCTGTCCCCTGGGCACGTGTTCTTGTTGGCAGTGATGGACACCAGCTCCAGCACCCGCTCTGCCCGCGCCCCGTCCATGCCCTTGGGCCGCAGGTCCACCAGCACCAGGTGGTTGTCGGTGCCCCCTGGGGAGGGAAGGACAGGGGTGAGGGGTCCTGAGCACCCCCAGACCGCTCTGCTGGGCCTTGTGTGCTCTGCAGGGCTGGTGGTGCTGGCTCTGCCCCCCAGTCCTGCTGCACGTCCCCAGTGCTGGCCTGAGACTGGGCAGAGCCACCCGGCCCCAGCATGGCTCAGCCCTGTCCCCAACATGGCTCAGCACTGTCCCCAACATGGCTCATTCTTGTCCCCACCATGGCTCAGCCTTGTCCCCAGCATGGTCACTCTTGTCCCCAGCATGGTCACTCTTGTCCCCAGCATGGCTCAGCCTTGTCCCCATCATGGCTCATTCTTGTCCCCACCATGGCTCAGCCCTGTCCTCATCATGGCTCCTCCCTCCCTGACCCCACAAGAGCAGGGACAGAGCCTCACCTGACACCAGGGGGTACCTAGGACAGACAGACAGACAGACAGACAGACTCACCTGACACCAGGGTGTAGCAGCAGGACAGACAGACAGACAGACAGACAGACTCACCTGACACCAGGGTGTACCTGGGACAGACAGACAGACAGACAGACAGACTCACCTGACACCAGGGTGTAGCCCCTCTGCAGCAGCGCCTGTGCCATGGCCTTGGCGTTCCTCAGCACCTGCTGGCAGTACTGCCTGAAGGCCGGGGAGCTGGCCTGGAGACAGGGACACCATCGGCACGGGGGACCCCAACGGGGCAGGGGACACCCCATGGCACAGGGGACACCCCATGGCACAGGGGGGACACACCATAGCACAGGGGGACACCCCATAAGTACAGGGCACACCCCAGAGCACAGGGGGGACACAGGACACCCCCTCCCCAGCCCCCCAGCCAGCACAGACCTGTTTGAGGGCCACGGCCACGGCAGCAATGGCGTGGTTGTGGGGTCCCCCCTGCAGCGAGGGGAACACGGAGAAGTTGATCCTGTCCTCCAGGTCGTAGAGCGTCTCCTTGCCCGTCCTTTTGTCCACCGAGCGCACGCCCTTGCGGTAGAAGATCAGCCCTGACCTGGTGGCAAAGGGACACTGTCACCTGTCCTGCCCGGGGGGGACACTCAAGGGGCACAAGGGGGTCCCTCATTGCCAGCCTGAGGCACCCTGGGGTCCCCTTGGGGTGCACCCACAAGAGGGTCCCTCATTCCCAGACCCCAAGGAACTCACTGGGTCTCAGCCCCTCACTGGGGCTTCCTCTGTCCCAGCCCCCCAAAGGGATTCCCTGGGTCCCAGCCCCCCAAAGGGATTCCCCGGGTCCCAGCCCCCCAAAGGGCTCACAGGGTCCCAGCCCCCCAAAGGGATTCCCTGGGTCCCAGCCCCCCAAAGGGATTCCCCGGGTCCCAGCCCCCCAAAGGGATTCCCCGGGTCCCAGCCCCCCAAAGGGCTCACAGGGTCCCAGCCCCTCACTGGGGCTCCTTCATTCCCAGTTCCCCCAGAATCTCCCTCATTCCCAGCCTCCCAAGGATCTCACAGGGTCCCAGTTCCCCAAGGGGCTCCCTGAATCCCAGCCCTTCAAGGGGGTCCCTCATTCCCAGCCCCCCATGGGGGTCCCTGGGTCCCAGCCCCTCATTTGAGCTCCCTCAGTCCCAGCTCCCTATGGGGCTCACAGGGTCCCAGCCCCACAAGGAGCTCCCTCAATCCCAGGCCCCCAGGGGGTTCCCTCATTCCCTGACCCCCAAGGAGCTCCCTGGTCCCAGCCCCACAAGGAGGTCCCTCAATCCCAGCCCCACAAGGGGGTCCCTCATTCCCAGGCCCCCAAGGGGGTCACAGGGTCCCAGCCCCACAAGGAGCTCCCTGGTCCCAGCCCCACACTGGGGTTCCCTCATTCCCAGCCCCCCAAATGGCTCCTTCATTCCCAGCCCCCCCCAGGAGCTCCCTGAATCCCTCACTCCCACCCCCCCATGGGGGTCCCACCTGGCCCCCCTCAGGGTCTTGTGCGTGGTGCTGGTGACGACGTCCGCGTGCTCGAAGGGGGACGGGATCACCTTGGCGGCCACCAGCCCGCTGATGTGGGCCATGTCTGCCAGCAGGTAGGCCTTGACCTCGTCACACACCTGTGGGGACACCCCCCGGGGTCACCTGCTGTCCCCAGAGACCCCCAGGACCCCCCAGGTACCCTCCTGATGCGGGTGTAGTCGATGAGGCGGGGGACACCCACCAGGGACACCCACGAGGGACACCCATGAGGGACACCCACCTGGGGACACCCATCAGGGACACCCACAAGGGACACCCACCTGGGACACCCAGCAGGGACACCCACCTGGGACACTGACCAGGGACACCCATCAGGGACACCCAGCAGGGACACCCACCTGGGGACACCCATCAGGGACACCCATCAGGGACACTGACCAGGGACACCCAGCAGGGACACCCAGCAGGGACACCCACTGGGGACACCCACTGGGGACACTCATCAGGAACACTGATCTGGGGACACCCATCAGGGGACACCCACTGGGGACACTCACCTGGGACACCCACCACTAATACCCACCTGGGGACACCCACCTGGGGATACCCACCTGGGGATACCCACCTGGGGTCACCCACCAGGGACACCCAGCAGGGACACCCACTGGGGACACCCATCAGGGGACACCCACCTGGGGATACCCACTGGGGACAACCATCAGGGACACCCACCTGGGGTCACCTACCTGGGGACACCCACCTGGGACACCCACCTGGGGACACCCACAGGGGTCACCTGCTGTCCCCAGTGCCCCCCAGGAGCCCTCCTCACCCTCCTGATGCGGGCGTAGTCGATGAGGCGGGCGTAGGCGCTGGTGCCCGCGATGATCAGGCAGGGACGGAAGAGACGCGCGGTCACCTCCAGCTGGGCGTAGTCAATGAGGCCTGTGGCGGGCTGGGAGGGACAGACGGACGGACAGGCGGGTCAGACAGACCAGGGACAGACAGACAGGTCAGACAGACTAGGGACAGACAGACAGACAGGTCAGGCAGACCAGGGACAGACAGACAGGCCAGACAGACCAGGGACAGGCAGACAGACAGGAAGGTCAGACAGACCAGGGACAGACAGACAGACAGGTCAGGCAGACCAGGGACAGACAGACAGGCAGACCAGGGACAGACAGACAGGTCAGACAGACCAGGGACAGACGGACGGACAGGCGGGTCAGACAGACCAGGGACAGACAGACAGACAGGTCAGGCAGACCAGGGACAGACAGACAGGCCAGACAGACCAGGGACAGGCAGACACACAGGCAGGCAGGTCAGACAGACCAGGGACAGGCAGACAGACAGACAGATTGGTGAGTCAGTCCAGGGACAGGCAGACAGGTCAGTCAGTCCATGGACAGACAGACAGACAGACAGACTGGTCAGCCCAGGGATGGATGGACAGATTGGTCAGCCCAGGGACAGACAGACAGAGACAAATTGGTCAGTCCAGGGACAGACAGACAGATGGACAAGTCAGTCATCCCAGAGATGGGCAGAGAGGTCAGTCAGTTCAGGGACGGACAGACAGACAGGTCAGTCAACCCAGGGATGGGCAGACAGACAGACAGACAGGTCAGTCAACCCAGGGATGGACAGACAGACAGACAGACAGGTCAGTCAACCCAGGGATGGACAGACAGACAGGTCACCCTGGGGACACCCTGGGGCTCCCCCCAGCTCACATCCAGCTTGTAGGGCATGGACTCGAAGAAGATGGAGGTGGCCGAGATCCGCTTGGTGTCCGTCATGTAACCGTGGGTGAGGCTGGGGATGGAACGGGGAGAAAATGGGGATAAAATATTTGGGAAAAAATGGGGAAAAAATAGGGGAAAAAATGGGGAAAAATTTGGGATAAAATGGGGAAAAATGGGGATGAAATGGGGATAAAATCATGGGATTTTCAGGGGAGTTGGAAAGAAAGGTTGGGCCTGGGAAAATATTAGGGTAGGCCCTGGGAAGATGTTCCCCCAATTCCCCCAATCCCCAACCCCCAAAGCCTCCACTCCCCATGCACTGGCCCTACATCCCAATCCCCCAATTCCCAATCCCCATGTACTGGCCCTATATACCAACTCCCAATCCCCAATTCCCCCAATTCCCAATCCCCATTCCCCACACACTGGCCCCCAATCAGGCACGTCCAATCCCCCAATCCCCAATCCCCCAAACCCCCAATTCCCCCAACCCCCAGCCCCCAAACCCCCAATTCCCCCAATCCCCAGCCCCCAAACCCCCAATCCCAAACCCTCACTTCCCCAATCCCCAGCGCCCAAACCCCAATTCCCCCAATCCCCAGCCCCCAAACCCCCAATTCCCCCAATCCCAAACCCTCAATTCCCCAATTCCCCCAATCCCAAACCCCCAATCCCCCCAGTCCCCAGCCCCCAAACCCCAATTCCCCCAATCCCCCCGTTCCCCCCTTACTGGCCCCCGTTGGGCAGGTCCAGCCCCATCAGGCGCTCGTGGGGCTGCAGCAGGGCCGTGTAGGCGGCCAGGTTGGGCAGGTCCAATCCCCCAATCCCCAACCCTAAACCCCCAATGGTCAGCCCCAATTCCCCCAATTCCCAGCCCCTAAACCCCCAATCCCCCAATCCCCAGCCCCCAATTCCCCCAACCCCCAATCCCAAACCCTCAATTCCCCAATTCCCCCAATCCCAAACCCTCAATTCCCCAATCCCCAGCGCCCAAACCCCAATTCCCCCAATCCCCCAACCCCAATCCCCCAATTCCCCCCTTACTGGCCCCCGTCGGGCAGGTCCAGCCCCATCAGGCGCTCGTGGGGCTGCAGCAGGGCCGTGTAGGCGGCCAGGTTGGGCAGGTCCAATCCCGCAATCCCCAATTCCCAATTCCCAACTCCCAACTCCCAATCCCCCAATTCCCAATCCCCATGTACTGGCCCTATATACCAACTCCCAATCCCCAATTCCCTAATCCCCATTCCCCACACACTGGCCCCTGTTGGGCAGGTCCAATCCCCCAATCCCCAACCCTAAACCCCCAATGGTCAGCCCCAATTCCCCCAATTCCCAGCCCCTAAACTCCCAATCCCCCAATCCCCAGCCCCCAATTCCCCCAACTCCCAATTCCCCCAATCCCAAACCCTCAATTCCCCCAATCCCAAACCCTCAATTCCCCCAATCCCCCAACCCCAATCCCCCAATTCCCCCCTTACTGGCCCCCGTCGGGCAGGTCCAGCCCCATCAGGCGCTCGTGGGGCTGCAGCAGGGCCGTGTAGGCGGCCAGGTTGGCCGGGGAGCCCGAGTAGGGCTGGACATTGACACCCCAGCGGGCAGGGTCCAGGTCAAACGCCTCCAGAGCCCTCTGCTCGCACAGCAGCTCGATCTGATCCACCACCTCGGCACCGCCGTAGTACCTGGGGACACCAGGGGGACACCAGGGGGTCACCAGAGCCAGCCTGACCCCATGGGAGTGATCTGATCCACTCCCATAGTACCTGGGGACACCAAGGGGTCACCAGTGCCATTCTGACCCCATAGGAGTGACCTGATCCACCACCTTGGCACCCCCATAGTACCTGGGGACACCAGGGGACACCAGGGGGTCACCATCCTGACCCCATGGGAGTGACCTGATCCACTCCCATAGTACCAGGGGACACCAGGGGACACCAGTGCCAGCCTGACCCTATAGGGGTGACTTGATCCACCACCTCAGCACCCCCATAGTACCTGGGGACACCAGGGGACACCAGGGGGTCACCAGAGCCAGCCTGACCCCATGGGAGTGACCTGATCCATCACATTGGCACTCCCATAGTACCTGGGGACACCAGGGGGTCCCCAGTGCCATTCTGACCCTATAGGAGTGATCTGGTCCATCACCTCTGCACCCCCGTAGTACCTGGGGACACCAGGGGGACACCAAGGGGTCACCAGAGACAGCCTGACCCCATGGGAATGACCTGATCCACTCCCATAGTACCTGGGGACACCAGGGGGTCACCAGAGCCATCCTGACCCCATGGGAGTGATCTGATCCACCACCTCAGCACCCCCATAGTACCTGGGGACACCAGGGGGACACCAGGGGGTCACCAGAGACAGCCTGACCCCATGGGAGTGATCTGATCCATCACATTGGCATCCCCATAGTACCTGGGGACACCAGGGGGTCACCAGAGCCATTCTGACCCCATAGGAGTGACCTGATCCACCACCTCGGCACCCCCATAGTACCTGGGGACACCAGGGGGACACCAGGGGGTCACCAGTGCCATTCTCACCCCATAGGAGTGATCTGGTCCATCACCTCGGCACCCCCGTAGTACCTGGGGACACCAGGGGGTCACCAGAGCTATTCTGACCCTATAGGAGTGACCTGATCCACCACCTCTGCGCCCCATTTTGGGTTCATTTTGGGCTCATTTTGTGACCATTTTGGGTTCATTTTGTGCCATTTGGGTTCATCTTGTGACCATTTAGGGTTTACCTTGGGTTCATTTGGGGTTCATTTTGTGACCATTCTGGGTTCATTTTGTGACCATTTTGGGTTCATTTTGTGACCATTTTGGGTTCATTTTGTGCCATTTGGGTTCATCTTGGGTTCATTTTGTGACCATTTTGGGTTTACCTTGGGTTCATTTGGGGTTCATTTTGTGACCATTTTGGGTTCATTTGGGGTTCATTTTGTGACCACTTTGGGTTCATTTTGGGTTCATTTTGTGACCATTTTGGGTTCATTTTGTGACCACTTTGGGTTCATCTTGGGTTCATTTTGTGACCATTCTGGGTTCATTTTGTGACCATTTTGTGACCATTTTGGGTTCATTTTGTGCCATTTGGGTTCATCTTGGGTTCATTTTGTGACCATTTTGGGTTTACCTTGGGTTCATTTGGGGTTCATTTTGTGACCATTTTGGGTTCATTTTGTGACCACTTTGGGTTCATTTTGGGTTCATTTTGTGACCATTTTGGGTTCATTTTGTGACCACTTTGGGTTCATTTTGTGACTATTTTGGGTTCATCTTGGGTTCATTTTGTGACCATTTTGGGTTCATTTTGGGTTCATCTCAGGTTCATTCTGTGACCATTTTGGGTTTACCTTGGGTTCATTTTGTGACCATTTGGGGTTAATTTTGTGACGATTTTGGGTTCATTTTGTGACCATTCTGGGCTCACCTTGGCTGTAGCCCTGGCTGGGCTCTTGTGCAGCCCAGGGCGGATCCATTGAGGCCCCCTAATCCATCCCTATTCATTATTTAACTCCAATCTCTGTCCTAGATCAACCCTCACAAGGCATCACCACCGGGGAGCCCCCAGTCCATCCCTGGCTGGGGTCTCCTGCAGCTGAACCCCCCCCAAGCCCACTCCCCACTTTACCTCTTCCCAGGATACCCCTCTGAGTATTTATTGTTCAGGCAGGAGCCCAGGGCCTCCAGCGCTGCCCGGCTGCAGAAATTCTGGGAGGGAGGAAAAAGTGGATGGGAATCAGAGCAGCCAAACCCCCCTAAACAGGGGGTACCCCAAGCCTGAGCCCACCCTGTGCAGGGACCAAGGCTGGTGGTGGTGGCTGTGCCAGCGCTGGGGACTTTGGGTGGGCAGGGGGGTCAGGGGGGGACACACAACACCAGGATGGGGGTCCTGGTGATCAGCCAGGGGTGAGGAGGAGGATGGGATGGAACTGAGACCCCCAGGGATGATGGAGGTGGGAGAAAAGGTACAGAGGGGGCACCAGGACCCCCCCAATGGGGACGGGGACATGGATGGGAATTGGAGCAGCCAAACCCCCCTAAACAGGGGGTACCCCAACCCCCACCCCAACCCTTCCCAACCCCCCCAGGCTCAACCCCACCCCTGCCCAACCCCCCTAAACCCCACCCCCAACCCTTCCCAAGCCCCCCAAACCCAAACCCACCCCTGCCCAACCCTTTCCCCAACCCCTCCAGTCCCGACCCCACCCCTTCCAAAGCCCCCCAAGTCCCAACCCCACCCCTTTCCATCCCCCCAAACCCGGCCCCACCCCTTCCCACGCCCCCAGCCCCACCTCGGATGCGATCAGCTCCAGCCCCCGGCACTGCCGATCCTTCTCCTTCTGCAGGAGGCTCCAGAGCTCGGGGTCGCTCTGGGCCAGGCTCTCCTGGCCCGTCCAGCCCGGGCAGTGCCCGGGGGCAGCGGCGGCAGCGGCGCCGTGCTGGGCCCGGAGGGTGCCCGTGCCCAGGCGGGAGCCCCAGCGCTGCAGGGTCTGCACGGAAATGGGGACACAAGGAGTGAGACCCCCCTGTATGGGAATGGGGACACAAGGAGTGAGACCCCCCCTGTATGGGAATGGGGACACAAGGAGTGAGACCCCCCCTGCATGGGAATGGGGACACAAGGAGTGAGACCCCCCCCTGTATGGGAATGGGGACACAAGGAGTGAGACCCCCCCCTGTATGAGAATGGGGACACAAGGTGTGAGACCCCCCCTGCATGGAAATGGGGACACAAGGAGTGAGACCCCCCCTGTATGGAAATGGGGACACAAGGTGTGAGACCCCCCCTGTATGAGAATGGGGAGGGGGACAGAAGGTGTGAGACCCCCCCTGTATGGGAATGGGGACACAAGGTGTGAGACCCCCCCTGTATGAGAATGGGGACACAAGGAGTGAGACCCCCCCTGTATGGGAATGGGGAGGGGGACACAAGGTGTGAGACCCCACTGGAGCCCCCCAAGATGTGAGACCCCCCTGGAGACCCCCCGGCGCTGCAGGGTCTGCATGGAAATGGGGACACAAGGAGTGAGACCCCCCCTGTATGGGAATAGGGAGGGGGACACAAGGTGTGAGACCCCCCCCAGCCCCTGACAGGACATAGAGGGGACAGCAGCAGGGGTGACACCCCCAGGATCTGTCCCCAGGCACCCTGCAAGGTATGGGCACCCCAAGGGACACATGGGGACCCCACAGGGTGCATGGGGACCCCAAGGACCCCACAGGGACCCCAAGGACCCTACGTGGCACATGGGGACCCCATGGACCCTACAGGGAACATGAGGATCCCCCAAGATCCACACAGGGACCCCAAGGACCCTACGTGGCACAT
Organism: Molothrus aeneus; assembly: GCF_037042795.1. Taxonomy (NCBI): domain Eukaryota; kingdom Metazoa; phylum Chordata; class Aves; order Passeriformes; family Icteridae; genus Molothrus; species Molothrus aeneus. The sequence goes on along the minus strand of NC_089675.1, from coordinate 1,960,431 downwards.
GGGGACCCCAAGGATCCTACAGGGAACATGGGGACCCCCCCCAAGATCCACAAAGGGTGCATGGGGACCCCACAGGGCACATGGGGACCCCAAGGACCCTACAGGGCACATGGGGACCCCAAAGCGCACATGGGGACCTCAAGGACCCCACAGCACACATGGGGACCCCCCCAAGCTCCTCACAGGGTGTATGGGGACCCCAAGGGGCCCACGGAGACTCCTCCATGGTCCCCCCAAAAGTACCTGGGGACCCCACAGACCACACGGGGATCCTGCCAAGGGTACTTGGGGGCCCCTCAAAGTCCTCACAAGGACCCCCAAAGACACCTGGGGATCCCCCCCAAGGGCCCCCAAAAAAGCACATGGGGATCTCCAAAGACCCCCCAGAGCACACAAAACCCCCTTAAAATTCCCCAAAAACCCCACAACAACCCCCAAAACCCCACGGGGACCCCCCCAAGCTCTGGTGCCCAGCTGGATTTGCATCCACGGGACCCCCCCCTCATTGTGGCTTTGGGGGGATCCCCCCGGTGCCCACCCCCGGTAACCGGGACCCCCCCCCCCACCCTCATTGTGGCTGTGAGGGGATCCCCCCCGTGCCCCCTCCCGGTGCCCACCCCCGGTGCCCGGGATGCCCCCGGTGCCCGGGTGATGTAACCGCGGCCGCCCCATTGCATCACCCGCGGGGCCGCGGGCACCGGGCAGGGGCCAAGGCCGGTGGTGGCGGGGTCGGGACCGGCCCCGGGGACTTTGGGACCGACACAAAGTCCGCGGGATGGGGGGGGGGGCACACGGTACCGGGATGGGGGGGGGGGCACACGGTACCGGGATAGGGGGGGCAGCACACGGTACCGGGATAGGGGGGGCAGCACACGGTACCGGGATAGGGAGGAGCACACGGTACCGGGATGGGGGGGGGGGGGGCACACGGTACCGGGATAGGGGGGGAGCACACGGTACCGGGATGGGGGGGGGGGGCACACGGTACCGGGATAGGGGCAGCACACGGTACCGGGATAGGGCGGGCACACGGTACCGGGATGGGGGGGGCACACGGTACCGGGATAGGGGCACACGGTACCGGGATGGGAGCACACGGTACCGGGATAGGGGCACACGGTACCGGGATAGGGGGGGGCACACGGTACCGGGATAGGGGCACACGGTACCGGGATGGGGGGGGGACACGGTACCGGGATAGGGGCACACGGTACCGGGATGGGGGGGGCACACGGTACCGGGATAGGGAGGAGCACACGGTACCGGGATGGGAGCACACGGTACCGGGATGGGAGCACACGGTACCGGGATAGGGGCAGCACACGGTACCGGGATAGAGAGGAGCACACGGTACCGGGATGGGGGGGGGCACACGGTACCGGGATGGGGGGGGGCACACGGTACCGGGATGGGAGGACACGGTACCGGGATAGAGAGGAGCACACGGTACCGGGATAGGGAGGAGCACACGGTACCGGGATTGGGGTCCCGGTGCGCAGAGGGGGAGGAGGAGGAGCGGGATGGAATTGAGACCCCCCCCCCCCGGGATAAAGGGGGACACGGGGGGGGAACGGAGGTACCGGGACATCCCCCCAGCCAGTAACGGGGAGCGGGACCCCCCCAGAGCGGGAACCGGGATTGCTGCGACACCGGGACCCCTGTGAGCACCGGGAGCCACCGGGAACGGGACCCGTGTGGGGTCTGGGGCTGCCCGTGCACGGGGGGTCCCGGTGGGTGTCCCCCCCCCCCTTACCGGGTACCGGGACCGTCCCCCCATGTACCGGGAGCCCTGTGAGCACCGAGAGCCACCGGGAACGGGACCCAGGACCCGTTTGGGGTCCGGGACTCTCCCTCCGGTCACCGGAACTTTCTGTGCACCGGGAGCCACCGGGGGATGCGGGAACTGGGGATCCGAACCGGGGATCCCTACCGGGAACCCTTACCGGGGACCGAGGATCATAACCGGGGACCCTGGATCCGAACCGGGGATCCTCACCGGGAACCGGGGATTCGAACCGGGGATCCCCACCGAGGACCCGGGATCCGAACCGGAGACCTTACCGGGAACCGGGGATCCGAACCGGGAACCCTTACTGGGAACCTGGGATCCTTACCGGGGATCCCTACCGGGTATCCTTACCGGGATCCTTACCGGGATCCCTACCGGGGATCCTTACCGGAACCGGGCCCCCCCCATGCACCCCGGTCCCCGTCCCAGCCCCGGTTCTCACCGTGCCCAGCCGGAGCGGCCACATCTCGCCCTGCTCCGCACGTGGGTCCGGCCGGGTCCCGGTTCCCGGCCCCGGTCCCGGTCCCGGCCCCCGCCTGGCCCCGCCCCCACGCGCGCGCTGCCGAGAGGGCGGAGCCACCGGAGCCGCGGGGGCCGACGGGAAACTGGGGGAGCGAGACCTCCCCACCCCCCCCAGCGGGGTCAGCCCGGTCCCTGCACCCCCATCCCCAATTCTGGGGTCCCCTATCCCCAATTTGGGATCCCCCATCCTTAATTTTGGGGTCTTCCATCCCCAATTTTGGGGTCCTGACACTCCCATCCCCAATCCTGGGGTCCCGATCCCTGCACCCCCATCCCCAATTTTGGGGTCCCCCATCCCCAGTTTTGGGGTTCCCCGATCCCTGAACCCTCCATCCCGAATTTTGGGGTTCCCCCATCCTTAATTTTGGGGTCTTCCGAATTTTGGGGTCCCTGCAACCCCATTCCAAATTTTGGGGTCCCCCATCCCCAATTTTGGGGTCCCCCATCCTTAATTTTGGTCCCCTATCCCTGCACCCCCACCCCGAATTTTGGGATCCCCCATCCCCAATTTTGGGGTCCTCGATCCCCAGTTTTGGTGTCCCCCATCCCGAATTTTGGGGTCTCCCATCATTCCACCCCCTCATTCCTAATTTTGGGGTCCTTGCACCCCCCCATCCCTAATTTTAGGGTCCCCCATCCCGAATTTTGGTCCCCGATCCCTGCACTTCTATCCCTAATTTTGGGGTCCTCGATCCCTGCACCCCCATCCCTAATTTCGGGATCCCCCATCCTTGCACCCCCCCCATCCTTAATTTTAGGATCCCCCATCCTTAATTTTAGGGTCCCCCATCCCTAATTTTGGGGTCCCCCTTCCTTCCACCCCCCTATCCCTAATTTTGCTCTCCTATCCCTGTACCCCCCCATCCCAAATTTTAGGGTCCCACTTCCCCCCATCCCTATTTGGGGTCCCTGCATTCCCCATCCCGAATTTTGGGGTTCCCCAATCCTTACACCTCCCATCCCAAATTCCGGGGGTCCCCCCGCACCCCCACTCGTGGCTGGACCAACAAAATCCTTTGGATTTTCCCAGGCTTTTTTTTTTTCCTTTATTTTCCACTTTTTTTTTTTTTTCCATTTTCATTTTCTTTACAAAAAAAAAAAAACCCAAAAAAACCCCAAAAAGATGCAGAAGAAGCCCCTCCCCCCCCCGAGAGGAGGGGGCAGAAGGGCTGAGACCCCCTCCCCCCCCAAAAAAAAGCACCCAAATGTGCCCCCATTGTGCCAAACCCAGAGTTGGCATCGCCCCCCCAGTGCCCCCCCAATATTGGGGGTCCTGCATGGACCCCCCCCCCTCCCCCAGCTGCATTTGGGGGGGTCTCGGTGGGTGGGGAGGGGTCTTGATGGGTGGGGAGGGGTCTCGATGGATGGGGAGGGGTCTCGGTGAATGGGGAGGGGTCTCGGTGGGTGGGGAGGGGTCTCGATGGGGTGGGAAGGGGTCTCGGTGAATGGGGAGGGGTCTCGGTGGATGGGGAGGGGTCTCGATGGGTGGGGAGGGGTCTCGGTGAATGGGGAGGGGTCTCAGTGGATGGGGAGGGGTCTCGATGGGTGGGGAGGGGTCTCGATGGGTGGGGAGGGGTCTCAATGGGTGGGGAGAGGTCTGAATGGGTTGGGGAGGGGTCTTGATGGGTGGGGAGGGGTCTCGGTGAATGGGGAGGGGTCTCGATGGGGTGGGGAGGGGTCTCGGTGGGTGGGGAGGGGTCTCGGTGGGTGGGGAAGGGTCTCGATGGGTGGGGAGGGGTCTCGGTGGGTGGGGAGGGGTCTCGATGGGTGGGGAGGGGGGGGTCGGGACCCCCAGCACCAGTTGTACCCAATGGGGAGGGGCAGGGGTGGAGTTTTGGGGGGGTGGGGGGGGTCGCAAGGGGTTTTGGGGGGGTAGGGGGGGGTCTCAAGGGGTTTTGGGGGTTCGGGATTCCCAGTGCTGCAGTGATGGGGTGTCAGTGGAGGAGGGCCTGGGACCCCCAAAAACGGGTGTACCCCAATGATGGGGTCTCAATGGGGGACCCCAAAAACGGGTGTACCCCAATGATGACGTCTCAGGGGTTGGAGGTGACCCCCAAAAAACAAGGTGTACCCCAAAATGGGGGGGCTGCAGTGATGGGGTCTCAATGGAGGACCCTCAGGACAGGGGTACCCCAATGATGGGGTCTCAGGGGTGGAAGGGACCCCAAAAAACAAGGTGTACCCCAAAATGGGGGGCTGCAGTGATGGGGTCTCAATGGAGGACCCTCAGGACAGGGGTACCCCAATGATGGGGTCTCAGGGGTGGAAGGGACCCCAAAAAACAAGGTGTACCCCAAAATGGGGGGCTGCAGGAATGGGTCTCAGGAAGTGGAGGGGACCCCCAGAACTGCCTGTACCCCAATGATGGGGTCTCAATGGGGACCCCCAGAACAGGTGTACCCCAGTTATGGGTCTCAGGGGATGGAGGGACCCCCAGAACTGCCTGTACCCCAAAATGGGGGGCTGAGGGATGGGACCCCCAGAACTGCCTGTACCCCAAAATGGGGGGCTGAGGGATGGATGGGACCCCCGGAACTGCCTGTACCCCAAAATGGGGGGCTGAGGGACGGGTGGGACCCCCGGAACTGCCTGTACCCCAAAATGGGGGGCTGAGGGACGGGTGGGACCCCCGGAACTGCCTGTACCCCAAAATGGGGGGCTGAGGGATGGATGGGACCCCCAGAACTGCCTGTACCCCAAAATGGGGGGCTGAGGGACGGGTGGGACCCCCGGAACTGCCTGTACCCCGTGATGCTGCAGGGGTGGGATGTAATTTTGGGGTGGAACCCGCAACCCCCAGCCCCAACTGAACCCCAATGTTGGGACAGCATTGGGTGGGGTCCAGGACCCCCAGCACCGCCTGCCCCACAAGCCAGCATGGACTGATGAAGAGGAGGCTCCTGTGGGGGTGACAGGGACCCCCAAATGCCACCAGAACCCCCCTTATCCCCCTGTCCCGCTGCCATCAGCCAAAATGGGGATTTTCCTGCTGAAAATGGGGATTTTCCTGCTGAAAATTGGGATTTTCCTGCTGGAAGTTGTAGTTGGGACCTTCTGCACCATCGATGCTGAGGAAGGAGATGAAGATGCAGGAGACCTTGAAGGTCAGAGTGAGGAAGAGGAGGCTCCTGTGGGTGCCACCAAACCCCTCCTGTCCTGCTCCCATCAGCAAAAATAGGGATTTTCTTGCTGAAAATGGGGGTTTTCTTGCTGAAAATGGGGATTTTCCTGCTGGAAGTTGTAGTGGGGACCTTCTGCACCATCGATGCTGAGGGAGGAGATGAAGATGCCGATGACCTTGAAGGTCACAGTGATGAAGAGGAGGCTCCTGTGGGTGCCACCAAAACCCCTCCTGCCATCAGCCAAAATAGGGATTATCCTGCTGGAAGTTGTAGTCGGGACAGACCTTCTGCACCAGCTTGTAGTCGATGCTGAGGAAGGAGATGAAGATGCAGAAGACCTTGAAGGTCACAGTGATGAAGAGGAGGCTGCAGTGGCGGTGACAGGGACCCCCAAATGACACCAACACCCCTCCTGCCCCGCTGCCATCAGCCAAAATGGGGATTTTCTTGCTGAAAATTGGGATTTTCTTGCTGAAAATGGGGATTTTCCTGCTGGAAGTTGTAGTTGGGACCTGCACCATCGATGCTGAGGAAGGAGATGAAGATGCCGATGACCTTGAAGGTCACAGTGATGAAGAGGAGGCTCCTGTGGGTGCCACCAAAACCCCTCCTGCCATCAGCCAAAATAGGGATTATCCTGCTGGAAGTTGTAGTCGGGACAGACCTTCTGCACCAGCTTGTAGTCGATGCTGAGGAAGGAGATGAAGATGCAGATGACCTTGAAGGGCTTGGAGCAGAGCCAGGCCGCGTGGCTCTGCGTGTGCTCGGTGAAGCAAACCTTGGAGGGGTCGTAGAGGCACGGCTTGTTCTTCCTGGCCCTGTTGGTTTTCTCGTACTCCACGTGGCAATTGAGCGCCTTGGCCGGGCGCCCCTCGGGCAGGGTGCTCTGCTGGGCACGCGGAGCCGGGCCCGGCAGCGCTGGCACCACCACCTCGAAGCCCACGGCCTTGGAGGGCGGCACGATGCTGACGGAGACGTTGCCCAAGCTGGAGGAGTTGTGTCGGAAGTAGACGCTGAAGGTGCCGTTGATGTGGTCGACGATCTTGCCCGTCACCAGGAGGCTGAATTTGAGCGTTTTGATGTTGAAGTAGAAGTCGCCCCAGCCGAAAATCTTCTTGGCGCGGCTGGATTTGAGGCTGGGCTTGCGGTGCCCGCGGGGCTTCGGGGCTTCCAGGGACGTTTGGTTCTTCTGCCAGCGCCAGGGGCTGTGGGAGGCGCCCGCCGCGGTGCCCGTGCCCACCCTGGGCGGCTCTGCCGGGATCAGGTGCCCGGGGTTGAGCGCCGGGGGGTTCAGGGCGCCGTAGGGGACGTCCTTGAGGAGGCCCGAGGCGCCCATCTCCAGGTAGCCCAAGGCTTTGGGGATGTGGCCGCCGGCGCACACGGTCTGGGGGAGAGGGGAGAGCGTGTGAGCTGTGCTCGTGGCCTTCCTCATCCCTCTGTCTGCACCCTCCTCATCCTCTACAGCCTCATCCTCTACAGCCCCTTCCTCATCCTTCTGTCTGCACCTTCCTCATCCTCTACGTACTCCTCCCTCCTCATCCTCTACAGCCCCTTCCTCATCCTTCTGTCTGCACCCTCCTCATCCTCTCCCTACAGCCCCTTCCTCATCCTTCTGTCTGCACCTTCCTCATCCTCTACGTACTCCTCCCTCCTCATCCTCCCACCTGAACCCTCCTTGTCCTTCTGTCTGCACCCTCCTCATCCTCCTACCTACAGCCCTTTCCTCGTCACTCTGCCTGCACTCTCCTCATCCTCTCCTGCACCCTCCTCATCCTCCTGCCTACTTCTCCCTCCTCATCGTCTCACCTGAACCCTCCTCATCCCTCTGCCTGCTCCCTCCTCATCCTCTACGTACTCCTCCCTCCTCCTCCTCCCTTCTGCACCCTCCTCATCCTCTTTCCTGCATCCTCCTAATCCTCTTACCTACTCCTCCTTCCTCATCTTTCCACCTGAACCCTCCTCATCCTCTTACCTACAGCCCGCTCCTCATTCTCCCACCTGAACCGTCCTTTGCCCTCTGCCTGCACCCTCCTCATCCTCCTGCATGAACCCTGCTCATCCTCCTTCCTGCACCCCCCTCATTCCTCCACGTGCACCCTCCTCATCCTCTACCTACCCCTCCCTCCTCATCCTCCTGCATGCACCTGCTCATGCACCTGAACCCTCCTCATTCTCCTGCTCACCCCTCTGCCTGCACCCTCCTCATCCTCCTACCTACAGCCCCTTCCTCATCCTCTTTCCTGCATCCTCCTCATCCTCCTACCTACTCCTCCCTCCTCACCCCTCTGCCTGCACTCTCCTCACCCTCCCTCCCCTGCTCCTCTCTCCTCATCCTCTCACTTGCACCCTTCTCATCCTCTCCCACCTCCTCCCTCCTCATCCTCTTTCCTGCACCCTCCTCATCCTCTTCCTACTCTTCCCTCCTCATCCTCTTTTCTGCATCCTCCTCGTTCTCCTACCTACAGCCCCTTCCTCATCCTCCTTCCTGCACCCTCCTCATCCTCTTACCTACACCTCCCTCCTCATCCCTCTGCCTGCACCCTCCTCATCCTCTCCCACCTCGTCCCTCCTCATCCTCTTTCCCACACCCTCTTCATCCTCTCCCTGCTCCTCCCTCCTCCTCCTCCCTCCTGCACCAGCTGGGCTGAGCCCCCCCCATCCCCTCCCCGAGCTCCCCTCCCCAAGCAGATCCAGCTGCCAGCCCCAACCTGGGACCCCACCCTGTCCCTCACCCCCGCGCCCCCATCCTCATCCTCGCGGGGTGCCCGCCGTGCCCTCCTGCCCTGCCAGCTGCTGTGGCAGCCCCGGGCTCGTCAATCACTGTCACCCTGAGCTGCCCGGGGTCACCTGGAGCCCCGGAGGGGGAGTGGGGAGGGGGAGATGAGCAGAGGCAGCAGCTGGAGGGGCTGGGGGGGGGGGGGGAACGTGGGAAATCGAGGCAGGCTCAGGGAATGGCTCCTGACACGGCTGGGGGTGATGCTGGCATCGCTCACCCCACAGGATGGCTCTCAATAAAATTAAATTTTATAATATAAAATATTATATAAAATATTGTATAATATCAAATATTTGGTTTAATATCGGTTTTAAAGATAAGAAAAATAAATCGAATTAAAAGAATGTAACAAAAATATTAATTTTAGAAAAATAAAATATTAATTTATAAAATAAAATATTTTATTAACCCTAACCCGCACCCCCATCCCCGCACCCCCATCCCTTCACCCCCATCCCTGCACCCCCATTCCCGCACCCCCATCCTGCCCCCCCATCCTGCCCCCCCATTCCCGCACCCCCATCCCCTCCCCGCCATCCCTTCACCCCCATCCTGCCCCCCCATCCCCGCACCCCCATCCCTTCACCCCCATCCCTGCCCCCCCATCCTCTCACCCCCATCCCTTCACCCCCATCCCTGCACCCCCATTCCCGCACCCCCATCCTGCCCCCCCATCCCCTCACCCCCATTCCCGCCCCTCCATCCCCGCACCCCCATCCCCTCACCCCCATCCCCTCACCCCCATCCCCGCACCCCCATCCCCGCACCCCCGCTGCCCCCGGCTCTCTCCCAGCTCGCCGCTCATTTCTCCCTTATCTATTTTTCAACGCAGCTTCAAAGCCGGGCGCCCTCGCCAGCCGGAGAGGGAGGGCCAGGACCGGGACGGGGAAAGAACGAGGGCAGAGCGAGAGGGGGCACCCCCAAGCTGAGAGGGGTGGGCTCTGCACCCCATCTCTGCCCCCGGGACCCTCACACCCCACTGGGAGCCCCCCAAATCCTCCCACACACCCCCAGCGAGGGTCTGGGGGCTGCAGCCCACGGGGATCGGGCACGGCAGCTCATCCTGCCGAGCCCCCACCTCCGGGAAGGGTTTCTGGAGGTTTCTGAGCTGAATTTCCATCTCAGCCAGGGCTGGCAGCCAAGGCCGGTCCCCGGCAGTGCCGCAGGTGCCTCTGCCCTTCCTCCCCTGCCTCAGTTTCCCTTTTCAATCCCGTCCGTGCGGGGTGAGGGGAGGGGGGGGGGTGATGGGGTTGGGTTGGAAGAGGCTGAGATGGGAATGGATGGGAAGGGACAGGGAGGGACAGGGAGGGACAGGGAAGGGACAGGGATGGGAGAGAAAAGGGACAGGGAGGGGACAGGGATGGGACAGGGATGGGATAGGGAGGGACAGGGAAGGGAGAGAAAAGGGACAGGGATGGGACAGGGAGGGGACAGGGAGGGGACAGGGATGGGAGAGAAAAGGGACAGGGAGGGGACAGGGATGGGGACAGGGATGGGACAGGGAGGGGACAGGGATGGGACAGGGATGGGACAGGGATGGGAGAGAAAAGGGACAGGGAGGGGACAGGGAGGGGACAGGGATGGGATAGGGAGGGACAGGGATGGGAGAGAAAAGGGACAGGGATGGGACAGGGAGGGGACAGGGAAGGGACAGGGACGGGACAGGGAAGGGCAGGGATGGGAGAGAAAAGGGATAGGGAGGGACAGGGATGGGACAGGGAGGGACAGGGATGGGACAGGGATGGTCAGGCAGCGGCAGCACAGGGGCACAGACAGACAGACAGACGGACAGACAGACACTCGCTGTGCGACAGCGCCAGGGGCTGGGGGGGGTGGCACGGATAGACCAAACCCCCCCCATCCCTGCAGTAACAGCGGCGCCCCAACCCCTGCGGGCTCGGGGCCAGCTTGGCATCCCCCCAATCCCCCCAAGCCCTCCCCAGGAGCTGCTGGGGGATGGATGAAAGGGAATTGCAGAGCAGCGCTGCAGCCGGGAGCCATCGATTGCGGCACCGGCAGCGCGGGGCGACCCCCGCAGCCCCCGCCCAGCCCTGGGGGGCTGGGGGGGCCCGGAGCCTGCGGGGATGAGCACGAACGGGGAGGTTTCAGGGGAGCCAAGGTCACCCCCCTGTCGGCATTTAGGGCAGGTGCCCAACACCTCGCGTTAAATATTCATAATATTCGTGTTCGTGCTCCTGCTCGGTGCCTCCTGGCGGGGGGCAGACGTGCCCCCGAACCTCCTGGACACGCCTGGGGGGGATCTCAGTGTCCCTGAACCTCCTGGACACGCCTGGGGCGGAACTCAGTGTCCCTGAACCTCCTGGACACGCCTTGGGGGGGGTCTCAGTGCCCCTGAACCTCCTGGACACGCCTGGGGGGGAACTCAGTGCCCCTGAACCTCCTGGACACGCCTGGGGGGGTCTCAGTGTCCCTGAACCTCCTGGACACGCCTTGGGGGGATCTCAGTGCCCCTGAACCTCCTGGACACGCCTGTCCCCATCCCCTGTCCCCATCCCTGTCCCCATCCCTGTCCCCAGTGCCCCCGAACCTCCTGGACACGCCTTGCGGGGATCTCAGTGCCCCCAAACCCTCTGGACACATCCCCTTTCCCATCCTGTCCCCATTATTACCATCATCCTGTCCCCATCCCTGTCCCATCCCCTGTCCCCATCCCTGTCCCCATCCCTGTCCCCATTCCCTGTCCCCATCCCCATCCCCATCCCTGTCCCCATCCCTGTCCCCATCCCCTGTCCCCATCCCCATCCCCATTCCTGTCCCCATCCCTGTCCCATTCCCTGTCCCCACCCTGTCCCCATCCCTGTCCCCATCCCTGTCCCCATCCCCATCCCTGTCCCCATCCCTGTCCCCATTCCTGTCCCCATCCCTGTCCCCATCCCCTGTCCCCATCCCTGTCCCCATTCCTGTCCCCATCCCCTGTCCCCAGTGTCCCCGACCCTCCTGGACGCGCCTCGGGGGGGTCTCAGTGCCAGCCCCTCCCACTCTGTTCTCAGCATTGCCCAGTGAGGGGCTCTGCTGCCGCACGGGTCACCTGGGATGCTGCTATTCACTGTCACACGCACGGCTGCACCTGCACAGCCCCTCCTCATCCTCATCCTCATCCTCATCCTCATCCTCATCCTCACCCCCTGCTCATCCTCATCCTCATCCTCACCCTCATCCTCACCCTCATCCTCATCCTCATCCTCATCCTCACCCCCTGCTCATCCTCACCCCCTGCTCATCCTCATCCTCATCCTCATCCTCACCCTCATCCTCACCCTCTGCTCATCCTCATCCTCATCTCATCCTCATCCTCACCCTCTGCTCATCCTCATCCTCATCCTCATCCTCACCCTCATTCTCATCCTCACCCTCTGCTCATCCTCATCCTCATCCTCATCCTCACCCTCATCCTCATCCTCATCCTCACCCTCTGCTCATCCTCATCCTCACCCCCCTCCTCATCCTCATCTTCACCCCCCTCCTCATCCTCACCCCCCATCCACATCCTCACCCCTTGCTCATCCTCACCCCCTCCTCATCCTCATCCTCACCCCCTCCTCATCCTCATCCTCATCCTCATCCTCATCCTCATCCTCATCCTCATCCTCATCCTCATCCTCACCCCCTCCTCACCCCTCTCCTCATCCTCATCCTCATCCTCACCCTCATCCTCATCCTCATCGTCATCCTTGCCCCCTCCTCACCCCTCTCCTCATCCTCACCCCCTCTCATCCTCATCCTCACCCCCCAGCACCAATCCATGGCTCGGCTGCTCTCCAGCCCCGCGTGCCCGCAGGCCCCGTGCGGCAGCCCAGGGGATGCGGGCAGGGCCGGCGGCAGCTGCGGAGGGCCCGGGGAAGGCTCTCGGTGCCTTCGGCATCAATTTGGTCTGGCAGGCCCGGCGCTGACGGCCGCTCACATCCCATTTGCTGCCGGGGCCAAGCGCCGGCAGCCGCTCCCCCGAGAGCCTCGGTCACCTTGGTGGAGGGGAGGGGAGCAGCAAGGGGGGGACAGGGGGGCTCGGATGGGCTGCTGGGGGTTGGGATGAGCTGCAGCACCCCGAGACAGGGGCTGGGAGTGATGGCAGAACAGCCCCAGCAGCGCTGGGGGGAGCGGAGCCCCACAAGAGCCCCAGCAAAGGCCTCATTGCCACCGCCACCGCCTGTCCCTGCGCCAGCCTTGTCCCCATCTCTATTGCCAACCTGTTTCCATTCCTGCAGCCAGCCTGTGCCTGTCCCCATGGCCAGTCTGTCTCCATGCCCACCATCAGCCTGTTTCTGCTCCTAGCACCACCCTGTCCCCGTTATTACCACTACCTTGTCCCCATTAATGCCACCACCCTGTCCCCAATAATGCCATCAGTGTGTTCCTGTCCCTACCACCACCCTGTCCCCCTTAATACCACCACCCTGTCCCCAGTAATGTCACCATCCTGTCCCCATTAATGCCACCACTCTGTCCCCATTAATGCCACCAGCCTGTCCCTATCCCTACCACCATCCTGTCCCCATTAATGCCACCATACTGTCCCTGTCCCTACCACCACTCTGTCCCCATTAATGCCATCAGTGTGTTCCTGTCCCTACCACCATCCTGTCCCCCTTAATACCACCACCCTGTCCCCAGTAATGTCACCATCCTGTTCCCATTCATACCATCAGCCTGTCCCCATTAATGCCACCACACTCTCCCTGTCCCTACCACTACTCTGTCCCCATTAATGCCACCAGCCTGGCCCTGTCCCTACCACCACCCTGTCCCCATCAATGCCGTCAGCCTGTCCCCATTGTTGCCACCACCCTGTCCCCATCCCTACCATCATCCTGTCCCCATTATTACCACCACCCTGTCCCCATCCCGTTTCCCACCCTGTCCCCATTATTACCACCACCCTGTCCCCATCCCGTTTCCCACCCTGTCCCCATTATTGCCACCACCCTGTCCCCATCCCCTTTCCCACCCTGTCCCCATTATTGCCACCACCCTGTCCCTATCCCTACCATCATCCTGTCCCCATTAATCCCGTCACCCTGTCCCCATGAATCCCACCAGCCTGTCCCCATTCATACCACCAGCCTGTCCCTGTCCCTACTGCCCCCATCCTGTCCTACCCATTATTGCCACCAGCCTGTCCCTGTCCCTACCCTGTCCCCATCCCCACCACCACCCTGTCCCCACTAGTACCATCAGCCTGTCCCTGTCCCACCACCACCCTGCCCCCATTTTTGCCACCACCCTGTCCCCATTATTACCACCCTGTCCCCATTAATATCACCACCCTGTCCCAATTATTACCATTATCCTGTCCCCATCCCTGTCCCCATTAATACCATCACCCTGTCCCCATTATTACCCATCCTGTCCCCATCCCCTTTCCCATCCTGTCCCCACCCTGTCCCCATCCCTGTCCCCATCCCTGTCCCCACCCTGTCCCCACGCTGTCCCCATCCCCTTTCCCCATTCCCTGTCCCCATCCCCTTTCCCACTCTGTCCCCATCCTCTTTCTCATCCTGTCCCCATCCTGTCCCCACCCTGTCCCCACCCTGTCCCCATCCCCTTTCCCCATTCCCTGTCCCCATTCCCTGTCCCCATCCCTGTCCCCACCCTGTCCCCACCCTGTCCCCATCCCCTTTCCCCATTCCCTGTCCCCATCCCCTTTCCCACTCTGTCCCCATCCTCTTTCTCATCCTGTCCCCACCCTGTCCCCACCCTGTCCCCATCCCCTTTCCCCATTCCCTGTCCCCATTCCCTGTCATCCTCCCCCTCTCCCCTTCTCGTGGTTCTCCCTCTCTCCCCACGGCCGCGGGCTCATCCCATCCTCTCCCCTGTCACCCCGCCGCCTTCGTTAGCACCAGGAGATTAATTGGAGGTGCAGAGCGACAATTCCCGCGGGGCCGCTCCCCCCGGCAGCCTCGGCCCGGGGCGCCGTGGCATTTCCAAAGGTTAGCAGCAAACAAGGTGCCTCTGACAGCTCCCATTCATCTCCCGCTGCTGCTGCGGCTCCGCGGGGCTGCGGGAGCCGCCCGGCGAGCCCAGGCGTGGCCGGGAGGGTGAGGATGATGGGGGAGATGAAACAGGAAGGACTTAAATGTAGGATTGTCAGGCAAAAGGTTTGTGAGATTATGGAAATGATAAGAGAGATTGAAAGGAAAGCGAGTTTAGGTGAGGCAGGGTGGTCACGGACGGACGGACACGCAGATGGACAGGTGGAGTGTTGGGGGAGATGAAACAGGAAAAATTTATAAATAGGAAAGCCTGGCAAAAGATTTGGAGAATATGGAAATTATAAACGAGATTGAAATGAAAGTTTAGGTGAGCCAGGATGGACAGACACACAGACAGACAGACAGGTGAGGATGTTGGGGGAGATGAAACAGGAAAGCCTCATAAATATAATTGTCTGGCAAAACATTTTGAGGATATGGAAATGATAAACGAGATTGAAGTGAAAGCAAGTTTAGGTGAGCCAGGATGGATCATGGATGGACGGACACACAGACAGACACACAGACACACAGACAGAGAGGTGAAGATGTTGGGGGAGATGAAACAGGAAAGCCTCATAAATATAATTGTCTGGCAAAACATTTTGAGAATATGGAAATGATAAATGAGATTGAAGTGAAAGCAAGTTTAGGTGAGCCAGGATGGATCACGGATGGACGGACACACAGACAGACACACAGACAGACAGGGGAGATGAAACAGGAAAGCCTTGTAAATACGATTGTCTGGCAAAAGATTTTTGCGATTATGGAAATTATAAGTGAGATTGAAATGAAAGCAACCGGAGGGGGATCACAGACAGACAGACACACAGACAGACGGGTGAGGATGATGGGGGAGATAATGGACTATAGACTTATAATGGAAACTATATTGAGATTGAAAGGAAAGCAAGTTTAGGTGAGCCGGGGGGTCACAGACAGACAGACAGACAGGTGAAGTGTTGGGGGAGATGAAACAGGAAAGCCTTGTAAATATGATTGGCAAAAGATTGTGAGATTATGGAAATTTTAAGCGAGATTGAAGTGAAAGCAAGTTTAGGTGAGCCAGGACGGACAGACACACAGACAGACAGGTGGAGTGTTGGGGGAGATGAAACAGGAAAGCCTTATAAATATGATTGATTCTGAGAATATGGAAACTATAAGAGAGATTGAAATGAAAGCAAGCTTTGAGATCCCTCAGTTACTGAACAACTGGAAAGCAATGGTGTGGCTGGCTGAAGGTGATCCCCTTTTGATGGAACAACACCCTCTGCTTGCAGGCAGCTCCAAGGGGCAGAGCAGACCCTGCTGGCTTGGCAGAAGGGGCCCAAAGAGGAGTTTTTAGGGTTTAAAATGTAACCCAGTGTGGTGATGTAATGATTCTTACAGGCTGTGTGCAAATGCTGTAGGATTTGTATCTTGGACTAGATTGGTGACTGAGAATTAGAATATTCAGCACAGAAGAAGATTTATTGTGTTGTAACGGGAACCTCACGCTCTTACCTCTCTTACCCTTTTACTCTCTTACCTTTTTACTCCATTACTCTCTGACCCTCTCACCCTCTCTACCCCTCTCTCCTCTCATTCCTGCTCCAGCTGTGCCTGGCAGCTCCCAGCAGGGTCCCTGCACTCGGCCCTTTGCAATGAACCCCAAATTGCACACCCTGGCTTCAGAGATCTCTCGTGTGTACACACGCAGTGACACACATGTAGTGACACGCACATGGTGACACACACATGGTGACATGCACGGTGACACACACACAGTGACACACACAATGGTGACACACATGTAGTGACACGCACACGGTGACACGCACATGGTGACATGCACGGTGACACACACACAGTGACACGCACACATGGT
Organism: Molothrus aeneus; assembly: GCF_037042795.1. Classification (NCBI taxonomy): domain Eukaryota; kingdom Metazoa; phylum Chordata; class Aves; order Passeriformes; family Icteridae; genus Molothrus; species Molothrus aeneus. The sequence continues at coordinate 1,944,362 of NC_089675.1, read as the reverse complement.
GACACACACAGAGAAGGGACACCCCAATATTGGGATGGGAACCCCTAACATTGGCCAGGCATCCCAAACACCAGGATGGGCACCCCAAATACCAGAATAGGCAACCCCAGCGCAGAGAAGGGACACCCCAATATTGGCATGGGCACCCCAAACACCAAGATGGGCACCCCTGCACCAGGATGGGCACCCCAGAACCAGAATGGGCACCCCAAATCCAGAATAGGCAACTCCAGCACAGAGAAGGGGTGCCCCACTATTGGGATGGGCACCCTGAACACCAGGATGGGCACCCCAATATTGGGATGGGCACCCTGAACACCAGGATGGGCACCCCAATATTGGGATGGGCACCCCCAGCACCAGAACAGGTGAATCTGACTCCAGCACCTCCTCAGCCAGAGGAGTCTGGATGAGCTCACCAAAGCCAAATCCACCAAATTCACCAAATTCACCAAACCCACCAAATTCACCAAATCCAACCAAACCCAAACAAATCCACCAAATCAACCAAATCAACCAAATCAACCAAATCCAACCAAATCCAACCAAATCCAACCAAACCCAAACAAACCCACCAAATTCACCAAATCCAACCAAACCCACCAAATTCACCCAAATACAACCAAATTCACCAAATCCACCCAAATCCAACCAAATCCACCCAAATACAACCAAATCCACCCAAATACAACCAAATCCACCAAATCCAACCAAATACAATCAAATTCACCAAAGCCACCCAAATCCAACCAACTCCAACCAAACCCACCACATCAACCAAACCCACCAAATCCAACCAAATCAACCAAATCAACCAAATCCAACCAAATCAACCAAATCCACCCAAATCCACCCAAATCCACCAAATCCAACCAAACCCACCAAACCCACCAAACCCACCAAATCCAACCAAACCCACCAAATCCAACCAAATCAACCAAACCCACCAAACCCACCAACTCCAACCAAATCTACCAAATCCAACCAAACTCCAACCAAACCCACCCCGGGGTCCTTCCAGCCCCGTGCTGGGGTCCCACTCCCGGTGACAGCGTCGTGCCCAAGCCCCGGTGTCACCTGGAGCAGGACCAGGGCCCTCAGGGGGCCAGGGGGGATCAGCTTTGGATCAGCTGTGCCCTCACTCCCCAAACATTCACCTTGCTCCTCGCTGACAGGAAAAAAAAATAAATATGCAAATGTTGGAGCTTTATTAACGGGCTCGGCACGCGCTGGCTAATAAATATTTCATAGCCCGAGTAGGACTTTTTTTTTCTCTCCCTCCTCCTTCTTTTTTTTTGTTTCGGTTCCTTTTCCCTGTCACTCGTTTCCTGCCTTTTCTTTTCCTCAGCCGTTTGTTTTATTTATTTATTACTTTTAAGGGCTTCGTGGTGAGGTAGGAGCTGGGGAAAAAAAAAATAAAATAAATAAATGTACAAGCCGAGTTTCTCCCCCCACGGGTGAAAAAGGGAAAAGTGCTGTTAAGAGCAAAGGAAAAAAATATAATAGAAGGGAGGAGACGGCGGCAGGCAAAGGATTCGGGGCTTGTGTGACTCATTGGGCTGGAGGAGAAAAGGGAATGAATGGGAAAACAGGAGATAAACGGAGAGGGAGGGGGAGAGGGGGTGTGGGAGGGGGGCAGCAGCCGGCAGAGAGGGGACACGGGGGTGGCAGGGGACGGGGACATTGGTGGCTGTCACCCAGCAGCTCCCTGAGCTGAACAACAGGCCTGGAACAGCCCTGGTTGAATCTGGGGGGCGCCCAGCTCCTTGTGGGGGTCCCTGGTGGGGGGGGGGGGGGGGGGGTCCTCATGGTCACCCCCCTGAGGAGGACGTGGGGACAGGGGCAGCTCAAGGGGATGGCGTGGGGAGGAGGAAATGCAGCCAGCAGGGATGGGTCCCACGTCATTCCCACATCCCCAGCACCAGGGATGGGCCCCAGGATGCTCCTGCCTCAGTTTCCCCCAAGCAGAACAAGATCCCTCTACGTCTCTCCCATGATGACAACAGAGAGGCAGCAGCTTCACCTGAATCCCCCCAAAATATGGGGGACACAGGGAGCTCATGGTGTGGGGACAAACAGCCAGCAGGGATGGGTTCCACGTCATTCCCACATCCCCAGCACCAGGGATGGCCCCCAGGATGCTCCTGCCTCAGTTTCCCCCCAGCAGAACAAGATCCCTCTACGTCTCTTCCATGGTGACAGCAGAGAGGGAGCAGCTTCACCTGAATCCCCCAAAATTGGGGGGACAGGGGGAGCTCATGGGGATGGCGTGTGGGGACAAGGGAGTACAGCCAGGTCCCACATCCCTCCCACATCTCCAGCATCAGGGATGGCCCCACAGGATGCTCCTGCCTCAGTTTCCCCCAAACAGAACAAGATTTCTCTACCCCTCTTCCATGGTGACAGCAGAGAGGGAGCAGCTTCACCCGAATCCCCCAAAATATGGGGGACACAGGGAGCTCATGGTGTGGGGACAAACAGCCAGCAGGGATGGGTTCCACGTCATTCCCACATCCCCAGCACCAGGGATGGGCCTCAGGATGCTCCTGCCTCAGTTCCCCCCCAGCAGAACCAGATCCCTCTACCCCTCTCCCAGCTCTTCAGCAGAAACGCAGCAGCTTCACCCGAATCCCCCCCAAAATCGGGGCACCCCAAACCCTCAGTAACTCATCCCCCACCTCCTGCCCCCCCCCCCAGGCACCCCTCAGCCCTTCCCTCAGCGTTTCACTTTATTATTGCAATAAATGTAGCCATAAAAGTGGCAGGTATTGGCGCTCGCAGAGATCGCTGCTCCCGAGCTATGGAAATGTAATTTCCAGTGTGCCCGGGAAATTTTATAAGATCGTATCAGGAGGGATCATAAATCCCAATCCCAGCCCCCCCACAACCTCCCTGGATGAGGCAGGGCCACTGAGAAGGTCACCAGAGGGGGGGGAAAATGCCAGGTTGTCCCCTGGGTGTCACCTGCAGACCCTCCTGACATCCCCAGTGCCAGCTGGGATCTGTGCCCCCACAGGAATCGGGGGGCACCAGCAAAGTCCCCAAAGTAAATTTTGATTAAAACCCTCCAAGAGACCCCTCAGGAGTGCTGGGGGGGTCATAAGGACCATGACCCACCTCGGCCAGGGGCTGGGTGCCACCAGGACCCCCCTGGTGCCCTCCTGGTGCCCCCCAGGTTTGGATTTTCAGCCCCGTTTTCACCCCACGGTGGATTTTGGTTAAAACCCTCCAAGAGAAGCCCTCAGGAGCATTGAGGGGTCACAAGGAGTGACCAGGGGCTGGCGGCCACCAGGAGCAGGGCACAGAGTGTCCCTGCACCCCCTGGCACCCCTCTGGTGCCCCCCAGGGTTGGACTCAGCCCCGTTTTCACCCCATGGTGGATTTGGATTAAAACCCTCCAAGAGATCCCTCAGGAGTGCTGGGGACCCTCTGGGGTCACAAGGACCATGACCCACCCCAGCCAGGTGCTGGAGGCACCAGGACCAACTGAGACCCCCCCTGAGACCTCCCTGGCACCCCCTGGGACCCTCCTGGTGCCCCCCAGGTTTGGATTCAGCCCCGTTTTCACCCCACATCAAACTTTGACTAAAACCCTCCAAGAGACCCTTCAAGAAACCCCACCAGGAGCACTGGGGACCCTTTGGGGTCACAAGGAGCGTGACCCACCTCAGCCAGGTGCTGGCTGCCACCAGGACCCCCCCCAAGACCCCCCTGGCACCCCCCTGGCACCCTCCTGGTGCCCCCCAGAGCTGAATTCAGCCCCATTTTCACCCCACAGCAAACTTTGATTAAAACCCTCCAAGAGACCCCTCAGGAGCACTGGGGACGCTCTGGGGTCACAAGGACCATGACCCACCTCAGCCAGGTGCTGGGTGCCACCAGGACCCACCTGGGACCCCCCTGGCACCCCCCTGGTGCCCCCCAGGTTTGGATTCAGCCCCATTTTCACCCCACAGTGGATTTGGATTAAAACCCTCCAAGAGACCCCACCAGGAGCACTGGGGACCCTCTGGGGTCACAAGGAGCGTGACCCACCCCAGCCACGTGGAGCAGGGCACAGAGTGTCCCTGATCCCCCCTGGCACCCTCCTGGCATCCCCCTGGCACCCTCCTGGTGCCCCCCAGGGTTGGATTTTCAGCCCCTTTTTCACCCCACAGTGGATTTGGATTAAAACCCTCCAAGAAACCCCACCAGGAGCACTGGGGACCCTCTGGGATCACAAGGAGCGTGACCCACCCCAGCCACGTGGAGCAGGGCACAGAGTGTCCCTGATCCCCCCTGGCACCCCCCTGGCACCCTCCTGGTGCCCCCCAGAGCTGAATTCACCCCCATTTTCACCCCACATCAAACTTTGATTAAAACCCTCCAAGAAACCCCACCAGGAGCACTGGGGACCCTCTGGGGTCACAAGGACCCTGACCCCAATCAGGGGCCGGCGGCCACCAGGAGCAGGGCACAGAGTGTCCCTGCACCCCCTGGCACCCCCTGGCACCCCCTGGCACCCCCAGGGTTGGACTCAGCCCCGTTTTCCTCGCACAGGTGCCAGGTGAGGTTTGGCTGCAGCTCCTCTGCCCCGAGGGGACAATGGGGACAACGAGAGGGGCACCCCCGGTGTGACACCAACTCTGGGTGGCACAGGGGATCTGGGGATTGATTTGGGATTATTTGGGATTGATTTGGGACTGATTTGGGACTGATTTGGGACTGATTTGGGATTGATTTGGGATGATTTAGAATTGATTTGGGATTGATTTGGGACTGATTTGGGGTTGATTTGGGATTGATCTGGGATTTTTTTGGGATTGATTTGGGATGATTTAGAATTGATTTGGGATTGATTTGGGATTGATTTGGGGTTGATTTGGGATTGATCTGGGATTTTTTTGGGATTGATTTGGGATGATTTAGAATTGATTTGGGATTGATTTGGGGTTGGTTTGGGGTTGATTTGGGTTTGATTTGGAATTGATTTGGGATTGATTTGGGACTAATTCGGGATTCATTCAGGATTGATTCAGGACTGATTTGGCACTGATTTGGGGTTGATTTGGAATTGATTTGGAATTGATTTGGAATTGATTTGGGATTATTTGGGTTTGATTTGGAATTGATTTGGGATTTATTTGGGTTTGATTATGGATTCATTCAGGATTCTTTCAGGACTGATTTGGGATTGATTTGGGTTTGATTTGGAATTGATTTGTGATTGATTTGGGATTTATTCGGGATTGATTCGGGATTGATTTGGGACTAATTTGGGATTGGTTTAGGATTGATTTGGGATGGATTCCCTGCTCTGTTCCTCCACAATGACTTTCCTTTTGCAACAGGGAAAAAAAAAAAAAGCGGGGAGGGGAGGGAGGGGGGCCCAGGGATGTGATTATTCCTTCAGCAGCAATCCAAGCGGCGGCAGAGGAAGCTTCATCTTTCCTGGGCCATTTACCTCCAAAGCTGAGCCAGGCACCGCGGCGAGGCTGGAGCTGGGCCAGGCTGGGGGCTGGGGGGGGCTCAGCTCGGTGTCACCCCCACATTTGGGTCACCGGCTGCGGGGGCTCCTTGAGAGGATGCAGAAAGGGCGGGCAAAGTCATTAATGAGGGAGTGTTAATTGGCAAGGGTGTGATGATTGGCGGTGGGGGCTCAGCTGTGCTGTCCCCCCCCCCCCACCTCCTCCCCATCCTGGCCACCTCTGCCAATCCCCAGAGGAAAAATGGCAATTAAAAATAGGGAAAAGCAATAAAAGCGGACCAGATCGGCACCGGGGAGAGCAGGGGTGGGTGGGTCTGGCTGGGGGGCACCCAGGGGTGCCCCCCCTTCCCCAGCCGCTGCTCCCCCCCCTCGCCGAGGCTGCGCCAGCCACGCTCCAGGCTCCAGCCTTATTGAATCTCCCAGCTTGGGGTGCAAAGGGCACCAGAGGGAAGAGTTATTAAAAAAAGGGAAATGAGTCGCTTGGAAACCTTCTTTCGGAATAACACTGTGTGTTTGTTTGGCGATAGATTAGCTCAGCCATGCTGAGCACACACGGCACCCGCCGCAACGGCGGCCCCGGCTCGGGGAGCTGCAGGAACGGCACCGGGGGGTGCACGGGGCCCATCCCGGTACCGGGGGGTGCACGGGGCCCATCCCGGTACCAGGGGGTGCATGGGGCCCATCCCGACCCTGGGGGTTGCACAGAGCCCATCCCGGTACTGGGGGGTGCATGGGGCCCATCATGGCACCGGGGGATGCACGGGGCCCATCCCGGCACCGGGGGCACCGGGGGATTCACAGAGCCCATCCTGGTCCCGGGGGTGCGCGGAGCCCATCCCGGTACTGGGGGAGGCACCGAGCCCATCCCGGCCTGGTGGGCACAGGAACGGCCCCGGGGGATGCACGGAACCCATCCTGGCCCCAGGGGTTGCCTGGGGCCCATCCCGGCCTTATGGGGATGCACGGGGCCCATCCCGGTACCAAGGGGTGCACGGGGCCCATCCCAGCCTTGTGGGCACCGGGGGGATTCACAGAGCCCATCCCGGCCTTATGGGCATGCACGGGGCCCATCCCAGCCCCAGGGGTTGCCCGGGGCCCATCCCGGTACCGGGACATGCCCGGAGCCCATCCCGGCCCCGGGGCATTCACAGAGCCCATCCCGGTACCGGGACATGCCCGGAGCCCATCCCGGCCCCGGGGCATTCACAGAGCCCATCCCGGTACCGGGACACGCCCGGAGCCCATCCCGGTACCGGGGGCACCGGGGGTTCAGCCAGCACCCAGAGCTCAGCACCCCCAGGCACCCCCGACCCCACACAAACCCCACATCCTCCCTCCCCTGGCCCCAAACGTGCTGCACACCTCCGAGCCCGAATTTCGGGTGAATTCTCCCCAAAACCGGGAGCTGGGGAGGCGGAATTGGGGTGTCCTTGTGCGGAACGGGCTGGCAGCAGCTGCCGAGAGAGAAACCATCTGTCGGCAGCCCAGGAGGCACCTCCGGGGTGACAGCAAGGGACAAAGTGGATGAGTTTGGCGTCGCAGGCCACCCACACGGCAGAGCGAGGCAGGATTGGCCTGCAAAGGGTTAATCCGGGAAGGGAAAAGCTGCCAGCAACGCTCAGGTGCTTCTCAGCCAGCCGGATCTGCCTGCAAAGGGTTAATTTGGGAAGGAAAAAGCTGCCAGCAACGCTCAGGTGTCACAGAGGGAAACTGAGGCACGGGGTGTGGCCAGGCCCATCCCGGCATGGAGCGGGGTGAGGAAGGACAGACGGACATCGCCGTGTCCGTCCTGCCGAGGCGCTCAGCCATCCCGCCGCGCCTCAATCCCGCCCGTTTTGCCCGATCCTGCCCGATCTTGCCCAATTCCTCCTCCGCCGAGTCCTGCCCAGGCCCGGGTGGGGTCACCCCATGCCAGGGGCACCCAGGGTGGCACCGGGGGCTGCTCAGAGAACGAGCCCGAGGCACAGCCCGGGGGCCTGGGGGGCCTGGGGGGGTCCTGGGGGGGATGAACCCCTCGGCTGCACCCCGAGGGAGCCCAAAATTTAATTTTGTATGAATAGAAAAGAATGGAATGGATGGAAATAAGGCTGGGGAGGGAGGGGGCGATCAGAGGGGGGGTCGTGCCTCTGCCAGCAAGGGTGGGGGGCCTGGGGGGGACCTCCAGAGTGGGAGCAGTGGGCTGGGGGGGTTCGTCCGTCCGGTTTTGGGTCGAGCCCAAAATGCCAATGGCACCCAGGTGGCACCGCCAGCAGAGCCAGGGCACGGGGGTGACATCCCGGGGGTCCCCACACCACGGGGGTCCCACACTCGGGGGTCCCCACACCCTGGGGTCTCCACAGGCTGGGAGTCCCAAACCTCGGGGGTCTCACACCTCGGGGGTCCCCACACTTCAGGGGTCTCACCTCGGGGGTCTCACACCTTGGGGGTCTCACACACCTGGGGGGTCTCCCCCACACCCTGAGGGTCTCCACATGCTGGGGGTCCCACAACTCGGGGGTCCCCACACCGGGGGTCTCTGCACGGGGGTCCCCACATCCTGGGGTTCCACACCTCGGGGGTCCCACACTTTTGGGGTCCCACACCTTGGGGGTCTCATACCCTGGGGGTCCCACACTCTGAGGGTCTCACACACCCTGGGGGTCTCCCCCACACCCTGAGGGTCTCCACATGCTGGGGATTCCCACATCCTGGGGTCCCACACCTTTGGGGTCCCACACCTCGGGGGTCTCCACACCCTGGGGGTCCCACATCTCGAGGGTCCCACACCTCGGGGTTCCCCACACCCTGGGGTCCCCCCACCCACCCAGTTCCCTCCTGACCCCCAAAAGACCCCGGCAAAGTTTCTCCCCAAGAGTCCCGAAGAGCCCGGGGCACGAATGGCTCCGGTGCCCCTCCCTGGCACTCGGTGGGCACCGGGCTGGGCAGACCCCGGCCCCCGCACCCCAAACGGGTCAGGGGGTCCTGGACCCTCACCCCAAACGGGTCAGGGGGTCCTGGACCCTCACCCCAAACGAATCAAAGCATCTTCCTGGAGCTTCCTGCGCCCCTCACGCCCACCCCATGCCCCGAGCCACATCCGTGCCCCCCTCCCCAAATTGGAGCCCCCCCCCCCCCCCTCAGCACCGCTGCTCGTGTGGGTGGGGCAGGGGCCGGGGGGGGGGGGGCCAGGGCAGCGCCCCGCTCCGGATTTGATCAAAACAAACCCATTTATCTTGAAGCAGCTCCAGCACCGACAGATGCTCCGCAATGGATGGACACGGGGAAAGGAGGAGGGTGAGGGGGGGGGGGTCACGCCGAGCCGCCCCCGCACTCGGGCACACGTCCCGCCCCCCCCCCCTCCAGGGACAGACGGACGGACAGACAGACAGACGGACAAGTTACAGGAGGCTTTGCCTTGGGGGGGTCGCGTGGTGCAGAGAGGAGGAGGAGGGTGAGGGAGGGGAGAGAGGAGGGCGGGGGGGGGTCGGTCCCTGATGTGCATCCAATTCCCGAGAGGGAATTGACTCGTTTGATTTTATTCATGAAACACAGAAAGTAAAAAAAAAAAAAATGGAGCGTCGGGAAATCTGATCTGCTCTGCCGGGGGATGAGCGCGACCCCCTCCCACCCGACACCCCCTCCCCTCCACTCCTGACCATCACAGCCCCCCCCCCCCATTCCAGGATGTGGGGGGGACACGATTGGGGACGGGGGGACATCGCTGGGGGGGGGGGAGTCGGGGTCTCTGCGGCTGCAGCCGCTCCTCAGCTCCCACCGAGCAGCAAAAGGGGGGGGGGTCCCCCAAACCCCCCCCCCCACCCCACAGACCCCCGTGAGTTCTCCCCATGGTTGGGGGGCTCTGGGTGAGGTGGGAGAAGCCCCCCCCAACCCCCCCCAAATCCGTGCAGGAGTCGGGACGGGGATGAGGCGTCACCTCCGCAGGTGATTTTGGGGTTCGCACACAGAACAGCTGGGGACCCCCCCGCCCCAAATCCTGCATGGGGTCCCCAGCACGGTGGGGGGGTCCCCCTGCTGCTCCCCCCCCCCCATTCCCAGGTCTGCTGCAGGTGCGGGGTGCGGGACAAGGGGTCCCCAGAGCCCCCCTCGGGCAGGGGGGGCAGCGGCTCCGACCCCCCCCGGCCCCCCCCAAATCCGTGGCCGCCCCAGACTCCGTCTCGCTGCCCCCCCCCCCCGCACCTGCCAGACGGCGCCTCCCGCGCTCTGCAATGGGGGGGGGGCAGGAAAACAAAACTGGGGGGCTTCACCCCCATGGGACCCCCCCCCGACACCACAACTCCGGGACAGCCCCGCGTCCCCCTCCAGCTTGGGGTGAGGGGAGGGGGGTGCAGGACCCCCCCATAAAACTCTCACATTCACCCCCCCCCAGTGTCTGCTGGACCCCCCCCCCAAATCTCCGCTCATTCCGTGACTGCCACAGCCCCCCCTCAATGCACGACGCCCCCCCAAAAACCTGCACGAACCTCCCCCTCCTCGCCAGGACCCCCGGATTTCTCCTGCACCCCCCAAGTCACGCTTGACCCCCCCCCCCCCAAACCTCCGTTCTTTCCGTGACTGCCACGACCCCCCCAAAACCGGACCCCTAAATCTGCACGACCCCCCCAAAAATCTCCACGCCCCCCCCCCTCGCCAGGACCCTCTGGATTTCTCCTACACCCCCCAATAACTGCACGACCCCCCCAATGCATGACCCCCCCCAAAAAATCTCCACGACCCCTCCTCGCCAGGACCCCCCGGATTTCTCCTGCACCCCCCAATAATGCACGACCCCCCCTCAATTTCCGCCCCTGCCCGGTAACCGCGCACCCCCAATGGTCCCGGTGGTCCCGGTGGTCCCGGAGCCCCCCCCGGTACCTGCAGCAGCAGCAGCCCGGGCCCGAGCAGGGGCAGGCGGCGGCGGAGCATCGCGGGGCTCCGGGAGAACCGGCGGCCCCGGTGATGATGAGGATGATGATGATGATGATGATGAGGGGCGGCGGGAAGAAAGTTGGAGACTTGCGGGGCCGGGCGGTGCCTCGGCGGCGCCGCCAATCCCGACCGGCGGCGGGGACCGGGGGTGGGGGGAACCGGGGGGAGGCGGCTCCGGGACCCCGCACCGGCCCCGCGAGCAGCGGAGGCTCCGCCACGGAGCGGGGACGGGGGCGAGGGGCGAAGGGCGAGGGGCGAGGCCGAGGTGCCCGCGACCCCCCCCCCCCCGGCCGGCAGCTTGGGGGACCCCCCCCCTTCTTTTCCATCACCTCGGGGTACCCCTGGTGCTGCCCCCTTTTCTCCACCACCTCGAGGGGTGCTCCTGGTGCTCCCCCCCCTCTTCTTCATCACCTCTTCATCATCCCGGGGTGTCGCCGGTCCTGTCCCCATCCTCTTCTTCATCACCTCGGGGTGCCCCCAGCTGTGCCCCCCCTCTTCTCCACCACCTCGGGGTGTTCCTGGTGCTCCCCCTTTTCTCCACCACCTCGGGGTGCCCCTGGTGCTGCCCCCCGCCTCCTTCAGCATCCCGGGGTGCCCCTGGTGCTGCCCCCATCCTCTTCTTCACCACCTCGGGGTGCCCCGGGTGCCCCCCCTTTTCTTCATCACCTCGGGGTGCTCCTGGTGCTGCCCCTCTTCTTCATCACCTTGGGGTGCTCTCCCCCCTCTTCTCCATCACCTCGGGGTGCCCCTGGTGCCCCCCCCGCTTCCTTCATCACCTCGGGGGGTGCTCCTGGTGCCCCCCCTTTTCTCCACCACCTCGGGGTGCCCCCGGTCCCCCCCTCGCCTCCTTCAGCATCCCGGGTGCCCCTGATGCTCCCCCCTCTTCTCCATCACCGTGAGGTGCCCCTGGTTCCTCCCCCCAACTCTCCTCCATCACCTCGAGGTACCCCCGATCCAGGGCCCCCCTTTCTCGGAGCCACCCCAGGACACCCCGCTCCTGCCCCCGATCCAGGACACCCCGAGGTGCCCCCCCTCCCCATCCGGGACCCCCCCGTTGCTGCGACCCCCGCCCCATTTCCGGAGACCCCACCGGAGGCACGGGCGGCGCTGCCCCTCCTGCTTGAACCCCCCCAAAACTCCCTCAGGAAGGGGTGGGGGCACCCTGGGGACCCCCCCCCCCTTATCCTGCCCCCCCCACCCGCGTCACCTGCACGGACACGTGTGTGCAAATGGACACGTGTGTGCAAACGGACACGTGTGTGCACATGGACACGTGTGTGCAAATGGACACGCGTGTGCTCATGCCCCGGCCCCCAGCCCCTCTCCCAGGGGTCCTCGAGGGGTTGTGCCCCCCCCAGGCCGTTAATTGATCGTTAATTGCTGTTATCGCTGTGATTAGCGCGGGGAGCTGAGGGGATCGGCGGCGCTGGGGACGTTCGGGGGGGGTTTGGGGACACTCGGGGGGGGTTTAGGGGGGGGATTTGGGGGCACTCGGGGGTGGTGGGGGGCACGCAGGGGCGGGGGGGGCGCTGCGGAACCGCGTGGACGCGCGGAGACGGAATTAGAACAGGAGAAACGGGGAAAAGGGAAAGGAGAGGGTGAGGAGTGAGGGAGAGAGAGAGGAGAGCGCAGAGCCACGAGGAGCGGGGGGTCCGGAGCTGCTGCTGCCATCACGGGGGTCCCAACCAGCCCCGGACCGCCCTCATGGGGGTCCTGGGTATGTGGGGGGGTCAGAGGAGCGACCCCCGCTTGAGGGGGACCCCCCGATCCCATCCCTGCGGCTGCTGCTGCCCCGCTGGGTGTGAGACCCCAGAGCCCCCGATTCTCCCTGAACCCCCCGATCCTTCCTGAGCCCCCCGATCCCCCCAGAGCCCCCCGATCCTCCCTGAACCCCCCGAACCTCCCTGAGCCCCCCGATCCTTCCTGAGCCCCCCGATCCCCCCAGAGCCCCCCGATCCTTCCTGAGCCGCCCGATCCTTCCTGAGCCCCCCGATCCCCCCAGAGCCCCCCGATCTTCCCTGAGCCCCCCGAACCTTCCTGAGCCCCCCGATCCTTCCTGAGCCCCCCGATCCTCCCTGAGCCCCCCGAACCTCCCTGAGCCCCCCGATCCTTCCTGAGCCCCCCGATCCCCCCAGAGCCCCCCGATCTTCCCTGAGCCCCCCGATCCCCCCAGAGCCCCCCGATCTTCCCTGAGCCCCCCGATCCCCCCAGAGCCCCCCGATCCTCCCTGAACCCCCCGAACCTCCCTGAGCCCCCCGAACCTTCCTGAGCCCCCCGATCCTTCCTGAGCCCCCCGATCCCCCCAGAGCCCCCCGATCCTCCCTGAGCCCCCCGATCCTTCCTGAGCCCCCCGATCCTCCCGGAGCCCCCCAATCCTCCCTGAGCCCCCCGAACCTCCCTGAGCCCCCCCGATCCTCCCTGAGCCCCCCGATCCTTCCTGAGCCCCCCGATCCTCCCGGAGCCCCCCAATCCTCCCTGAGCCCCCCGAACCTTCCTGAGCCCCCCGATCCTTCCTGAGCCCCCCGAACCTCCCTGAGCCCCCCGATCCCCCCGGAGCCCCCAATTCCCGCATTTCGGGGGTCTCCGCACCCCCTCCCCACCCCTCCCACCCTCTCCAATCCCACCGGGGTCCCCCAGCGCTGCCCCCTCCGTGCCCAGGGTTGGGGTGACCAAAGCCTGGAGGGGCTCCGGGGGCACCCAGACCCCTCGGGACCCCCCCCAAAATCGCCAGGAAAACTCCTCAAGGGGGAGTCCTGAGCATGTGGGGGTCAGAGCGTGACCCCCCCGCTCCTCCCTGACCCCCCCAATTCCCGCATTTCAGGGGTCTCCGCACCCCCTCCCACCCTCTCCAATCCCACCGGGGTCTCCCCCAGCGCTGCTCCCCCCGTGGCTTGGGGTGACCAAAGCTCCGGGGACCCCCCCCCAAATCACCAGGAAAACTCCCCCGGGGGGGTCCCCGATGGTCTCACACACCCCGGGGTCCGCGAGGCTCTTCCAGAGCCCCCTCCCCACTTTAAGCAGCCCACGGGAGGGGCAGAAGCAGGCGAGGGGGATGAATGGGGGAAGAGGGTGAAAAATAGAAAATATTGAAGGGAAAAGATAAAAAGGATTTGGTGAAGGGTGGGGGGGGGGGGTGGTGGTGGGGAGGGGGGAGAGGGGAAAAGGGAGGAAAAACCTCGGGAGGAGATTTAAGGACCGATAAGTGAACAAAGAGCCGGGATTGAAATAGATCTGAGGCCGCCGGCACCCGGCGCGGGGCTGGGGGGGCTCAAAGGCAGCGGCTGCGGGGGGCCGGGGGGTGATGATGATGATGGTGATGATGAGGATGAAGATGATGATGAGGATGATGGGGAGGGGGCTCAGGGAGACCCCCGGGGGGGGCACCAGGAGCTGCCATGGCCCTGGGGGTCCCTCGCAGCCGCCTGGCTCGTGTTGAGGATGATGATGGGAGCGATGCCCTGAGCCCCCCAACCCCGCAGGGCGAGCCCCCCACGGGTGACCACGAGGCGCAGACGGGAGCCCACGGGTGCCTGGGGTAAGGGGGGGTCCCAAGTGAGCCCCCCCCACACCCACCGACCCACCTGGTGCTGTTCTGGTCGCCCCTGTGGTTGTGGGGGGGTGGGAGAGTGAGAGGGGACACCCCCAGGCACGGGGGGGGCACAGGGGAGGGGAAAATGGGGAGATGGGGGACATGGGGGACACTGGGGGACATGGGGGACACTGGGGGTACTCAGGGGACACGGGGACACAGAGGGGATATGGGAGATGCTCAGGAGACATGGGGGACACTCAGGGGATATGGGGAACACATGGGGGGACATGGAGGAGACAGAGGGGGGACATGGGGGACACTGGGGGGACATGGGGGGCACTCAGGGGACATGAGGGACACAGTGGGGGACATGGGGGACACTCAGGGTGGGCTTACGGGGGGAATCCATGGGGGCGGACAGGTGGGACACGGAGGGGGTGACACGGAGGGGGTGACACGGGGGGGGACATGGAAGGGAACACATGGGGGGGACACAGAGGGGGTGACACTGTGGGGGACACATGGGGGGACACGGGGGGGGTCACACTGGGGGGGACACGGGGACGCGCGCGCTGCCCCCCCTGCCCCGTTCTCGATGGCGGTGTCGCCACCTGGTGGCGGCTCCCGGGACTGCGCGCGCCGCCGGCGCCGCCGGTTCCCCCATTCCCCGTTCCCCGTTCCCCATTCCCCGTTCCCGGTTCCCCAATCCCCGTTCCCCTCTCCCCATTCCCCATTCCCCTTTCCCCCTTTTCCCATTCCCCATTCCCCTTTCCCATCTTCCCCTTTCCCCACTCCCTGTTCCCCATTCCCAGTTCCCCATTCCCCTTTCCCCATTCCCATTCCCAGTTCCCCATTCCCCGTTCCCCATCCCCATTCCCATTCCCCATTCCCAAAAATGCCCCCCCCACCCTCCCGCCCCCCTCTCCCGCCCCCCTCTCCAACCATCAGCCCGCGCTTCACTTTTTAAAAATTTTATTTATAACAATATCTGTTTTGTTTAGTTGTAAAGTAATCCAGCAAAAATTATTAAAACATTTCCCCCCAATAAAAGGATGGGGTGTCCCCCCCCCCCGCCCCCCCACATGCGTTTATTTATTTATTTCTACTATAAAAGCTAGGTCATTTCCAGGTTTGTTTGGTTTTTTTTGGTTTTTTGGGGTTTTTTTTGTGTTTTTTAGGTTTTTTTTAATTATTTTTCCTGTTAAAAAATGTGCATGTTGGAGAGCAGGAGAGAGGGAGGGGGCTGAGGGGCTGGGGACCCCCCCACCCCACACCTCAGTGGGGCTGGGGGCTTCATCCTGACCCCTGTAACAGTTGGGGAGGGAATGGGGGAAAGGGAGGCAGAGAGAGGGAGGGGAAAATTGGGAAATTGGAGAGGGAGGGGAGAAGGAAAAAAGGGGAGGGAGAGGAAAATTGGAAAATTGGGGAGGGAGAGGAAAATTGGAAAATTGCGGAGGGAGGGGGGAAGGAAAAAAGGGGAAAATTGGGGAGGGAGGGGGGAAAATTCGAAAATTGGGGAGGGCGAAGGAAAAGAGTGGAGGGGGAAAATGGGGCAAAAAGAGGGGAGGGAGGGGAATGGGGGGAAAAATGGGAGGGAGGGGAATGGGGGGAAAAATGGGAGGGAGGGGAATGGGGCAAAAATGGGAGGGAGGGGAATGGGGCAAAAATGGGAGGGAGGGGAATGGGGCAAAAATGGGAGGGAGGGGAATGGGGGCTGGGGGGGAGCTGCAGGACAAGGGGGAAGCCAAGGAGCAGCAAATTGGAGCGGGGGAAGCAAATGGGGGTCCCTGGGGAGGGGAGCTCTGCCCTTAGGGGGGGTTTGGGAGTGTGTGGGACCCTCCTGTGCCTCCCCTCCAAGCTGTGACCCCTTCCCCAGCTGTGACCCCCATGTGTGTCCCCCCCCTCCACCCCAAACCCCAGCCCCGATGTGTTTGATGGTGAGAGGAGGGAAAAACAAGGAGGAGAAAAGGAGGGGGGGGGGGGGGCGCCCAAATGTAAAGAAATTTCAAAGAAACCAAACCAAAAAAAAAAGCCGGGTCTGGGCCTGAAACCAGGGGTGGGGGAGAAGAGGGGGGAAAAATATACAGGTAATAATACTGCTCACATAGAAAAGTAATAATCCTTCATTTGTACATTTATACAGCGGCTCGTGGCCCCCCCCCCCGGCCCCCTCGTGCCCCCCTATCTATGCCAGGGGGTCTGCAAGGTCGTCGTCCCCCCCCCGTGCCAGCAGCTCCCGTTTCTCGTCCGTGCTGGCCAGGGAGTTGCGGCTGTTGTGGGCCCCCATGTAGAGCGTGGCGTACACGGGGTTGGTGAAGTTGGTGGGCTGCAAAAAAAGGGGGGGCAGAAAAGGTGGGAGGGGGTAAGGACATCCCCAAAGCCCCCCCTCAACCCCCCCTGGCCAGAAATGCCATCCCTGGGGGTGGGGGGTGCTCCCCACGCTGGGGTCACTCGGGGAGAGCCCCCCATAGATGGGACCTCGTGTTGAAATGGGGCAGCTCTGCTGGCTCTGCCTGCAGCCCCCAGCCCCAAAACCTCTGTGGCTCCTCAGAGCCCCCAGCCCCAAAATCCGAGACCCCTCAGAGACCCCAAAGCCTTTGAGAGCCCTCAGAGACCCCAAAGCCTTTGAGAGCCCTCAGAGCCCCCAACCTCAAAATCTTTGAGACCCCTCAGAGACCCCAAAGCCTTTGAGAGCCCTCAGAGACCCCAAAGCCTTCGAGAGCCCTCAGAGCCCCCAACTTCAAAATCTTTGAGACCCCTCAGAGACCCCAAAGCCTTTGAGAGCCCTCAGAGACCCCAAAACCTTTGAGAGCCCTCAGAGACCCCAACCAAAAACCTTTGAGACCCCTCAGAGACCCCAAAGCCTTTGAGAGCCCTCAGAGACCCCAAAACCTTTGAGAGCCCTCAGAGCCCCCAACCCAAAGCCTATGAGAGGCCTCAGAGCCCCCCAACCCCAAAACCTTTGTGAACCTTCAGAGCCTCCCAGCCCCAAAATCTGAGACCCCTCAGAGACCCCAAAACCTTTGAGACCCCTCAGAGTCCCCCAACCCAAAACCTTTGAGATCCCTCAAAGCCTCTGCAACCCCTCAGACCTCCCAGTTGAGACCCTCAGAGACCCATCAGCCCCAAAATCTGAGACCCCTCAGAGACCCCAAAGCCTTTGTGACCCCTCAGAACCCCCCAGCTCCAAAACCTTTGTGACCCCTCAGAGCTTCCCAATCCAAAACCTTTGAGATCCCTCAGACTCAATTGAGAATCCCTCTGTCTCCCAACTGAGACCCTCAGAGACCCATCAGCCCCAAAACCCCTCAGAACCCCCCTTGAGAGCCACAGCAACGTGCCCCCCACCCCAGCACGTGTCCCCCACTTTGGGCAGGACCCTGCAGAGCCCCCAGCCCCTCTCACCTTGTCGGGGTCCAGGGCAAAGTCAGCATCCAGCAGCTCCCCCACGTCGTCATCGGGCTCCCCCTCGTACATTTTGTACGTGGGGTTCCCAATCTCCACGTTCATGGCACCGTTGGTCATCCTCTGGTGCTGGAAGCCCTTGGCACTGAGGTTTGAGGGGGGCACAGGGTCAGTGACACCCCCAGGGTGTCCCCAAACCCTCGAGGAGCCCCCCCTGTCCATGGGCATCACTCACCCTTTAATTCTCCATTTGTACCACACAAAAGCCACCACGGTGAGGAGGATGAGGAGCAGCAGGATGGGGATGACGATGGAGGCTGTTCCTGAGGGAGGAAGGCACTCAGAGCCCTGGGGACATGTGGGGCAGCCTGGGCTGGGCCTGTCCCCCCCTTTTCACCAGAGAACGGGGGGCAGGAGGTGCTCAGGGGCAATAAACCCATGGGAGCGGTGTGGGGTGGAAATGGGGTCACACAGTGCCCCTAAATTAACCTGACCCCCAAAATAACCCTGGGAGTGGTGTGGGATGGAAATGGGGTCACAGAGTGCCCCTAAATTAACCTGACCCCCAAAAACCCATGGGTGAGGTGTGGGATGGAAATGGGGTCACACACTGCCCCAAGATTAACCTATATCCCCCCAAAATAACCCTGGGTGTGGTGTGGGGTGGAAGGGGGGTCACACACTGACCCCAAATTAACCTGACCCCCAAAAAACGCCCTGGGTATGGCATGGAAGGGGGGGGTCACACACTGCCCCCCAATTAATCTGCCCCCCAAAAATCCCCTGGGTGTGGCGTGGGATGGAAAGGGGGTCACACAGTGCCCCCCAACAAAGTGCCTGACAAATGCCCTGGGTTTGGTGTGGCATGGAAGGGGGGGGGGTCACCCACTGTCCCCCACTTAACCTGCCCCCCAAAAACCCCCCTGGGTATGGCATGGAAGGGGGGGGTCACACATTGTCCCCCACTTAACCTGCCCCCCAAAACCCCCCTGGGTGTGGTGTGGGATGGAAGGAGGCGTCACACAGTGCCCCCAAATTAACCTGCCCCCCAAAAACCCCCCTGGGTGTGGTGTGGGATGGAAGGGGGGTCACCCACTGCCCCCACATTAATCTGCCCCCCAAAACCCCCCTGGGTGTGGTGTGGGATGGAAGGGGGGGTCACACAGTGCCCCCACATTAATCTGCCCCCCAAAACCCCCCTGGGTGTGGTGTGGCACGAACGGGGGGTGCCACCCAGTGCCCCCCACTCACGGCTGCTCTGCTGCTCGCCCACCACCAGCTCCTCGCAGCGCGGGCCCGTCCTGCCCGCGGGGCACCTGGGGGAGAGCAGCAGGGAGAGCACCGGGATTAGCGGGGCAGGGCCATGCAGGGAGGGAGGGAGGGACAGCAGCACACGGAGCTGGGGTCGGGCCGGGGCGGGGACACAGATTTGGGGCGTGTCAGTGACGTTTGGAGGGACAACGAGCCCCTCTGAGCACCCCCATCCCGTGTGCCCCCCTCCTCTCTTACTGGCATTCTGGCAGCTGGGTCTTGTCGCTGATGGAGCAGGTGCCACCGTGCAGGCAGAAATTGTCACAGGTCAGGCAGCTCGGGGCTATCTTCCCATCGGGGCAGCTGGGGGGGCACAGGGGATCAGCCCCACGGGTACCACCAGGCTGCCCTGTGCCCTCCCTGGGGTGCTCTGTGCCATCCCTGGGGTGCTCTGTGCCATCCCTGGGGTGTTCTGTGCCATCCCTGGGGTGCTCTGTGCCATCCCTGGGGTGCTCTGTGCCCTCCCTGGGGTGCTCTGTGCCATCCCTGGGTGTTCTGTGCTACTCCTGGGGTGTTCTGTGCCATCCCTGGGGTGTTCTGTGCCTCCTTTGGGTGTTCTGTGCCTCCTTTGAGTGTTCTGTGCCCTCCCTGGGTGTTCTGTGCCCCCTCATCCCCTCAGGACTCAGCTCTGGGCTCATCCCACCCCTGGGACACCAGGATGGGCTCTGGGGATGCACTCAGACACATCCACCTCCTCCTCATCCTCCCAGATTTACCCACCCTGTATTACCCACCCAGACTCTATCCCTGCCATAGAGGAACAGATTTTTCTGGTTTTCCCTGTGCCCACCACCCCTTTTCCCCCCCTCCAGCTGCACATTCCCAACACCTACATGCAGGAAACCTCTCCACTCTGCTTGTTGATGTTGCACTTGCCCTCCTGGCACCGGGAGCACTTGTTCTCCTGGCACTGGGCACCCTCAAACTGAGGGGGGCAGCGGCACTGCTTGGCACCACTGGCTGTCATCTGGCACACGCCGTCGTTCTCACAGTAATCAAAGCACTGCCCTGGGGAGGGGGCACAAGGGGGTCAGGGTGGGCAGCTGGTGGTGCCAGTGCTCCATGGAGGAGCAGCCAGCCCCACAGAGCATCCCAGCAAAGAGGGGGACGTGCAAATCCAGTCCCATGGGTGCTGCTCCCAAATGGAGGGGGAGATGGGAGCCCAAGCCCTGATGGTGTCCCCAGAGGGGACACAGAGGGTGGGAAAAACACAGAAGAGGGTTGGGAACCCAACACTCTGGCATTGTCCCCAGAGGTCTGTCCCCAGACATCCCCAGGTGAGGGACACCCACCCTTCTGTCCCCAGACATCCCCAGGTGAGGGACACCCACCCTTCTGTCCCCAGACATCCCCAGGTGAGGGACACCCACCCTTCTTGTCCCCAGACATCCCCAGGTGAGGGATACCCATCCTTCCAACATCTTCCACTGCTGTCCCCAGGTGTCCCCAACTGAGGGACACCCATCCTTTTAATGCCCCCATTGTTGTCCCCAGACATCCCCAAATGAGTGACACCCATGTTCCCAACTCCCCCATTACTGTCCCCAGACACCCATAGATGAGTGACACCCATCCTTCCAACATTGCTGTCCCCAGATGTCCTCAGGTGAGTGACACCCATCCTTTTAACGCCCAAATTGCCCCCAGACATCCCCAAATGAGGAACACCCATCCTCCCAGTGCCCCTGTGCTGTCCCCCAATGTCCCCAAATGAGGGACACCCATCCTCCCAACTCCCCCACTGCTGTCCCCACACAGGTGAGTGACACCCATCCTTTTAATGTCCCCATTGTTGTCCCCAGACATCCCCAAATGAGTGACACCCATGTTCCCAACTCCCCCATTACTGTCCCCAGACACCCACAGATGAGTGACACCCACCCTTCCAACACCCCTTCCAACATTGCTGTCCCCAGATGTCCTCAGGTGAGGAACACCCACCCTTTTAACACCCAAATTGTCCCCACACACGCCCAAATGAGTGACACCCATGCTTTTAATGTCCCCACTGTCGTCCCCAGACACCCCCAAATGAGGGACACCCATCTTTTTAACGCCCCCATTGTTGTCCCCAGACACCCACAAATGAGGGACACCCATCCTTTTAATATCCCCACTGCTGTCCCCAGACACCCCCAAATGAGGGACACCCATCCTCCTGACTCCCCCATTACTGTCCCCAGACATCCACAGATGAGTGACACCCATCCTTCCAACATTGCTGTCCCCAGATGTCCTCAGGTGAGGAACATCCATCCTTTTAACGCCCAAATTGTCCCCAGACACCCCCAAATGAGTGCCACCCACCCTCCCAGTGCCCCCAGCCGTGTCCCAGCAGTGTCACTCACGGTACTGGCAGCGGTCCCCGATGAAGGAGGGCAGGCAGCGGCAGCTGGGCTGGTTGCCCTGGTTGACGCTGCAGCTGCCGTTGTGCTGGCAGTAACCCGAGCACACCTGCTGGTTACACCTGGGCCCCGTGAAACCCGTGGGGCAGCGGCAGGTCGGCATTCCTGGGGAGAAAAAACCCCTTAGAGCCACTGAAGGAAGGTCAGGACAGACGGACACGAGAGGTCTCTGAAGCCAGAGTGCGGAATTTGGGGTTTATTGCAAAGGGCCAAGTGCAGGGACCTGCCTGGAGCTGCCAGGCACAGCTCAGAGCAGGCTCAAAGAGGGAGAGAGAGGTAAAGAGGATGAGAGAGTGAGGTTCCCATTATAAATCTTCTTCTGGTCATGGAACTTGGGGTTTATTGCAAAGGGTCTGGGTGCAGGGAGCTGCTGGGAACTGCTAGCCACAGCTGGAGCAGGCTCAAGGAGTTAGCTCCACTGTAAGAGTGGTCGGGACAGATGGACACAGAGATCTCTACACCTGGGCCCCATGAAACCCGTGGGGCAGCGGCAGGTCGGCATTCCTGGGGAGAAAAAACCCCTTAGAGCCACTGAAGGAAGGTCAGGACAGATGGACATGAGAGGTCTCTGAAGCCAGAGCGCGGAATTTGGGGTTTATTGCAAAGGGCCAAGTGCAGGGACCTGCCTGGAGCTGCCAGCCACAGCTGGAGCAGGACTGAGAGAGGGAGAGAGGTAAAGAGGATAAGGGAGTGAGGTTCCCATTATAAATCTTCTTCTGGTCGTGGAACTTGGGGTTCATTGCAAAGGGCCAAGTGCAGGGAGCTGCCTGGAGCTGCCAGCCACAGCTGGAGCAGGACTGAGAGAGGGGGAGAGAGCTAAAGAGGTTGAGAGAGCGAGGTTCCCTGACCCCCCTGGCTCACCTGAGGGGGAGGCAGCGCAGGTGCCCCCGTTCTGGCAGAAGCCTGAGCACTGGTTGATCTGGCACCTGTCCCCGCTGTAGTGGGGCTGGCAGCGGCACTTTGCCTGCTTGCGGGCGTTCAGGAAGCAGCTGCCACCGTTCAGGCACTCCAGGTCACACGTGTCAGTGGTGGGCACTGCCAGGGAGGGGTGAAAAAAATGTGAGAAATATGAAAAATGTGTATTTTATGCTTGTTTTTTGGCGAATATTCAAGTGAATGTTATATGTGCTGTGTTAGAAAGTGATGGTGTGTTAATTTTCTCAAGTAGTGTGGTGGAGTTATATAAATATAAATATAAATATAAATATAAATATAAATATAAATATAAATATAAATATAAATATAAATATAAATACGATATATAGATAGATATATAGATATAAATATAGATATAAATATACCTAAATATAAATATAGGATATAAGATATAAGATATAAGATATAGATATATAGATATAGATATAAATATAGATATAAACATACCTAAATATAAATATAGGATATAAGATATACAATATAGATATATAGGATATAAGATATAAGATATAGATATATAGATATAGATATAAATATAGATATAAACATACCTAAATATAAATATAGGATATAAGGTATAAGATATAGATATATAGATATAGGTATAAATATAGATATAAACATACCTAAATATAAATATAAATAAGATATAGATATAGATACAGATACAAAGGCACAGAGGCACAGAGGCACAGAGGCACAGAGGGGATGGAAGTGAGCAGGGCTGCGCTGGCAGGACCCAACCTCCCCCTTCATCCTCATCCTCATCCTCTGCTCCTCTGGTGTCACCTACCTACAGGGGACACGGTGGGCGAGGGGACAACCACACAGGTGCCATTGTCCAGGCGTTTCCCGTTGGGGCAGGTGCACACGGGGCCACTGGGGCTGAGCAGGCAGAGCCACTCGCACTTCTTACGGTCACAAGGGTTGGTCACTGCAGGAGGAGAGGGCACAGATGGTGAGGACAGAGAGGTGGTGACAGTGTGGTGACCCACAGCCCTTCTTGCTCCTCTAGGACATTCCCCTCCACAGCTCTGTGCTGTGCTATCCATGCCCTGAGGTCACCACCTGCCCAGCTGGACTCACCAACCCCTTGCTCTGCCCACCCAGACACCCCCACTCTGGGTAAGGACTTGGGGGTCTGAGTCCCCTCAGACTCAATGCAGGAGGAGAGGGCACAGATGGTGAGGACAGAGAGGTGGTGACCCACAGCTCTTCTTGTTCCACACCACCTCCAAAGCTCTGTGCTGTGCTCTCCATGCCCTGAGGTCACCACCTGGCCAGTTGGACTCCCCAAACCCACTTCAGCAACCCCTTGCTCTGCCCACCCAGACACCCCAACTTTGGGCAGGAACTTGGGGGTCTGAGTCCCCTCTTCCCAAGCTCTACCAACACCTCCCTCACCCCCTGGCACCTCCCCACCACCCCAGGAGCAGGGTGGGGGTCCCAGGCCCTCACCCACCCTCTGGCTGCTTGTACTGGTGGTAGAGCACGACGTCGGTGGCGTGGTTGAGGCCGGATGTCAGGTTGGTGACAGGCTTCTGCCCGAACTTGTGGATCTTGAAGATGCGGTTGTTGATGTAGGTGACGCCGTAGATGTAGTCCTCAAAGATGTCAATGCTGAACGGGTGGCTCAGCCCTGAGAAAGCCAGGAGAAGACACGTGGAGGCAGGGATTTGGGGATTTGGGGTGGGTTCTGAGGCCAGGGACCCCCATGGGACACCCCTTACCCTTCTTGTTGTCGATGGCCACCACAGGGTCGGTGCCGTTGAGGCGGATGCTGCCGATGACGGAGAGCTTGGCATCGGCCCAGTACAGCCTCTCGTTGTGGTAGTCCACAGCCAGACCTGAGGGGACACAGCCCTCAGTGAGCCCCCAGTCCTCCCCAAGCCCCTCCTGAGCAGCTGACCCATAGAGCAGCACTGCCACTACCCCTATACCCTTCTGCCATGGGGCTCCAAGCCCTCAGAACAACCCTCCCCAACACAAATGGTTGGACGTGTCCCCATCGTGGCTTTTGTCCCCCCTCCTGTCACCTGTCTCTCTCACCTGTTGGCCACTGGATGTTGTCCTGCACCAGGGTCTCCCGCAGCGTCCCATCCATGGCAGCTGTCTCAATCTTGGGGTGATTGCCCCAGTCTGACCAGTACATCGTTCTGTAAGGACACAGGCAGGTCATTCCCAGGGGAACAGGACAGCCCGATGACCAGGGAGGAGAAACCCTCCCACACCATCCCCATGGCATCCTGGAGTCACCAGGCAACTCAAGAAGACACAGAGAGTGACCCTGGGACACATGGGTGGTGAGGTGAGTGCTGTGAGGGCTGGGAAGTCCCTCACCCCCTTAGTGGATCCACCACGATGGCGTGGGGCTCGTCGATCATCCCCGAAATCAGCGTCTTGCGGTTCTCGCCCTTCATCTGCGCCACCTCGATGACGTCCCGCCCCGAGTCCGTCCAGTAGATGTTCCCGGCCACCCAATCGATGGCGATTCCCCTCGGCATCTTCAGCCCTGAGATCTGTGTGGGGCAGTGTTGCAGTGTGATGCATTAGCCTGTCTCAGTCATCCCGGTTCTTTCCCCAGGTGTGCCAATCACCTCTCCCTTCCCCTCCCTTGCCCCTGCTGGGTGCTGTCTGTCAGTCTTGGCATTCCAGAAAGGGCCTCGTGTGATTGGTGAAGTTCAAAAGATGCCTCTCAGCCCTGGGGGGACATTGGGCCATCCAGGTGTCCTTTGTCCCCTGAGACTTCTCCCCCTTACCTGGTTGGTGGCTCCCTACCCCTTCCCTGCCCCTCTCCCTGGGGTTAAAAGACACAGCAAGCACACAGTTTCTTTGTTCTGTTGGAGCTGGTGCTGCATTCAGAGGCTTGTGGGCCAGGAATAAAGTTCTGGATCCAAACCCTCCAGCAGAACTTGACTCCTTTCCTTCACCATCACATTAAAGCTTCTCCACCAGAGGTAAACCTGAGCTCCTGCAAGCCTGGACTTGTCCCAAGCACCCAGCTGCAATATCCAGTCAGCCAAAAGTGTCTCTGAGGTGAAACCACCACAGCTGCTGCCTTTGGTCAAGCAGCAAGGGCCAGACGAGCCCAGGCACGTCCCATTTGGCAATACTGGTATTTAATTCCAATATATTGGCACCCAATGTGAGGCAGCTCCATCCTGGGGCTGGATCAGTCAGGAAAGAGACCCCTGAGGTGGCACCCTCACTTTTGCTGCAATATCCAGCCAGCCAAAGGTGCCTCTGAGGTGAAACCACCACAGCTGCTGCCTTTGGTCAAGCAGCAAGGGCTGGGCAAGTCCAGGCACGTCCCATCCAGCTATATTGGGATTTAATTCCAATAGGGCAGAGTGGGGACAGTGAGAGGAGAGGAAACCACCACCCATCCCTCCATGCCCTGGCAGAGCTCGCTCACGTTCAGGTGGGTGACGCCGCCGTCGATCTGGCGCCGGTTGCGGTTGGAGGCGGTGGAGGCGGAGGAGGAGGCAGGCAGCTCCCGGTAGGAGATCCTGCCCGTGTGCCAGTTGGTCCAGTAGATCTTGTTGCCCTTGACGTAGATGTCCATGGCGTCGATGCGCACGTTCTCGTCGCCCTGGAAGGCCGGCTCGTAGGCTGAGTTGGGGTTGAAGGGGTACATGCTCCTGATCTTGTTGTCATCTGCGATGTAGAGGATCTGGTGCTCGGAGCCTGAAGAGGAAGAGGAGGAGGAGGAGGAGAGGTTGGCATGGGCTGGATTGGGAACAGGGGATCAGCCAGGAGTGGGGATCTCCTGATCTTGTAGAGGATCTGGTGCTCGGAGGCTGAAGAGGAAGAGAAGGAGGAAGACGAGGATGAGGAGGACAAGGAGGATGGGCAGAGCTGCATTCCATTTGGGTCTGTGGGGTCTCTGTGGGGTCTGTGAGGTCTCTGTGGCGTCTTTGGGATTCATTGGGATCTGTGCGGTCTCTGTGGAGTCTGTGGGACTCAATGGGATCTGTGGGGTCTCTGTGGGGTCTCTGTGGGGTCTCTCTGGGGTCTTTGGGACTCAATGGGATCTGTGGGGTCTCTCTGGGATCTGTAGAACTCAATGGGTGTGAGGGGAAAGCAAAGGATTCCCACAGGAGCTCTGGGGGGGCCTTGGGCACACACAGAACCCACGTGGGTCCCTGTTCCCTCCTGACCTTCTGCCTTGCACATGTTGTCCGTCTTCATGAAGTTCTTGGCGCAGCTGCAGACGTGGGAGCCCTTGGTGTTGTTGCAGAGCTGGGAGCAGGTCCCAAAGCGCAGGCACTCATTGATGTCTGGGCAGGGGGAGGTGGGATCAGGGGGAGAACCAAAGGCTGCCCCCACAGACCCCAACTCTGCCCCAAGGACACCATCCCTGCCACCCAAGCCCCATCCCAGCTGTGAAATCGCATCTCACTGGTAAAAACCAAACCCTACAGCCCGATCCTGAGGCCTCTCCAGCAGCAGCAGGAAGCACCTTGGCAAAAATTCTTGTCTGGAACCTTCTGGAATCCTCTACAGCAGGTGCAGTGGGAGGTGGACTGGGACTGGACAAAGTGGGCCTTGTCCCCACACATGGTGGTGTTGGACACAGTGGGCCTCATCCCCAACATGGTGGTGTTGGACACAGTGGGCCTCATCCCCAACATGGTGGTGTTGGACACAGTGGGCCTCGTCCCCACACATGGTGGTGTTGGACACAGTGGGCCTCATACCCACACATGGTGGTGTTGGACACAGTGGGCCTCATACCCACACATGGTGGTGTTGGACACAGTGGGCCTTGTCCCCACACATGGTGGTGTTGGACACAGTGGGCCTCATCCCCAACATGGCGGTGTTGGACACAGTGGGCCTCATCCCCACACATGGTGGTGTTGGACACAGTGGGCCTCGTCCCCACACATGGTGGTGTTGGACACAGTGGGCCTCATACCCACACATGGTGGTGTTGGACACAGTGGGCCTCATACCCACACATGGTGGTGTTGGACACAGTGGGCCTTGTCCCCACACATGGTGGTGTTGGACACAGTGGGCCTCATCCCCAACATGGCGGTGTTGGACACAGTGGGCCTCATCCCCACACATGGTGGTGTTGGCCATCCCAGCCCCATCCCAGCTGTGAAATCACATCTCACTGGTAAAAACCAAGCCCCACAGCCCGATCCTGAGCCCTCTCCAGCAGCGTACCTTGGCAAAAATTCTTGTCTGGAACCTTCTGGAATCCTCTACGGCAGGTGCAGTAGGAGGTGGAGTTGGACTGGACGCAGTGGGCCTCATCCCCACACATGGTGGTGTTGGTCTTGCAGTCGTATGACTTGTGCTCTGTGGTGGGACACGTGTGTCACATGCGTGTCACAGCGAGTTCCCCCCAGTCCCCACCAGGCCCCCAGCTCCCCCACCCACCTTGGGAGCAGGATTCCTCATCAGAACCATCTCCACAGTCATTGAAGAAGTTGCAGCGGAGGTTGGCACTGATGCACTTCTTGTTCCCACACTGGAACTCATTCTTGTCCTCGCTGCAGTTCTTGGGCTTGGCCGTGGGTGACTCTGAGGGTGAGGGACAGCAGCTGTGACCCCCATCCCCATGGGACCCTCTGGGAGCAGGCAGGGACTTGGGACCCTGCATCCACACCCTGATTTTGGGAGGAAAGACCAAAAGCCAACCCCAACACCTGATTTTGGGAGGAAAGACTGGGAAAAGCCAGCCCCAACACCTGATTTTGGGAGGAAAGACCAAAAGCCAACCCCAACACCTGATTTTGGGAGGAAAGACTGGGAAAAGCCAACCCCAACACCTGATTTTGGGAGGAAAGACCAAAAGCCAACCCCAACACCTGATTTTGGGAGGAAAGACTGGGAAAAGCCAACCCCAACACCTGGGCTGAACTTTGGGCTCTGGGAGGACCATCCCAAGGGCCACAGTGACCTCCAGGCACCTTGGCCAGGCAGGCTCAGGGCTGTGAGGCTCAGAAAACCACAATGCCTGCCATACTACTGCTTCTCTCCCAGGCTGCCAGTTCCATGCCTTCTGTCTGAATATGCATCACAGTTTCCATGTCCTGATGTGCTGTGAAAGCCATGACACCTCCTGTGGCCAGGAGAGCTGTGAGAATCTGTCCGAATTTTCCCTCATCTGCCTCACGATCGTCATTTGGGGACCACTGAAGAGAAGACCCTCCCTGTCTAGCCCTGTAGGAGAAAGTTACACACGCCAAAGGCCCCGAGACCTGAGAGCACAGTGCTGAGTTATTGTTTTCACAGGTGTTGTTTGCTGTATGCCACACTGAGCCCAATGAGAAGAAGAAGGGGCACCGTGCCCTGTTTGCAACAACAGCCTTGGAAGCTGTCCCACCTCTTGGCCTGGCTGGACTTCTCCTGAGTTTCGGGTGGTCCCCCACAGCAGACCCTCACCTGTTTTACAACCACCATGACAGACACACTGAGATATGAGGAGCCTCTCCATCAAGGACTGAGACACGAAACCCCCATGTGAAAAGGCCCCTCTGCTCCTTCCAAGGACTGAGACATGAAACCCCCATGTGAAAAGGCCCCTCTGCTCCTTCCAAGGACTGAGACATGAAACCCCCATGTGAAAAGGTTCCTCTGCTCCTCCCAAGGACTGAGACATGAAACCCCCATGTGAAAAGGCCCCTCTGCTCCTCCCAAGGACTGAGACATGGAACCCCCATGTGAAAAGGCCCCTCTGCTCCTCCCAAGGACTGAGACATGAAACCCCCATGTGAAAAGGCCCCTCTGCTCCTCCCAAGGACTGGGACTGAAACCCCCAGCCCGGGGGAGGTGTGTGGGGGAGGCAAGCTGACCAAAGCGAGATGTTTGCCTGCAGATTGTGACCACTGGACCAAGAAGACAATGGCTCTCGTTTACTGCTGAGAGCATGGATTACCTGTTACATCTATTCCTTATTGTATCTGTTTCCCCCCAACTCACAATTTTCAATAGAATTATAATAATAAAAAGCTCTGAGTCAGCCAGAGATTTTGAGATCTCCCCAACATAACAGGGGATCCTCAGCTGGACTGGACCAAAAGACTTTGTCTCTACGTTTGGTAGCTATATCTATACCCCCTTTTTCTCTCTTTCTCTTTTTTTTTCTCTCCCTTAATCCCTCTATCACATTTTGCTGTGGTCATTCAATAAAGGTGCATTTGTTTTGATTATCACTGCAAACCCCCTGTGCCGCGTGGGTTCTTTTTGCACCCTGAGATCAAATCCACGAACCCCGTTCGTAAGGACGGATCGGAACAAGAGCACACCAAGGAGTCGGGCAGCACAAACGGCAGCAGATGTCACTGGTGTCCTGCCCCCAGTGCTCAAGCAGCACCTTTTGGACACTGAGCAGCATTTCAGAGCTGCAATGGCAGAGCTGAGGGAGAAGAATCAGCCCCACTCACCGCAGTCCTTCTCATCGGTGTTGTCGCCACAGTTGTCGATCCCGTCGCACTGCCGACCGATCCACAGACACACCCGGTCGTTCTTGCAGCGGAACGGTCTGTTGGGGGGACACTGGAATTTCACTGCACCAGCAAACAGAAACAAACGGTGACGGTGAAAGGAGACGCCGGAGCCAGGCTGTCACACATGTCACACGAGCTGCTGCTCGGCCTCTGCCCCCTCTCAGCTCTCCGCTCAGGGCTGTCCCACGCGGCCGAGCGGGCTCCGGAGGCTGAAGCAAAGAGACTGAAGCAAAGACAATCTGGCTGCTGTGAGCCCTCTCCTCACCCAGCCCCTCAATCAGAGTCACTTCCTGTCACAGACATCTTTTATGAAAAATCCTCAGCCCCCTCCCCACCAGCAGCCCCTCAATCAGAGTCACCTCCTGTCACACACACGTTTTATGAAAAATCCTTTCCTTAGGATTTTTTCTCCTGAGAAGCCGAGAGGCCTCAGGAACAAAGTGTAAACAATGATTATCTGCTGCTGTGAAATGCAACAGGTGCATCTGTGATTGGTCTCATAGAGTTGTTTTTAATTAATGCCTAATCACAGTCAGCTGGTTCAGACTCTCTGTCTGAAACAGAAGCTTTTGTTATCATTCTTCTTCTCTCCTTAGCTAGCCTTCTGATGAAATCCTTTCTTCTATTCTTTTAGTATAGTTTTAATATAAAGTTTTAATATAATAGAGTATATATAATATAGTATATATAATATAATATAATATAATATAATATAATATAATATAATATAATATAATATAATATAATATATAATAATTATTAAATATAATATTAAAAATAATGATAAATTAAATTAAAATTAAATTAAAATAAAATTATTTCTAAATTCAATTATAAATATATTCATTATAATTATAAAATTAAAATAATATATTAAATATATTATAAGTATATTATACATTATATTATATTATATATTATAGGTTCTAGATAATATTATAAATAATAATATTATTAAAGTTATTAATAATAATATTAAAAATAATAAATCAAGCCTTCTGAAACACAGAGTCAGATCCTCATCTCTTCCCTCATCCTTGGGCCCCTGTGAACACTGTCACAACCTCCAACCCCTGACCCCCCAGAGGTCCCCCCCAGACTCTCTGGTCCCCCTCTGGTGCTCAGGCTCCAGGAGTGTCCCCCTATCCTGGGCTGTGCGAGGGCTTGGGGGCAGTGTCACTCACAGCACTCCTCGGGATTCTCGTCCGAGTTGTCCCCACAATCGTCCTCCCCGTCACATTTCCAGGCCAGGGGCTTGCACAGGGTGTTGTTGCACTGGAACTCGTCCAGGGGACACGTGCGGACTGTGACAGTGCAAGGGGGACATGTCAGTGCAAGGGGGGAGATGGCAGAGCAACAGGGGACATGGCAGTGCAATGGGGGACATGGCAGTGCAAGGGGGGAGATGGCAGAGCAACAGGGGACATGGCAGTGCAATGGGGGACATGGCAGAGCAAGGGGGACATGGCAGAGCAAGAGGGGACATGGCAGAGCAACAGGGGACATGGCAGTGTAATGGGGGACATGGCAGTGCAATGGGGGACATGGCAGTGCAAGGGGGGAGATGGCAGAGCAACAGGGGACATGGCAGTGCAATGGGGGACATGTCAGTGCAAGGAGGGACATGGCAGAGCAACAGGGGACATGGCAGTGCAATGGGGGACATGTCAGTGCAAGGGGGACATGGCAGTGCAAGGGGGGAGATGGCAGTGCAAGGGGGACGTGTCAGTGCAAGGGGGACATGGCAGTGCAAGGGGGACATGGCAGAGCAACAGGGGACATGTCAGTGCAAGGGGGGATGTGTCAGTGCAAGGGGGGACATGGCAGAGGAACAGGGGATGTGTCAGTGCAAGGGGGGACATGTCAGTGCAAGGGGGACATGGCAGTGCAAGGGGGACATGGCAGAGGAACAGGGGATGTGTCAGTGCAAGGGGAGACATGTCAGTGCAAGGGGGACATGGCAGTGCAAGAGGGGATGTGTCAGTGCAAGGGGGGACACGTCAGTGTAAGGGGGGACATGGCAATGCAGTAGGGGACACATCAGTGCAACAGGGGACGTGTCAGTGCAAGGGGGGACGTGTCAGTGCAACAGGGGATGTGTCAGTGTAAGATGGGACGTGTCACTGCAAGAGGGGACGTGCCAGCTCGTGCTGCCCTCCTGCCAAAACCCCACCCTGGGGCTGCAATTCCAATTTCCAGCATGCACAGGGGGTCTCCAGGCCTGGGGGGTTTCCACGTCCGTGCGTGCTCCAGAGTGGGACACACACACACAGAGGTGAGCGCTCCCACCCACAGCAGGGACACAACGACACCAGGACAGGGAGTGGGGGACACCAGCAGCCCCAGGGGACATCCAGCAGTGCCATTACCCCCTGTGCCACAGTTCTCCTCATCGCTGCCATCCATGCAGTCGGCGTCGGCGTCGCAGCGCCAGCGCATGGGGATGCAGTGCCCGTTCTTGCACTTGAACTGGTCAAACTCGCAGCGAGGGGTGCAGTCTTTCTGCAGGGGACAAGCAAGGGACACGGTGGCCATGGCAGGCCCCTGTCCTGCTGCCACAGCCCCAGGGCAGGGGCGCAGGGGGGGAAGTGTCCCCGTCCTGCTCGTACCTCGTCGGAGCCGTCGGCGCAGTCGTGGTCGCCGTCGCATTTCCACCTGCCCGCGATGCAGCGGCCGTTGGCGCAGGAGAACTCGCTCTCAGAGCAGGGCCTGGGTGCTGGGGACAGAGCACAGAGAGTGCCCTGAGCGTGGGGACAGCCTGTGAGGGCAGGGGGTGTCCCTGGCCAGCAGCTGGGGGGGCACAGGGTGACAGGGACACACGGCTGGTGGCACTGGGGACAGGGGGTACAGGCAGAGCTGTGGGAGCTGGCAGAGGGGCACAGCTGGTACCAACTCCCAGCCCCTTCCCAGCCCACTCCCTGTGGGGGTTTTGGGGGACACTGTGGCCACACAGCCTGGCTGTCAGGGCCTGGGTGCTGGGGACAGAGCACAGAGAGTGCCCTGAGCGTGGGGACAGCCTGAGGGCAGGGGGTGTCCTTGGCCAGCAGTTGAGGGGCACAGGGTGACAGGGACAGACGGCTGGTGGCACTGGGGACAGAGGGTACAGTGGGAGCTGGCAGAGGGGCACAGCTGGTACCAACTCCCACACCACTCCCCGTTGGGGTTTTGGGCGACACTGTGGCCACACAGCCTGGCTGTCAGGGCCTGGGTGCTGGGGACAGAGCACAGAGAGTGCCCTGAGTGTGGGGACAGCCTGTGAGGGCAGGGGGTGTGAATTATGAATATATTATATATGATAAATAATATTATAAATAATGATAATATTATTAAAATTATTATTAATAATAATATTAAAAATAATAAATCCAGCCTTCTGAAACATAGAGTCAGATCCTCGTCTCTTCCCTCTTCCCTCCCTGGCCAGCAGCTGGAGGGGCACAGGGTGACAGGGACACACGGCTGGTGGCACTGGGGACAGGGGTACAGGCAGAGCTGTGGGAGCTGGCAGAGGGGCACAGCTGGTACCAACTCCCACACCACTCCCTGTGGGGGTTTGGGGGGACACTGTGGCCACTGAGGCCACTCACTCTCCACAGGGCAGCACCAGCCCCACTGCTGCCCACCCCAGCTGCCCCCCAGGCAGGAGGAACTGCAGCAGTGCCCATCCCTGTGCCCCCTCACAGGGCATGGGGACAGCTCACAGCTCACTGGCACAGCCAGTGCCACATCCAGGAGGATGGCACCTGGCACAGCCGCCCACCTGGGATGGCTTTTGGGACCCTTCCCCTCCCTATAGCCCCCATAGGGGTATTGGGGCACAGGGACCTCCCATTCACGGCACAGGACTGTGGGGAAGAGGGGAACAGGGAGAGGCAGGTGGGGATGGGTTTTGGAGCCAAATCCAAGCCATGCAGAGCCCTGCAGAGCAGCAGGGTCAGACCCTCCCCAGCTGTGCTTCCACGGAGGGAGATGCTGGTGCTGATGCTCAGAAAATCCACCTGGATCGTCCAGTCCCAGCCCCTCTGCCCTCACCTAGAAATTATTGTCTTCATTGGGTTTAGAGAGACTGTAACATGGAATTAAAAGATTTTGGCAGGAACCTACCTCTGAGCGCCCCATAACGACAGTGTGAAAATGGAGAAAAACATAAGATGAAGTGAAATGGCACAAACTCAAAAACACGACGGGAAGTCAACAAAAAAGAAAAACAAAAGCTGCACCCTGAAGAGCTGCAAGATGACAGAGGGACCCAGTGGGCACTGAGGGGTGGGAGAGGGTCTGGCAGCAGACCCTGGTGCCATCTCACAGGGAGTCTGGAACCCTCTGGGTGCTGTGGGGTGGGAGAGGGACGGGCAGCAGACCCTGGTGCCACCCCATGGGCAGCTTGGAACCCTCTGGGTGCTGTGGGGTGGGTCTGGCAGCAGACCCTGGTGCCATCCCATGGGCAGCTTGGATCCCTTTGGGTGCTGTGGGGTGGGACAGGATCTGGCAGCAGACCCTGGTACCACCCCATGGGCAGCTTGGAACCCTCTGGGTGCTGTGGTGTTGGTCTGGCAGCAGACCCTGGTGCCATCCCACAGGTACCCTGAACCCCTCTGTGTGCTGTGGGGTGGGACAGGATCTGGCAGCAGACCCTGGTGCCATCCCATGGGCAGCTTGGAACCCTCTGTGTGTCCCCACCGCCATCCCAGGTGGCACTGCCAGGCAGGGGGTGACACAGGGGGCGATGCTTGGTGGCAAAGCAGGACAAGGTGCCCTCAGGTGACTCTGCTGGGCCCCCCATGCTCCTGCAGGGAGTGTGTTGGGGTCACCCCTTCAGTGTCACTTGTCACCTTTGGGGTGTCTCCTTGGCACAGGGACAGGGTCAGCACTGCCCCAAAGGAGGGCATGGATGGCACAGGGACAGGGACAGGGTCAGCACTGCCCCAAAGGAGGGCATGGATGGCACAGGGACAGGGACAGGGTCAGCACTGCCCCAAAGGAGGGCATGGATGGC
Source organism: Molothrus aeneus (assembly GCF_037042795.1). NCBI lineage: Eukaryota > Metazoa > Chordata > Aves > Passeriformes > Icteridae > Molothrus > Molothrus aeneus. The sequence goes on along the minus strand of NC_089675.1, from coordinate 1,909,939 downwards.
ACAGGGACAGGGACAAGGTCACCACTGTCCCCAAAGGAGGGCATGGACAGGGGTCAGTGCTGCCCCAAAGGAGGGCATGGATGGCACAGGGACAGGGACAGGGTCACCACTGTCCCCAAAGGAGGGCATGGACAGGGGTCAGTGCTGCCCCAAAGGAGGGCATGGATGGCACAGGGTCAAGGACGGTGCTGCCCCCATGGAAGGCACAGGGACAGGGACAGTGCTGCCCCCATGGATGGCACAGGGTCAAGGACGGTGCTGCCCCCATGGAAGGCACAGGGACAGGGACAGTGCTGCCCCCATGGATGGCACAGGGTCAAGGACGGTGCTGCCCCCATGGAAGGCACAGGGACAGCTGTGTCCTGGCTGTCCTGGCTGTCCTTGTCTCTCCCAACCACCAACCTAACAGCACAGGAGGGGCTGGGGGCCCCAAAGCTGTCCCCTGTGCAGAGCTCCCCCCTGGGCACAGCAGGGGCTGGAGGTGGCACGTACTGCAGCTCTCCTCGTCAGAGTTGTCCCCGCAGTCGTTGTCGTAGTCGCACTGCCAGCGGCCCGGCACGCAGCGGTTGTTCTTGCAGCGGAACTGGTACGGCTCGCACGTGCGCTCGTCTGAGGGGACAATGGGGACAGGTCAGGGACAGGGACAGGGCAGGGACAGGGACAGGACAGGGACAGGGACAGGACAGGGACAGGGAACTGGTACGGCTCACACGTGCGCTCGTCTGAGGGGACAATGGGGACAGGTCAGGGACAGGGACAGGGCAGGGACAGGACAGGGACAGGGACAGAGAACTGGTACGGCTCACACGTGCGCTCGTCTGAGGGGACAGGGACAGGTCAGGGACAGGGACAGAGACAGGGACAGCTCAGGGACAGGGACAGGACAGAGAACTGGTACGGCTCACAAGTGTGCTCGTCTGGGGGGACAGGGACAGGGACGGGTCAGGGACAGGGACAGGGACATGGCAGGGAACTGGTACGGCTCACACGTGCGCTCGTCTGGGTGGACAATGGGGACAGGAACAGGGCTGGGACAGGCCAGGGGTCAGCACTGCTCCACACGATGGAAGGGATGGGACAGGGACAGGGGTCAGCACTGCCTTGTATGACAGGAGGATGGGACAGGGACAGGGGTCAGCACTGCCCCAAAGGAGGGGATGGATGGGACAGGGATAGGGACAGGGTCAGCACTGCCCTGAGCATGGGGAGGGACAGGACAGGGACAGGGACCAGGACAGGGGTCGGCACTGCCCTTGTACCTCCCTCTCACCCAGCCCTGCCCACGCCACCCAGAGAGGAGCAGCTGGAGCTCCTGGGACACCCCAGAGGAGCCAGCCAGCTCCAGGCCAGCCTGTCCCTCAGAGAACAGGGACACAAATGCCACTGGCTTGTCCCCAGGGCCCCTGCTCACCGCATTCCTCCTTGGGCTCATCAGATCCATCCCCGCAGTCGTCCTCCCCGTCACATTTCCAGCGTGCTGGGATGCACCTGCCCGAGTCCTTGCAGCGGAACTCGTCCACACCACAGGTCATCTGGGCTGCAGGGGACAAAAGGGACACAGGACACTGCTCAGGCCTGTGCTGCTCTCTGCAGGGCTGATGGACAGCCTGGAGATGGGTGGGAGCCTGGGGTACTCCTCCCTTTCATGCAGTTCTCCAGGGAGAAGTCAGGGGAGGAGGATCCCAGCAGGACAGAGCCAGCAACAGCATCAGCCACTGCCCACAGGGACTGAGAGGGACTGAGCAGGGAATGAGCAGGGATTGAGTTAGAACTGAGCAGGAACTGAGCAAGGACTGAGTAAGAATTGAGCAGGGACTGGGATAGTACTGAGCAGGGACTGAGCAGGGAATGAGCAGGGACTGGGGTGGAACTGAGCAGGGAATGAGCAGGGATTGGGGTAGAACTGAGGAGGGACTGGGATAGAACTGAGCAGGGACTGAGCAGGGAATGAGCAGGGAATGAGTTAGAACTGAGCAGGAACTGAGCAAGGACTGAGGAGGGACTGAGTAAGAATTGAGCAGGGACTGGGATAGTACTGAGCAGGGAATGAGCAGGGAATGAGCAGGGAATGAGCAGGGACTGGGGTGGAACTGAGCAGGAACTGAGCAGGGATTGAGGTAGAACTGAGGAAGGACTGGGGTAGAACTGAGCAGGGACTGAGCAGGGACTGGGGTGGAACTTAGCAGGAATTGAGCAGGGACTGAGCAGGGACTGGGCTGGAACTGAGCATGAACTGAGTTAGAACTGAGCAGGGACTGGGGTAGAACTGAGCAGGGACTGAGCAGGGACTGAGCAAAGACCAAGGAGGAACCAAGGAGGGACTGAGCAGCGACTGAGGAGGGACCGAGGTCGAACTGGGCAGGAACTGAGCAGAAACAGAGCAGGGACCAAGAAGGGACTGAGCAGGGACCTGCCACCCCTCCAGCACGCAGAGGTGCACAGTGTGGGCATTTTACAGTGGGCAGAGCCCCCTCCCCACACAGGTGCCTTACTGCAGTTAGCAGGTTCATCAGAGCCGTCCACGCAGTCGTTGTCACGGTCACAGACCCAGACCCGGGGGATGCAGCGCTTGGTGATGGCACACTGGAACTGGTTGGGGGCACAGGTCACCTCAGCTGCAGCAGGGAGAAGGGGGGGTCAGGAAAGGCAGCAGGGCAGGCAGGGACAGCCATTCCCTTCCCCAAAAATCAGCCCTGGGGTCGAGAGGTGTGTGGGTGCTCCAGGGATCACAAGGGGCTGGTGTGCTCATGGAGATGGAGCAGAGCCATAAAATGGCCCCAGAAGACTCCAAGCTATGAGGGGACAGGGCAGAGGCCACCAGATCCCTCAGCTGGGCTACAGGCTCAGCCCAAATCCACTTTGAGGGAATTAAGGATTTCATTCCCACTCAGAAAGAGGGCAGAGGCCACCAGATCCCTCAGCTGGGCTACAGGCTCAGCTCAAATTCCACATCAAGGGACTTAAGGATTTCATTCCCACTAGGAAACAGGGCAGATCCCTCAGCTGGACAACAGGCTCAAGGGACTTAAGGATTTCATTCCCACTGGGAAACAGCAGCGGGAACAAAGGGTCTGCAGAGACCAGGGGTACGGAGAAAGCCCTGGCACAACCCAGGGAGCCAAACACCCCAAGAGCCCCTCAATCTGACCCACAGCAGCTCCCAGCTGACCCCCAGAGCCCCCCACTCACGACAGTCCTTCTCATCCTCTCCATCCCCACAGTTGTCCTGCCCGTTGCAGCGGAAGATGCCGGGGATGCAGCGGTTGGTGTTGGTGCACTTGAACTGGCTGGGCAGGCAGACGTGGATGTCTGGGGAAGAGGTGACAGTCAGGGGGGTGACAGGCAGCATCTCCACGCTGTGGAGGGTCACAGGGGGACACAGGGAACCTACCACAGTTGGCCTCATCTGAGTTGTCCTGGCAGTCGTTGTCGCCGTCGCAGATGAAGGCGGGGTTGGTGCAGATCCCTGTGGAGCACTGGAACTGCCCGGGCCTGCACTTGAACTCAGCTGTGGGGTAACACAGGGCCACAGGTTTGCTCTGAGGAACATTCTTAGGGCACATCTCAACCTCAAACCCTCGCTCCACCCCTCTGGTGTCATCTGGACACCCTCTGGACTCAGCATCCAATTCTGGGCTCGGGCCCTGCTCCATGGCACAGATGTGTCCCACTGCTCCCTGAACCCTGTTCTGACTGACCCTGCCCTCCTTGGGGCTGTCCCAACAGCCACCCTGCACACTCTGGGGGATGCTGGGACACGCTGGGGCTGTGTCACCCCCTGGCACTCACGGCAATCCTCCGGCTCGTCTGACCGGTCCCCGCAGTCGTCCTCGGTGTCGCATTTCCACCAGAAAGGGATGCACTTGTCATTCTTGCAGACAAACTGAAGGAGAGAGCAGCTCGTGGGGTGGTTCAGGATGGGGAGGGGGACCCCAAATTTACCCCCAATTTCATCCCCTGTGAGCTGAGCCAAGGGCACTGATCCTGTGCTGTCCCCTCCAGGTATTCCCAAATCCTGACCCAGAGCAAAGCCTTAACCCCACCCAGGCCCTTGGGATTTGAGGAGAGGGGTAAAAGAACATTCCAGAGCTGGAGGTTCTCTGGCTCCACTTCAAACATGAAGTGCCACAGGAGGGAGGTGCTGCCTGCACCCAAACAACACCCCATTACCACCAGGGAGATCATGGCAGGAGGGACACGGGCACGGGGAATACCCAGGCAGGCAGGGACAGGCAGGGACAGACAGGGACAGGAAAGGACAGGCAGGGACAGGAAGGGACAGGAAAGGACAGGAAGGGACAGGGACAGGCAGGGACAGGCAGGGCCAGGCAGGCAGGACCTTACCTGGCTGGCAGTGCAGTTGGACACGCAGGTTTTGCCATCACTGCCCAGGTAGAAGTTGGTGGGACAGGCACACTTGTGCCCCCCACCTGGGGACAGCAGGCAGAGGTTGCTGCAGCCGCCGTTGTTGGTCTTGCAGGGGTGGTTGGGAACTGGGGAGAGCAGGGTGACAACAGTAAGTCAGACCAAGCTGGGGACACTCTGACCCTTGTCATCTGCTCCCTGGCATCCCCCCACATCCCTTTCCTGAGGTGGTTCCCCAGCACCCCCAAGCTGTGCTCCGTGAGAAATGAAAATGAGAATTTGCACTTCTATTTCTCTAAAGTATCCAGTCTTATTTGCAAGGCCACTCTTTGCAACTTGTTTCTAGTTCCATTTCTCTCTCTCTGTCCTATTCCATGGCATTTCCAAGTCAGCATTTCTTATCTCAAGGTTTGCATACAGTGTGAGCCTTTTGTCAGGCCTTGAGAATTGTCTACAAATCCATTTCCCACGTTGCTCACCGTCAGGCTGGCGGTAGGGGTGGTAGATGTGGATGTCCATGGGCCTGTGCAAGGTGCTGATCAGCAGGGTCTTGTTGGCTCCTGTTGTCTTGTGGGCTCTGTTGATGGATTTGGTCTCCCAGTCGGTCCAGTAGATGAAATCCTCGAAGAGGGTGAGCGCGAAGATGTGAGGGATGTCCTGGCTCAGCACTGTGAGGGGAGCAGGCACTCAGAGAGGGGCTGAGCCACCTTCCCCTCCCACAAGGAAGCAGCAAAGAGGACACAGAGGAGTGGCCAGAGCTGGGGACTGTCCCCAACAGCGCTGACTCCCAGAGCCTGGACCTCCCCAGGATGTGCTGGCACCCCTGGAGCTCAGCACTGAGAGAGGACTGGGTGCTCAGTGAGTGCCACGTTCCCCTCCCACACACAAGGACACAGAGGAGTGGCCAGAGCTGGGGACTGTCCCCAACAGCGCTGGCTCTCACTCCAACACCTGACCGAGAGCCTGGGTGTGCTGGCACCCATGGAGCTCAGGAGCAGGCACTCAGAGAGGGGCTGAGCCACCTTCCCCTCCCACAAAGAAGCACCATGGACACAGAGGAGTGGCCAGAGCTGGGGACTGTCCCCAACAGCGCTGGCTCTCACTCTAACACCTGACCGAGAGCCTGGGTGTGCTGGCACCCATGGAGCTCTCACCCGTGTGCCTGTTGGAGCCATCCAGGCTGGCAAACTCGATGTAGTCCTCCCGGGCATCAGCCCAGTAGATCCTGCTGTTGATGTAGTCGAGGGTGAGCCCGTTGGGCCAGGTGATCTTGGTGTCCACGATGACGCTGCGGTTGGTGCCGTCCATGCCGATCTTCCCGATCAGGGAGTGGTCACCCCAGTCTGTCCAGTAGAGGTAGCTGGGGGTGAAGCACAAGAGATGCTGAGTTGGAAACCACAGAAATTTCTCCCTTGAGGGCTGTGAGGTTCTGGCACAGGGTGCCCAGAGTTGTTGCTGCCCCATCCCTGGAAGTGTCCAAGGTTGGATGGGGCATGGAGCAACCTGGGGTAGTGGAAGGTGACTGCCCACAGCAATGGGGTGGAACAAGATGGTCTTTAAGGCCCCTTCCATCCCAAACCACCCCATGACTCTGTGATAAATGGAGGTGCACAGGCACAGGGTAGGGAAAACCAACCAGGTGTCCCAGAGGCCAAGAGGAAAGGCTTGATCCCATCTCCCAACCTCTGGGACTACAGCAAGATGACCACTGCCCCTTTCCCCAAACCTCAGGGCGTGGAGCAACCTGGGATAATGGAAGGTGACTGCCCACAGCAATGGGGTGGAACGAGATGGTTTGGGATGGGTTCCTTCTGTCCCAAACCACCCCCTGACTCTGTGATAAATGGCAGTACACAGGCACAGGGTACACAGGGAGTGGTCACCCCAGTCTGTGTCCAGTAGAGGTAGCTGGGGGTGAAACACAAGAGATGCTGAGTTGGAAACCGCAGAAATTTCTCCCTGTGAGAATCCCTGGCACAGGATGCCCAGAGTTGTTGCTGCTCCATCCCTGGAAGTGTCCAAGGTTAGATGGGGCATGGAGCAGCCCGGGATAGTGGAAGGTGACTGCCCATAGCGGTGGGGTGGAACAGGATGGTCTTTAAGGCCCATTCCATCCGTGACTCTGTGCTAAACAGAGGTGCACAGGCACAGGGTCGGGAAAAGCACCCCAGTGGCCAAGAGGGAAGGCTTGATCCCATCTCCCAACCTCTGGGACAGCAGCAAGATGAGCACAGCCCCTTTCCCCAAACCTCAGAGCAGAGCAGCAGCCCCACGTGGCCCAGGCTCTCACCCGTTCTGCACGTCCACCACGAGCGCGCGGGGCTCGCGCAGCCCCGAGTTGACCAGCACGGTGCGGTAGGCCCCGTTGAGCTTGGACACCTCGATGGTGTCACGGCCCTTGTCACACCAGTAGAGGTTTCCTCCCACCCAGTCCACGGCCAGCCCATCAGGATTGCTGAGCCCAGTGCGGTGAAGGACCTGCCAGGAGGAGCCAGAGGTGATGGGGATGAGCAGAGAGAACCAAACCTTCTCATCTCTGAGACATCATCCCCCCCCCTCCCCAGCCCAGGTCTTCTTCATCACTCCCTTCTCAGGGTTAGATGGGATATTGGGAAGAAATTCATCCCTGTGAGGGTGGGGAGGCCCTGGCAGAGGTTGTCCAGAGAAGCTGTGCCTGCCCCAGATTCCCTGGAAGTGTCCAAGGCCAGGCTGGATGGGGCTTGGAGCAGCCTGGGATAGTGGAAGGTGTCCCTGCCCACGTCAGGGGAGTGAAACTGGATAAACTTTAAGATCCCTTCTGCCCCAAATCATTCCATTCAAAAGCTGATCCTCTCTAATATCATCCTAATCACTAAGAAGCTATGAACCAGCATTTGCCTTTTAAGCTAAAGAAAGAGGGCTTCCCCCCCTCCTTAATGGTGCCTCAACTAAACCCCAGCCCCTGATTTTTTATCATGCTCACTTCATGAGTCACTTTCTGTTTAATTATCCAACCCAAACTTCTGTCATTTGTATCAATAAATCCGCCCTTCTGTGAAAACTCCATGACTCTTCCCCCAACCTTCCTTACCCACATTTTAGGGCAGCGTGGAGCCCACCCCTGCTCGGTGTGGAGCTACAAAACACCCCCCAGCAACTGGGGCTGGCTCCCAAAGGCCAGTGATGACCCCAGAGCAGGGCAGGAGGTGGGTGAGGCCCAGGGATGCCCCAGGGGGTGCCCCATGTCCCTGAAGCTGGCAGGGGGGTTTATTTACAGACATGAATGAGACGGGGCTGCTGCAGAATGCGCCTTTTCAGCATCAGTCTCATTACATGATTACCACAAAGGGAAGATGCCAGCAGCTCACAATCCAGGCAGCAGGCTAGAAAACTTAATGTTACAACTCACTTTATGAGCTCCTTGACCAATCACACAAAGCAAAAGCACATTGACAGTAGTTCTATCCAGTCACCATAAGCACAGGTACCTTTGGTTAAACAATGCTTGCTTATTTGGAATACAATACCTGCTTGTAAGCCCTAAAACACAACGCACAGAGCTCCATTATTAAGCTTTAACTTTCCTAATATCTTGCTAGATAAACTTTCTGCAGCTCAGAGAGCTATTCAGACAAGGGTTAATACACAGGCCATTGTTCTATTTGCCTTTGCTTTCCCTACAGTTTAAATAATTTTTCTGCTGTCCTATCTCATGGCTGCTGCTTTAGCTCTGCTCACAGTTCTGCTGCATCTGAGGCCTGCCTTTTGCAGCTTTCCCCAAAACCCTCTGATTCTGTAGATTCTCACAGTGGGGGACAGGGACACAGAGGGGACAGGGAGCACAAGGGGGACAGGGCTGCAACCACAGGGACATGGGGATGCTCTCATGGGTGAATTCCCTCTAATTCTGTGGATCCCCACAGTCCCCACCTGGACGTTGCTGCCGTTGATGTGCATGCGGCGGATCATGCTGCCCTGCGTGGTCACATCTGTCCAGTAGATCATCTGCTCCCGGTAGTCGAAATCCAGAGCCACAGCGTTGTTCAGCCCCTGGAGAGCAGGGAGGGAGAAAGGTTGCAGCAGCCTCAGTGGCTGCCATGGGCTCTAGGGGGGTTTATAGAGCCCACAGCCTCCCTGCCTCACAGTGACCTCCTGACATTTAGATGGATCTGCCATTCCCCTGGGAAGCCAGGAGCCCAAACTCCTCAGCTGGCAGCTCCCGTGTCCTTCAGGGCTTGCTCCATCCCCAAATCCCCTCCACATGGGGCTGCTGTGCCTCCTGCTCCCACTCACCCCTCACCTGCTTGAGCAGAGTGTAGTTGGAGCCGTCCAGGTTGAGCTTCCTCAGATAGTAGCGGTTGGCGAAGATGAGGAAAGGCTCTTCATCTGCACAGGGAAAGAGGGAACAGTGTTGCAGACATCTTTCATGAAAAATCCTTTCTTAGGATTTTTCCTTGTAAGAAGCTGCAGTTTCAGCAACCAAAAGTGAACAATGGTTATCTGCTGCTGTGGAATGCAACAGGTAGACCCGTGATTGGTCTCCTGTGGGTGTTTGGATTCACTGAACCACTCATGGCAGAGCTGGCTCTTGCTCTCTGTCTGAGACACAGATCTTTGTTATTCATTCTTTTCTATTCTTAGCTTAGCTAGCTTCTGAAGAAACCTTTTCTTTTCTATTTCTTTTTAGTATAGTCTTAATGTAACATATATCATAAAATAATAAATCAAGCCTTCTGATCATGGAGTCAACATTCTCGTCTCTTCTTCATCCTGAAAACCCTTGTGACCACGGTCACAGAAAAGTGGCAGAGGAGCACTGCTGGGATGTGGGCAGAGCCCTGCAGACCTGCCACCCCTCCCTCATGAGCGGGGGGCAGCCACTTCACCCTCCATCTCCAGCACCAGGAGCATCCCACGGTCACCAGGAACCTCCTGAGCTCTGCGCCCACACCTGGCTCTCACCTGTGACAGCCTTGCAGCTGGTGGGGTCGTCAGGTCTGAGCTTGTAGCCCTCAGTGCAGAGGCACTTGTAGCTGCCCAGGGTGTTGATGCATTTCTGGCTGCAGGGGTAGGTGGTGGAGCACTCGTCGATGTCGATGCACGTCTTCCCATCGTCCTTCAGCCGGAAGCCGGGACGGCATCTGCACTGCAGGAGCAACCCAGAGCTGTCAGACACCTCCAAGGGAGGAGGTGGCAGGTGCTGGGAGGTGACAAGTGTCACCATGGGACATGCAGAGTCAGCAAGGACAGCTGAGATGCACAAACAGTGCTTGAAGAGCCAGTGTCACGTCCCTGGCCCAGCTGGCACAGGACAGACACAACCCGCGGAGGAGGAGGAGAGGGAACAGCAGGAGCTGTGCTAGGGGAGGTTTAGGTTGGATATCAGGAAAAGGTTCTTCCCCCAGAAGGTGGTCAGACACTGCTGGCTGGCACAGCCCTAGGAGAATTTGGACAACTCTCAGGCACAAAGTGAGATTGCTGAAATCTCCTGGCACAGGACAGACACAACCTGTGGAGGAGGAGGAGGAGAGGGAGAGGGAACAGCAGCAGCTGTGCCAGGGGAGGTTTAGGCTGGATATCAGGAAAAGGTTCTTCCCCCAGAGGGTGATCAGACACTGCTGGCTGGCACAGCCCCAGGAGAATTTGGACAACTCTCAGGCACAGAGTGAGATTGCTGAAATCTCCTGTGCAGGAGCAGGAGTTGGACTTTGTGGGTCCCTTCCAACTCAGGGCATTCTGTAATTCCACAATCTCTGCAGCCAGCACCCCCACCCCGTGTCCCCCTACCTTGTACCCAATCTTGAGGTCCTCACACTCCTGGGAGCAGCCACTCAGCTTCTTGTTGAGGCACTCGTTGATGAAGCAGTTGAGCTCGTCAGAGCCGTCGGCGCAGTCGTTGTTGTTGTCGCAGAGCAGCGCCTCCGAGATGCAATTCCCGTTCTTGCAGAGGAAGAAGGAGTCGTTGCACTTGTTTTCTGCAGAGAGGAGGTGGCAGTGATCAGTGGGGTGGGTGGCTGGGATTCCACTATCCCCCCCCAGAAGCCCAGCATGACCCCAGAGGTACCTGGGCTGCTGCAGCGTGGGTTTTTGGGTGCCTCATCCGAGTGGTCGTGGCAGTCGAACTCGCCGTCGCATTCCCACTGCCGGTTGCTGAGGCAGCGGCCGTTCTGGCAGCGGAACTCGTGGGGGCCACAGGTGGGATATTCTGGGGGAGGGTGAGGGGCTCAGCCAGCAGCCCACCCTCCTCAGCCTCCCAGAGGCACCGTGGGGACACTCAGAGAGAGGGGGAGGCAGCGTGGAGGCAAAGCTTCCTGAGCTGCTGGGAGTGATGGGGACAACACAGAGCAGCTGGCCTGGGACAGGGCTGCCCTGCACACATATGGAACTCCCTGTGGGTTTGGATCTCTCTGTGGCTTTGGATCTTTCAGTGGGTTTAAGTCTCTCTGTGGGTTTGAATCTCTCTATGGGTTTGGATCTCGCTGGGGTTTGAATCTCTGTGTGGGTTTGGATCCCTCTGTGGGTTTGAATCTGTTGGTTTGGATCTCTGTGGGTTTGGATCTCTCTGTGTGGATTTGGATCTCTCTGTGGGTTTGAATCTGTTGGTTTGGATCTCTCTGGGTTTGGATCTCTGTGTGGGTTTGGATCTCTCTGTGGGTCTGGATCTCTCTGTGGGTCTGGACCTCTCTGGGGTTTGAATCCCTCTGGGATTTGAATCTCTCTCACTAGGTTTGGATCTCTGTGAGTCTGGATCTCTCGGTGGATTTGAATCTCTCTGTGGGTCTGGATCTCGGTGGAGTTTGGATTTCTGGGTGGGTCTGGATCTCTCTGTGGGTCTGGATCTCTCAGTATGGGTTTGGATCTCTCAGGGTGGGTTTGGATCTCTCAGGGTGGGTTTGGATCTTTCTGTGGGTCTGGATCTCTCTGGGTGGGTCTGGATATCCCTGTGGGTTTGGATCTCTTGGTGGGTTTGGATCCCTCTGTGGGTCTGGATGCTTCTGTGGGTTTGAATCTCTGTGGGTCTGGATCTCTCAGTAGGTTTGGATCTCTCTGGATTCCCTCTCTGGGTTCCCTCTCACCAAACCCCTCCAGGGTGATGAAGCCCCTCCCAGGGCATTGTCCCAAAGCCCATGAGGACCCAGCAGGGTCAGTCCCCACGCAGGGTCCCACAGACACCCACCACATTCCGGGGACTCATCGGAGCCATCACCGCAGTCGTCATCGTGGTCACAGACGAAGTGCTTGGGGATGCACTGCCGGTTCCCACACATGAACTCCCTCTCGTCACAGGTGTTGTTGTACACTGCAAAGGGGCACAGTCACCGCCAGCCCCCAGCCTCCCCCAGCCTCCCCCAGCCCCAGGCACTCACAGCAGCCAGCAGCGAGGGTCTCATCAGCCCCATCAGCACAGTCCTTGTCCCCGTCGCACAGCCAGCGCTCCGGCACGCACACGTAGGTGCCAGGGCACTGGAAGGATCCTGAGCTGCAGGTGGTGAGCCCTGGGGAAGGAAAGAGCAGGATGTGTTGTGGTGCAATGTAATATTCTGTTTTAACCTCTCCCTTCCCCTCCCTTGCCCTGCTGGGTGCTGTCCGTCAGTCTTGGCATTCCAGAAAGGGCCTCGTGTGATTGGTGAAGTTCAAAAGATGCCTCTCAGCCCTGGAGGGACATTGGGCCATCCAGGTGTCCTTTGTCCCCTGAGAATTCCCCCGCTTACCTGGTTGGTGGCTCCCTGCCCCTTCCCTGCCCCTCTCCCTGGGGTTAAAAGGGGTCAGGGAGTTCTGTTGGAGCTGGTGCTGGATTCAGAGGCCAGAATAAAGCTCTGGATCCAAAACCTGAAGCAGAACCGACTCCTTTCCTTCACCATCACCTTAAAGCCCCTCTGCCAGAGGTAAACCTGAGCTCCTGCAAGCCTGGACTTGTCCCAAGCACCCAGCTGCAATATCCAGCCAGCCAAAGGTGTCTCTGAGGAGAAACCACCACAGCTGCTGCCTCTGGTCAAGCAGCAAGGGCTGGACAAACCCAGGCACGTTCCATCCAGCTCTATTGGGATTAATTCCAATAAGGATGGAGCCCCATCACCCCACTGCTGGAGCCCCAGCAGGTACAGAAACACTGAGCCCACTGGTGGGAGAAGGGATGGGCAGAGGCAGGAACACCGATGCAGGAAGGTGGTGCTGGAGCAGGAAGGGACGGAGATGGGGAAGAAAGGCTGGAGCAGACTCACGGCAGCGACTGTCCTCGTCAGAGCCATCCCCACAGTCATCAGCCCCATCACACACCCAGAGCTTGGAGATGCAGCGGTGGTTGTTGCACTCGAACTGCACAGGGTAGCAGAACTTGTCTGGAGGAGGAGAAGACGAGGAGATGGGGGTCAGAGAGAGGTGATAAGGGGAGGAGACACCAGCAGAGCATGGCCAGGCTGGGCCAGCCAGGCTCCAGGAGCCATGGGGAGTGCTGGGGGTACTGCTTGTGGTCCCACAGGGATGGAGTGGGACTCACTGGTGTGGACCTGAGGAAGATCCCCAGCTCCTGAGCTCTGTTTGGGGCTTGTTTCAGGAGGTTAGAACTAAAAATGCGGCTGAAGGGAGCCATAACCAATCCCATTCAAAAGGGCCACAGACATTTGTGCATGTGCTGAGCAAACCAGCACACAAGGACATTTACACTGATCACAGCTAAAAGCCCAAAAGTGTGGAGTAAAACCACAGAAGGGGAAGAATCTGGGGTCTGTCCTTGGCAAATGGATGTCAGGGAGAGAAGAGGGTCCTGCCCACCCTCCAGCACCACCCTGTAGCCCAGCCCAAATCCTGAGTGTCCCCACCCTGCCGCTCACTGCACTGGGTCTCATCTTCGCCGTTCTCGCAGTCATCCTCCTTGTCACAGGTCCAGGTCATGGGGATGCACCTCCCACTCGGGCAGGCAAAGTAGTTGGATGGACATTTGGGCTTCCTCCCACCTACTTTGTGATGGAAACATCAGTGAGGACGACAGCACGGCCACGTCCTGCCTTCCCCCCAGCCCAGACCCGAAGGATTCCTCTCCAAAATCCCCCTGCAGCTCCCACATCCTTGCAGCACCATCCGTGCAGGAGCCACACGGACAGAGGACAACAGTCCCAGTGGGCAAACCAAGCCTCCACAGCCCAAGCAGACCCCAAAAGGGGCATCCCTGCCCCCCAGAGCCCCCTCTGCCCTCCTGCTCTCACCGGGGCAGTTGCGCTCGTCTGAGAAATCGCCGCAGTCGTTGGCACCGTCACACACCCAGCTGGGGGCATAGCACAGGGACGTGTGCTCACACTTCTGGAACGTGGTGCCCTTCACCCCCAGCTTGAAGTAGCTGCTGCAGTCGGTGGCAGCTGAGAGGAATCACAGCAGGAGCTCCAGTGACACAGCAGGAATCACGGCAGAAGCCCCCTGGTCTGGCACTGAGCCCTGCCCTGCTGCCAGAGCCCACCACACGCCCCCAGATGTGCCCCACACACCCCCAGATGTGCCCCACACACCCCCAGATGTGCCCCACACACCCCCAGAACTGCAGGGGTCCAACAGGTTTTGGGGTGCTGAGCATGGCACAGAGGGGCTGAAGGGATGGGCTGGGGCTGCCCATCCCAGGACAGGAGCAGGACCCTCCTCCCTCCTTCCCCAACCAAGCCCAAATCCCAAATCCCAGCTCCCTGCTGCCAGCACCGAGAGCAGGAGCATCCCCAGAGCTGAGGAGGGGCCAGGGGCAGCAGCTGGGCACTCACTGCAGTTCATTTCATCAGATGCATCCTCGCAGTCAATGAACTGGTTGCAGCGGCTGGAATTCCCAATGCAGGTCCCGTCCCGGCAGCGGAACTCGGTGGCAGCACAGCTGGTTTCTGCCGGGGGGGGGAGAAACCCCCATAATCCATGAGGGAGGGTCCCCACATGCACACCCACACCCCCACCCACTGCCCACACAGCTCTGGGATGCTCAGAGTGCTCCCAGACCCTGCCTGGCACAAGCAGAGCTGGACAGGACTCTGAGGAGCTCCTGACTGCCCCTGTCACTTTGGAACCGAGCAGACCCACCCTGCAGCCCCCCAAGGGAAAGCCTGGGAGCCATGAGGAGCAGTGACATTACACCCCTGGCTGTCAAACCACTCTCTCTGGGAAGCTCTGAGTGCTGCACGCCCATACCCAGGAGCTTTTCCTCTCAGCTGTCACCGTGAGCTTTACAAACCAGCACAAGCTTGACCTTGACTCTCCGTTAAGCCCTGGCTCTGCTCTGCTCCTGTCAAGCTGACAGTAACTCCTTCCTGAAGCTGCTGTCCCCTGTCCCAGGCAGCTGCCAGAGGCTGGATGGGGGCCAGGCAGACACTCACTGTTGCAGGGCACCTCGTCCGAGTTGTCCCCGCAGTTGTCCACGCCGTCGCACCAGTAGCGGCTGGCGACACAGCGCCCGTTCATGCAGTGCAGGAAGCCCTTCTTGCACTTGCGGCTGCCTGCCGGGGAGGAAGAGGAGGAGGAGGAAGAGGAGAAGGTGAGGAGAAGGAGGGCAGGCGCCCCTGAGGGTATCAGATCTTTGGGGAGCTTCCAGCAGAGGAAGAAACCACAGAGAAAGATCAGGGAACCTATTCCCTCTCAGATCCTTGGGGAGCTTCCAGCAGAGGGAGAAGGATTAGGGAACATATTCCCTCGTGCAGAGGGGTGAGGGCTGGTGTTTGAGGGTGCTGCAGACCCCACAGGCTCAGCTCCAGGGTTCCAGCAGGTCCCAAAACATTGGGAAAGGTCTGGAAACCTTAAAGGGCGCAGTTCTGGGAGGGCAGGAGAGACCGTGGGGAGCTGAGAGGTGGAAGGACACTCTGGAGTCTTGGTGCCCTTTGCTGAGCAACCCTGGCAATGTCCAAGGCCAGGCTGGATGTGCCTTGGAGCAGGTTGGATGTGGCTGGGCTAGTGGAAGGTGTCCCTGAGTGAAATGAGATGAGCTTTAAGGTCCCTCCCAACCCAAACTGTTCCATGATTCCATGATCTTTAACACAGGAAAAAGGATTGATTTACTAGTGAATCCTGCCTTCCATCCTCCTAAGGTTTTGCCTTCCATCCTCTAAAGTTTTTGCTTCCATCCTTTTTAAGATTTAATGGCAAATTGGAAGAGGTTCCAAGACTAATTAACAAGGAGCAGACCTCGCAAAGCTCTATGGAGGTACCTCCCTTGTGTGCTTGGTTGCCCTGAAGGTGAAGCTCCTGATTTTGTTCCCCTCCAACCCAAACTGTTCCACTGAACTCTCTGAGTCCAAGGCCAGGTTGGATGTGGCTTGGAGCAGGTTGGATGTGGCTGGGCTAGTGGAAAGTGTCCCTACCCACAGCAGGGGGGTGAAATGGGATGAGCTTTAAGGTCCCTCCCAACCCAAACTGTTCCATGATTCCATGACCTTGAGCATAGGAAAAAGGATTGATTTACTGCAGTGCTGTGAATCCTGCCGTCCATCCTCTTAAGTTTTTGCCTTCCATCCTCTTAAGTTTTTTCCTCCATCCTCTTTAAGATTTAATAGCAAATTGGAGGAGGTTCCAAGACTAATTAACAAGGAGCAGACCTTGCAAAGCTGTGTGGAGGCACCTGCCTCGTGTCTTTGGCTGCTTGAAGGTGAAGCCCCTGATTTTCTTCCCTTCCAACCCAAACCATTCTGTGACTCTCTGAGTGGAGCTGGCAGCTCGGGGAGGACGTCTGGGGGTGCTGGGGTGTGTGTGTGGGTGAGCAAGGCAGCAAGAGGAGGAACCTTACTGCAGTAGGACTGCTTCTCGTCCGACTTGTCCTTGCAGTTCACAACGCCATCACAGGTGCGGCTGAAGTCGATGCATTCGCCGTTGCCGCACTCAAACTCCTCGTGCACGTTGCAGGTGGAATTCACAGCTGGAAAGAGCACGGCAATGTCAGCTCTGCCAGGCTGAGATCAGCCTCACCCCTTCCTTTCCTCAGCCCCTTCCACCCCCCTTCACCTTTGCAGGTGAAATCCTCCTGCAGGACGCGCTCCCCACGGCAGGAGCAGTTGACGTGGCCCTTGGGGGTGAGCAGGCACAGGTCCTGGCAGCCACCATTGTTCACCCGGCATGGGGACAGCTCACCTAGGACAGAGGGACACTGGTCACACCAGGGATGGACACAGCAGCCCCTGCTCCTCCTCCTCCCTGCTGTGGGATCCCTCCCCAGGGTCTTCCCATGGGGCTATGGAGGGTGTAGGGGGCTGGAGGAACCTGGTCGCCCCAGATTTTACAAGGGAAGAGCAGGGACAGGGCAAATCCTCTTTGTCTTCAGCCTGTACTGGGTTTGGGGATGGACAGCTCTGGTGTGAGAGTCATGAGGGGACAACAACAAGTTGGGAAGGACAGTGGGATGATTCCCAAAGGGCCAGAATGGACAGAGAGATGGCTTCCTAAAGAGCCATGAAAGGATGGTGGGATGGCTTCCCAAAAGACCAAGAAGGACAGTGGGATTGATTCCTGAAGAGCCAGGAAGGATGGTGGGATGGGTTCCCAAAGGACAGGAAGGAGGGTGGGATGGATTCCCAAAGAGCCAATGAAGGACAGAGGGATGGATTCCTAAAAGGCCATGAAGGGCACTGGGATGGATTCCTGAAGAGCCAGGAAGGACAATGGGATGGGTTCCCAAAGGACCATGAAGGATGGTGGGATGGGTTCCCAAAGAGCCAATGAAGGACAGAGGGATGGATTCCCAAAAGGCCATGAAGGATGGTGGGATGGATTCCCAAAAGGCCATGATGGACAGTGGGATGGATTCCCAAAGAGCCAATGAAGGATGGTGGGATGGATTCCTGAAGTCCCAGGAAGGACGTTGGGATGGGTTCCCCTTCCCTAAACCTGCTGCCAGGCTGAGGAGCAGAGATCAGGGACACTGCAGGGACCCCAGAGGGTGCTCACAGCTGTCGGTGTCGTTGGCCACGGCGATGATGCCCATGGGCTGCTGGGGGATGTCCACTCTCAGCAGCTTCATGTCGGTGCCCACGTATTTGTTGGCGCGCTGCACGGCCCGGCGCACCCAGTCTGTCCAGAAGATGTAATCCCCATACACGGCCAGGCCAAAGGGGTGCACGGGCTCTGACTTCAGGATCACCTGCCAGGCACAGAATCGTGGCGTGAGTTGGGTTGGAAAGGGTCAACTCATCCCTTAAAACTCATCTCGTTCCCACATGGGTGGATACACCTTCCAGGGTTGCTCCAAGCTCCATCCAACCTGTCCTAGGACACTTCACAGAAACCTTGAGGTGGGAAAAGATCTCCCAAGATCAAGTCCAACCTGTGACTGACCCCCTCCAGAGCACTCAGTGCCACGTCCAGCAGTTCCTCGGACACTTCCAGGGATGGTGACTCCACCACCAACCTGGGCAGCCCCTTCCAACGTTCAGAAATTCCTTCTCGTGTCCAACCTGGACTCCCTGCCTCAGTCCAGCATTTCCTTGGACACTTCCAGGGATGGTGACTCCACCACCAACCTGGGCAGCCCCTTCCAACGTTCAGAAATTCCTTCTCGTGTCCAACCTGAACCTCCTCTGATGCAGCTGGAAGCCAAGTCCTCACTTCTCAGGGACACAGCCCAAGTGGGAGCAGGAGGAACCCACTGTGGGGTGCAGCCCCAGAGCCCCCCAAACTCAGAGTGACCTCCCCAGCCCCAGGAACATCTCTGCTTCCCTCTGCCCACACTCCAGCCCCAGTTTGGACACCCTCCTCCCCATCTCCCTGTCCTCAGACTCACGTGGCGATGGGAGCCATCGTATTCGCAGCGCTCAATCTTGTCCAGGGTGGCATCAGAGAAGTAAATCTTCTCAGCCTTGTGGTCGATGGCCAGCCCGTTGGGCGTCCGTATGTCCTGGTCGATGATGATGAGGACGTTGGCACCAGAGAGGGTGGCCCGCATGATGCTGGGGTGCTGCTCGTTCCAGTTGGTCCAGAACATCAGGCTGGGAGGGGAAGAGACACAAAACCCCTTTGGAGCCCCAGCTCAGCCACATCCAGGCTGGCTCAGCCCATCCCTCCATGGCTGGGGGATGCATGGGACAACATTCCCACGGAAAACCAGTGGGAAGGGGGTGAATGAGGCTGCTGCAACCAGCTGGGAAATGTGGCATCCCATGGTTGGGGATGGGATAAGGGCTCTGGGAGGGACACAAAACACCTTTGGAGCCCCAGCTCAGCCACATCCAGGCTGGCTCAGCCCATCCCTCCATGGCTGGGGGGCTTCCAGGGACTGGGGGATGCAGGGGACAACATTCCCACATAAAACCAATGGGAAGGGGGTGAATGAGCCAGCTGGATGGGGATGGAACAGAGGGTCTGGAGCTGCTTGGGGAGGGGGCTACAGGGTCTTTCCTCCTTGGGGCTCCTGTGCTGGGATCCAGAGCTCCCTCCCCACCACCACAAGGATCCCTGGGGATGCTGGCTGCACCCTCAGGGGTCACTCACTTCTGGCACTCATCCAGCACGAAGGCTCGGGGGTGGTCATCCCCTGACATGGTGATCACAGTCTCCCTCTCAAAGGCCCCCAGCCTGCTCTGGTCCACGGTGTGCCGGGTGATGGTGGACGTGGTGTAGCTGGTCCAGTACAGGGTGTCCCAGCCACGGTGGTAAGCCAGCCCCTCCACTGAGCCCACGTCTGTGGGGACAGCAAAGGTCACAGCCAGCCCTGAGCCTGGTGTACAACTAAAAGAAGTATTTAATTTTTACAGTCAAAAGTAAAAAAAATAAAGTATTTTAAAAAGGTGTCTCTGGGGTGAAACACCACACATCCAGCCGGCCAAGAGTGTCTCTGAGGTGATCCAGCCAGACAAAATTGTCTCTGGGGTGAAAACACCACACATCCAGCCAGCCAAAAGTGGGGTGAAACACCACACATCCAGCCAGCCAAAAGTGTCTCTGGGGTGAAACACCACACACCCAGCCAGCCAAAAGTGTCTCTGGGGTGAAAACACCACACACCCAGCCAGCCAAAAGTGTTTCTGGGGTGAAAACACCACAGTTGCCACCTTTTGGTCAAGCAGCAAGGGCCAGACAAGCTCAGGCACGTCCTGCCCAGCCATATTGGTAAAATTCCAACAGAGAACCCCAGGGAACTCACTCTCCACGATGGTCTTGCGCCCCGTGCCGTCATCGTTGATCTGCTGGATGTTCCCGAAGTGGATGTCGCTGTAGAAGATGCGGTTGCTGCCCTTGGAGCCGTAGCGGTAGTCGAAGGCCAGGGCGATGACGTTCTTCATGTGCTCCGCGTCCTCGAAGGGTTTGATGGGCGCGTTGAGGTTGTTCTCGTCCGACAGGTGGATGCTCTTGAGGATGGTGCGCTCTGAGTAGAGCAGGTACCCGTCGTAGTCGCGGCAGCTGACGCCGTCCTCCGAGAGCATCCCGTGGGCGCAGGCGCACGTCCTCTGCCCGCCGCCGCGGAACAGGCACAGCTGCTGGCAGCCCCCGTTGTTCTGGGCACAGATGTTGGTGCCTGGCGGGGGGAGGGACATGGTGGGGATTTGAAATTTGAAAATTGAAAGTTGAAAATTTGCAATGCGAGATGTTTTCTGTTAGCACCTGTACGGCAGGTGATCTTTGGTCAAGTGGGCAGTTTGCTTTATCTCTCTCTTTGAGTGACCGCGTTCGCTCCTCCCCTCAGGAGAGGGCATCTGCTGGTAACTGTGATGGTGTTCACGGGGGTTTTAGGATGAGGGAAGAGACGAGGATCTGACTCCATGTCTCAGAAGGCTTGATTTATTATTTTATAATATATATTACACTAAAACTATACTAAAAGAATAGAAGAAAGGATTTCATCAGAAGGCTGGCTAAGAATAGAATAGCAAAGAATGATAACAAAGGTTTGTGGCTCGGGCTCTCTGTCCAAGCCAGCTCACTGTGACTGGCCATTAATTACAAACAACCAACATGGGCCAATCACAGATGCACCTGTTGCATTCCACAGCAGCAGATAATCAATGTTTACATTTTGTCCCTGAGGCCTCTCAGCTTCTCAGAAGGAAAAATCCTAAGGAAAGGATTTTCCATAAAAGATGTCTGTGACAGATAACAGCTCTTGAATGTCACTGCATGGCTGATAAGAACTATAACATCCCATGGGGAGATGTGAGCCCAGAGGGAGGAGCCAAGCATTGCTGCCCAGATAGAATCCAGAGCTTTTTGAGACACCAGCACAGCTTTCTCCACTGGATTCCCCAGAGGAACAGCAGCGGCCTCTCCTTCCCCTGGATCTCCAGAGGCAGAATCCATCCTTCTCTACAGATCCCCCTTGCTCCAGCAGAACCACCCCTGACACTGCAGGAGGGCTGCAGCCACAATTCCAATGGGACTGACACCAACACCCTGACCCACCGGGTGTCAGGTTGGGTTCTGACTCTGGCAGTGTTGTTCTAGTGCACTGCATTGTTTATTTTATCCTTTATTTTTTTTTCTTTTCCCTATTAAAGAACTGTTATTTCCTGCTCTCATATTTTTTTGCTTGAGAGCCCCTTAATTTCAAATTTATAGCAATTCAGAAGGGTGAGGATGGTTTACATTCTCCATTTCAGGGGAGGCTCCTGCCTTCCTTAGCAGACACCTGGCTTCCCAAACCAAGACAGGATTATGTGAGGTGTCAGGACCCAGAACATCCCTCTGGCTGTCCAGGATGGCCAGGACCCCTGCCCAGGGGGCTCAGGAGCCCTGGCACAGAGCCCAAAACACCTGTCTGGGTTTGATTATGACCCATGGAGCAAATTACCAACCTTATATGGAGATCAGCAAGCCACAACAGTTTAGGTGGAATAATAGTGAAGTTATCATGGGGTGGGAAAAGTAGATTTTGGGGTTTTTGGTATGGGGGTTCAGGAGGCAAGATGGAGGAATCTGAGTGTGTCCAGCCTTTCTCCTTCTGTTTCTTGGCCTCCATCTTCTGCTGAGATGGTGGCACTTTTGGGGTGGTTTAGAGTAGAAACTCACTGTCTAACACAGGTGATAGGTGTTGGAAAATTATTGTAAATATTTTGTAGATTTTAGCATAAAAAAAACTAACACCACCCCAAGGGCTGGAAACAATTCCCAGCTTTGTGTGAGGAGTTACAAGCCACAAGAGTTTGAGTAGAATGAGAGTGAATTAATCACTGGGTGAAAATGTAGAATTTTGGGGATTTAGAATGGGGGTTCAGGAGGCAAGATGGAGGAATCTGGGCATGTCCAGCCTTTCTCCTTCTGTTTCTTGGCCTCCATCTTCTGCTGTGATGTTGGCACTTTGGGATTGGTTTAGAGTAGAGACAAACTGTCTAACATAGGTGATAGGTACTGGAAAGTAATTGTAAATATTGTACACAGAATTTTTAGTATAAAGACCTAACACCGCCCCGGGGGCAGGCAGAGCGCCTGAAACTCTCCTGCTGGACGGACCTTGGCAGGGCAGGAAAAAATCTTTTATAGATAAGACACAATAAACAACCTCAAGACCGAGAAATGAAGAGCTCCCCATGCTCAGACCTACCCTTCTGCCGGGCCCGGTTGAAGACTTTGATGTCCTTGAGCTGCACACCAATCCCAGTCCTCAGGGACACTGACTCGGTGGCGTTGTCCTTGTTTCCTCTTTTGATGGAGCCGTTGGCGTGGGTCCTGAAGGAGGACAGGGTCACCAAGGACCCTTCCCCACCTTCCCACCGGCTCCCCCCGCCCTCCACAGAGCCCCCAGCCCCCCAGCACCTCACCTATCACTCCAGTAAATGTACTCCTCAAAGACCGACACGGAGAACATGTCCATGTTGTTGCTGGACAGGACAACCTCCCTGTTCTCGCCCGTCTCCAGGTCAATCCGTTCGATTTTGTCTGTCCGGGCATCACACCAGTACAGCTTCCCATCCTGCAGGGTTGAGACAACATCTCAGCTGGTGTGGGGGCAGCACCACCCTCTGCACCTCTGGCAGGATGTCCTGGGGTTCACAGCACCTTGGACAACCCTCCTGAGACTCTGGAGCCCCAAGGAAGGGCAAGCATGTCCCCAGCAGCAGGACATGGCCACAGAACCCTGGGGACTGGTGCCATCCAGGGACCATCCAGGGACCATCCAGGGACCCTGGGGACTGGTGCCATCCTCCCAGATGCCAACTGTACCTCGTAGTCCACAGAAATCCCGTTGGGCCAGCTGATGCTGACGTTGACCAGCACCATCCTCTCGGTGCCGTCCAGGCGCGAGCGCTCGATGCGGGGGTACTGCCCCCACTCTGTCCAGAACAGGTACCTGAGGGGACAGCAGGGATGTCACCAGAGGTCTGTCACCAGCAGCAGCATTGGGCCTTTGAGTAAAGGACAGACACCACCCCATTCATCCCCCCAACACTGGGGTTTCAGTCCAGACCCTGCCCACCCACAGACATCGCATGCGCTGCATCTCCATCCCTCCCCACAGCCAAACACCTCTGCTCTCCCTCAGGCTCTGCCCACAGCTGAAGCCACTAAGGAGGCTCCACTTGGATTTTCTGAGGTGCTGACACCCACCAGGTCCCAAGGGGCTCCCAGGGAGTTCAGCCCATCAGTGAAAGGAGGAATAAATCCAGGGTTTGGACTCCTTGGTGTGGCAGGAGACCTGCGAGTCCTTCCCTGCTGTGTGCACACACACGGCTCTGCTGGGAGGTGCTGGGGGTCTCACCCTGTGCCCACCCCACAGGTGAAGCCCCTGTTTGGGGCAGTGTCTCACCCCTTCTCTGGATGGACTGTGATGGCCCGTGGCTTGTCCAGCCCCTGCGAGATGACCACGTAGCGGAAGGACCCGTTCAGCCTGGCCACCTCAATGACATCAAAGCCCTGGTCCGTCCAGTAGATGTTTCCTGCAAAAGGGGACGGTGAACCCCCACAAAAGCCCCACTGTCCCCCCTGCCCCTGTCCCCAGAGCCCCATCCCCACCTGCAATCCAGTCCACAGCGATGCCCTCCACACGACCAATGCCGTTGGTCACCACGTCCTCACGCCACGTCTGGTCCCTCTTGGCTCGGCTGATGGTGCTCAGGCCCATGTCCACCCAGTAAATCGTGTCATTCTCTGAGACAGGGACAAGGAGGCACGAGGGGACGAGTCAGTGACCACCTCTGGTCACTCCAGAATGGTAAAAACCTCCGTCCTGGAGCCCTGAAATCCTCCCACACCCAGCGCTGCCGAGGGGGCATTTCAGGGCAAAGGGTGCCACGAGGGTGATGGTGATGGCCCCCTCATGCCCTCCATCCCCTGTCCTGTCCCTAGCCCTGCATCACCTGCATGGAAGTCGATTCCCACAGCCAGGGAGGTCCCCGACACCGGCACCAGAGCGTCGGACTTGTCATTGGGGTCCAGGGGGATGCCCCGGATGCCCTCGTGCACTGAGTACAGCAGGAAGGAGCCAACACCTGCAGCACAGGTGCAGGGACAGTCAGACACATCCCAAAACCCACAGGCTGTCCCTCCACCATGGAAAACTGTGACAGGAGAGGAGCATGAGCCTGGCAGGGTTCTGCAGACCCAGCAAGGCCTGGAACAGTCCTGGTCCTGCCCTGCTCCAGGGGTGCACAAGTGAATCCCCTTCCCACCACCCAGCACCCCCTTGGCAAAGGCTCCACAGTGCATCTGGGTCAGGGCAGCACTTGTTATTCAGCCCCTGCCCTGACCCAGATGGTGCAGAGCTCTGCCAACCCCCCCCCCCCGAAACCACCCGGAACATTTTGCACACAAACAGCCTTTGAGAGAGGCCCTGGCAGTGCCCGAGGGGATGGCAGAGAACACAGTGGGCATGGGAGATCTGCAGAGTGAGGGATGTGCCTGGCTCTGCTCCCAGTGAGCCCAACCTGCTGCCCACAGCCAGGGTGCCACCTCTCCCTGGGAGGGTCACAGAATCCCAGAATCAATCCCAGAATCCCAGAATCAATCACAGAATCAATCCCAGAATCACAGAATCAATCACAGAATCAATCCCAGAATCAATCCCAGAATCAATCCCAGAATCCCAGAATCAATCACAGAATCACAGAATAATGAGGTTGGAAGAGACCTCTAAGATCATCGAGTCCAACCTGTGCCCTAACACCTCAACTAGACTACAACACCAAGTGCCATGTCCAGGCTTTTCTTAAACACATCCAGAGATGGTGATTCCACCACCTCCCTGGGAAGAGCATTCCAGTGCTTTATTATTCTTTTGGTGGAAAAATTTCCTCCTAATATCCAACCTATCCCTTCCCTGACGTGGCTTGAGACTGTCCTGCCCCACTCCCCTCCACCAATGCCACCCTCGGTGGCCCCACGCTCATCAGGGACAGCCCATGCAAGGGGGTCTTGCTGCCACCTGAGCCCGCCAAGCCCCCCAGTGTCCCTCTGGTGCCATGCAGTGACATTGGGGAGGAGCCCATGAGCAGCCAGAACGAGGGGGTCACCAGCTGGGGTGACCACAGGCATGGTTGGGGTGGCCACAGGGTGGTTCAGGGAGGGGACAGGGACAAGCACACACCTTCACAGGACTGCTGCCCACTCTTGAGGCTGTAGCCTGCAGTGCACATGCAGGAGCGGGAGCTCTCCGAGGTGGGGAGGCACAGCTGCGAGCAGTCCCCGTTGTTTTGGCTGCAGGGGTTGGTCCCAGCTGTGGCACAGAAAAGGGGGTGAGGGGCTACAGGGGGCAAGGATGCACCCACCAAGGCTGGGACAGCTGGGGCAGCACCCATACGAGGTGTGAGTGCCCTGCACCAGCCAGGGATGGGATGGGATGGGATGGGATGGGATCCATGGGATGGGATTCATGGGATGGGATGGGATCCATGGGATGGGATGCAATGGGATCCATGGGATGGGATGCAATGGGATCCATGGGATTTATGGGATCCATGGGATGGGATGCGATGGGATCCATGGGATGGGATGCAATGGGATCCATGGGATTTATGGGATCCATGGGATGGGATGCGATGGGATCCATGGGATGGGATCCATGGGATGGGAGAGAGCAGCCAGCACAGGCTTGGCATGAGGGCAAGGGCAAGGCTTGGGCCAGCTGTCAAGGGCTCCAAGGGGCTCCAAGGGATGGAGCCACCACGGAGGGGCTGAGCAGCTCCTTGGGGGTCTCTGCATGGGGTCTCTGCCCCAGGAGCCCACGCTGACCTTGCTGGATGCTCTCATCGTACACCTTCATGTGCATCACCAGCGTGGTGCTGTTGCGCAGCACCGTCACCTCCGTGCCGTCCTTCTTGTTGCAGGTGCCCATCCTCTCCGAGGCCTGGTCAGCCCACCACAGCTTGTCCCCTGTGGTGGGGACAAAGCAGGAGCGTGTGGGCAGCATTCCCCATCAGCTGAGGTGGGCAGGAGAGTTTGGGAAGGGGCAGGAGACAGGGAATGGTGTCCCTCCTCACCCATGATGGCCAGGGCGGTGGCCTTGCTCAGCTGGCTCCTCAGGGACTCGATCACCTCCAGGTTGCTGCCATCCAGGTCACACCTGTTGATGGTGCCGTTGCCAGAGCTGATCCAGTACAGTTTGCTCTCTGGGTAGTCGATGGCCAGGCCTGGAAAGGATGGGAATGTCACCAGGCTGGTGGCATGCAGGGACCATGACAGATCGGGAGGTGATGATGGGATGGGATTGATGGGATGGGATAGGATAGGATTTATGGAATTTATGGGATTGATGGGATGGGATCCATGGGATGGGATCCATGGGATGGGATGGGATCCATGGGATGGGATTTATGGGATGGGATGGGATCCATGGGATGGGATCCATGGGATGGGATCCATGGGATGGGATCCATGGGATGGCATGGGATCCATGGGATGGGATTTATGGGATGGGATGGGATCCATGGGATGGGATCCATGGGATCCATGGCATGGCATGGGATCCATGGCATGGCATGGCATGGGATCCATGGGATGGGATCCATGGGATGGGATCCATGGGATGGGATGGGATCCATGGGATGGGATGGGATCCATGGGATGGGATCCATGGGATGGGATCCATGGGATCCATGGGATGGGATCCATGGCATGGGATGGGATGGAGAGAGCAGGCAGCTCAGGTCAAGGTGACCCAGCACAGGACAGCTGCCACCCCCCAAGGAGCCAGAGTGGGGACTTGAGGCTCTGCAGGACAGCAAGGCGAGGTGGGGGATCCTGGGGGCCATGGGGGGGTCCATACCAACAGGTCCCTTCTGGTTGGTGAAGAGGAGCGTGCGGTTGCTGCCATCCATGTTGGCCACACTGATGTTGTCCCCATCTGTCCAGTACAGCTTCCTGCAAGGGACCAGGGGACAATGGGCAAGGGGCCAAGGTGCCAGCAGCCCCCTGCACCCTCCCAGCCTTGCAGAGCCCCTCACCTGCTCATGGCACAGCCTGGGCAGCCCCACAGCCCCTTGTCCCCACCCAGGAGGGGGTTTGGGGGTTGCCAAAGCTTTGTGCACACCTGGATTGGCACACACTGGTGGGCGCACACTTATCACAGCCTGCTCCCCTTTGCACACGCGTGTACAGACACACAGCAACCCCTCATCTCCTGTGACACTGCTCCTACACACTGACACACAAGGACAGCCCCTCTGGGTTCTCTCCCCCATCACAGGTGTGCACCATCACACACACCTGTGCCTGCACACACACACCTCCTTCCCATCAGCACCACATCCCACCAGACTCACCCCCGGAGTGGGTGCACCACCAGGCAATGAGGCTTGTCCAGCCCTTGGATCACGGCGTTCTTGAAGGAGCCATCCAGCCTGGCCACGTTGATCTGCTTCTTGTTGGCGTCGTAGCTGGTCCAGAAGAGGTTTCTGGAAACCCAATCCACGGAGAGGCCGTGAGCGTTGGGCAGGTCTGCAAGGAAATGAAGATTGGAGCTGGTCAGGGCTGGGATGATGCTCAGATGAAGAGGAAGGGCAAATCCCAAGGAGCTGAAGGCTTTGGAGGGCTGGGAGTCCCATTCCCTCCACACCAACCTGCAGACACGACAGTCTCCACTCCGGTGCCATTGATGAAGGCTCTCTTGATGGTCTGGGTACGGACATCTGACCAGTAAATGCGCTGCTCCAGAGCGTCGTAGTCCACCACGGTGACGTTGTCAATGTCAGGCACGGTGAAGGAGATGATGTAATTGTAGTAGGGGTTGTCAATGTCCACGCCCCGGATCTCCATCTGCCGCGCGTACAGCAGGAACTTCTTAAACTCTGGAAGAAGAAAAGGGCAGAGATGGGATCTCAGCTCCAGAGCACCCCCTCATCCCCCCTGCCAGCTCCCCATCAGACCCCTACCATAGCAGGTGGTGTTGTCCTTGTCCAGCTTCATGAGGTGGGGGCAGGCACAGGACAGGGTGCGGTTGTAGTTGATGAGGCAGAGGTGGGAACACGGCCCTTTGCCCCCGTTGGCTTCACAGGGATTAGGAGCTGCAAAGGGGACAGCACTCAGCAAGATCCCAGCCTTGGGGACACACTCCCAGGAGTCCCCAAGGGCTGCAGCCCCCCCAGACCCTGCCTGCCCCATCAAGCATCACCTGATGGGGCAAAGGGGCAGCCACAGGGATGAGAGCAGCATCCACCTGGCACTTGGTCTAAGCCCATCCAAGGGTTGGTGCGCTTAGACCAAGCACCAATGCCACCTCTTGTTGTCCCCCCGCCCTGTCCCCCCACCTGCACACCCCCAGCCTCACCCAGGGGCTGCCGGGAGGGGTGATACACCTGCAGGTCAAAGGGCTGAGTGTTGGTCCTCTGCACCACGGTCACGTTGTGCCCCGTCCATTTGTTGGCCTTGGCCAAGGTGTTGGTGCGCCAGTCGGTCCAGTAGACCTCCCCCCCATAGAGGGTGACAGCAAAGGGGTGGGACAGGTACTCGTGTCCCCTCAGCACCTCGATGTGCCCAGTCCCATCATACAGGGCTGAGTAGATGGCGTCCGACCTGTGCCGGGGGGAGATGAGGGTGAGGGAGCTGAGGAGGGGGCACCACAGGGTCTTGAACCCAACAGCAACAACCAGCAGGGTCTAAGGTCTAATCCTGCTGATTTACACCAGGATCCACAGAGGAGAACACCCAGAGCCAGGGCTGGCACGTGTTGGAGACACAAACGCCCCCCTATCCATGGTCAGACCCCAAAGAGCTCAGCACCCCCTATCCATGGTCAGACCCTAAAGAGCTCAGCACCCCCTATCCATGGTCAGACCCCAAATTGCTCAGCACCCCCTATCCATGGTCAGACCCTAAAGAGCTCAGCACCCTCTGTCCATGGTCAGACCCTAAAGAGCTCAGCACTCCCCATCCATGGTCAGACCCTAAAGAGCTCAGCACCCTCTGTCCATGGTCAGACCCTAAAGAGCTCAGCACTCCCCATCCATGGTCAGATCCAAAAGAGAGAAGCCCCACAGCATGAAGGCTTCTCTCTCCCAGCCCAGCACAATGCTGGAACCAGGCGAAGATCCACACTGGGAGAGACACTGAGGTGTGCTGGTTCTACCTGGCATCAATCCAGAGGATCCTCTTCTCCAGGTAGTCCACAGTGAGCCCGTTGGGCCATCCCCCTGAGCCTGTCTCCTTGTGGATGGTGCGTCGGCCCTGGCCGCTCATGGAGGCGGCCTCGATGCGGGGCAGGCTGGCATCCCAGTCTGTCCAGAACAGGATCCTGCCAGGAGGAGAGGCTGTGAGCAAGGACAGGAGCCCGTGGCCTCACCCCCCAACACAATCTCACAGGTGCCAGCGTGTCCCGGTGTTGTGGTGTGATGTAACAGCCTGTCCATCCCAGTTCTTTCCCCAGGTGTGCCAAACGCCTCTCCTTTCCCCTCCCTTGCCCCTGCTGGGTGCTGTCCGTGTCGTGTGATTGGTGAAGTTCAAAAGATGCCTCTCAGCCCTGGGGGGACATTGGGCCATCCAGGTGTCCTTTGTCCCCTGAGACTTCCCCCCCCTTACCTGGTTGGTGGCCCCCTACCCTTTCCCTGCCCCTCTCCCCAGGGTTAAAAGGAGCAGCAACCACGGGGTCAGGGAGTTCTGTTGGAGCTGTTGCTGGACTCAGAGGCCAGAATAAAGCTCTGGATCCAAACCCTCCATCAGAACCAACTCCTTTTCCTTCACCATCACCTTGAAGCTTCTCCACCAGAGGTAAACCTGAGCTCCTGCAAGCCTGGACTTCTCCCAAGCACCCAGCTGCAATATCCAGCCAGCCAAAGGTGTCTCTGGGGTGAAACCACCACAGCTGCTGCCTTTGGTCAAGCAGCAAGGGCCAGACGAGCCCAGGCACGTCCCATTTGGCAATATTGGTATTTAATTCCAATATATTGGCACCCAACGTGAGGCAGCTCCATCCTGGGGCTGGATCAGTCAGGATCCTGAGGTGGCACCCTCACTTTTGCTGCAATATCCAGCCAGCCAAAGGTGCCTCTGAGGTGAAACCACCACAGCTCCCACCCTTGGTCAAGCAGCAAGGGCTGGGCAAGCCCAGGCACGTCCCATCCAGCTCTATTGGGATTAATTCCAATATCCTGGTGGGCACTGTCCCCTCCTGGCTCACCCGTAGCGAGGGTCCAGGGCGATGGCGCGGGGGTGCTCGATGTCCCCGGCCAGCAGCGTGGTCCTCATGGTGCCATCCAGCTTGGCCACCTCGATCTGGTCCAGGTTGCTCTCCACCCAGTAGATGTTGCCAGCGATCCAGTCCACGGCCAGTCCCTCAGGGGTGGCCAGGCCGTACTGTATGACCACCTCGAAGCTGGTCAGGGCTGTGGGGCACAAGGTGAGGGCTCAGGGTGGTGCCCCTTCCCCAGCCTGCACAGAACCATCACCCCCATATCCACAACAGCTCCACCCAGCTCAGCTGGGGTTGATTGTGGGGGGATGTATCCTCCCCAAACAGGGCCTGAACCACCTGTACATGGTCCAAACCCCAAAGAGGTCAGTGCACCCTAACCATGGTCAGACCCCAAAGAGCTCAGCACACCCAATCCATGGTCAGACCTCAAAGGGCTCAGCACCCCCTATCTATGGCCAGATACAAAAGAGATCAGCACCTTCTATCCATAATCCTGACCCTAAAGGGCTCAGCATCCATCCATACTCCAGATCCCAAAGAGCTCAGCACCCCCATCCACAGTTCAGACCTCAAAGCCCCCCAAAGGGTTCAGCATCCATTCATGGTCAGATCCTAAAGGGCTCAGCATCCATCCATAGTCTAGATCCCAAAGGGCTCAGTCCCCCATCCATAGCCCAGACCCCAGAGGGCTCAGCATCCCCTATCCATAATTCTGATCCCAAAGGGCTCAGCATCCATCCACGTCCCAGGCCCCAAAGAGATCAGCACTCCCAATCCATAATCCAGACCCTAAAGGGCTCAGCATCCATCCATAGTCCAAACCCCAAAGAGCTCAGCCCCATCCATGTCCCAGACCCCAAAGGATTCAGGTCCCATCCACAGTCCAGACCTCAAAGCCCCTCAAAGGGCTCAGCATCCATCCATAATCCAGATCCCAAAGGGCTCAGCCCCCATCCCTACTCCTGCCACTGGGCTCCTGAGGGAGCAGCACTGCTGGGGAGGGTGTCCTCTCTGTGCCCAGCTGCTGGGCTGCAATTACCAGCAGGGAAGTGCTGGGAATGCTAATTAACTACTGCATAATGAGAGCAGAACAAGATCACTATCAGGGCCAAGGGCTGATATCACTATCAGCTGCTGCATCACCATGCAGGGATCACTATCAGGCCCAAGGGCTGATATCACTATCAGCTGCTGCATCACACCCCACAGAATCACTGACCCCAGGCCTGCACCCCTGCTTTCCTTCCAAGCCCCAGCTCCCCCAACCCAAGGCTCCTCACCCCCATTCTCCAGCAGCTTTCCCCTGTAGATCTTGTCCTCCACCACATCAGTCCAGTACAGGGAGCTCTGGTTGAGGTGGAAGTCCAGGGCGATGGTGTTGCGCAGCCCGGGCACCAGCACGCTGTAATCCCCTCGGTGCAGGTCGATGCGCCGGATCTCGTGGCGGTTGGAGAAGATGATGAATGGCTTAAAAGGGTCTGGGGGAAGCAGGGAAGGGTCAGCAACAAGGCAGGGGACAGTGCACTCAGCCCCTGCCAGCACAAATCCCACCATCACCCAGCCACGTCCATCAGCACAACCCCCAGCTCCACGAGAGGACAAACTGCCCCTGAGGCAGCTGGGGGGCTGCTTCCAGTCCCTGGTGCCCCCCAAAACACACCCAGGGTTTTGGAAACCTTGCAAAGGATGCCAAGGTCTGGAACAATCCCTGCCAGGTTATTCCCCCAGCTCTCCCTGCCCCCAAGGGAAATATGGGGCTGGGAGCTGCAGGTCTGGAACAATCCCAGGTTATTCCCCCAGCTCTCCCTGCCCCCAAGGGAAATATGGGGCTGGGGGCTGCAGGTCTGAAACAATCCCAGGTTATTCCCCCAGCTCTCCCTGCCCCCAAGGGAAATATGGGGCTGGGGGCTGCAGGATGGGCTCAGCTTTGGCTCCCCTTGGGGCTCTGCCCTTCAGCAGAACTTGCCCAGGCTGCGGCAGCTCTCTCCATCAGGCTCCAGCATCCACCCCTCGTAGCAGGAGCACTTGACATTGTACTTGTCCTGCTCGCACTTCTGGCTGCACTTGAGGTGCTTGGCACAGTAGCTCTGGATCTGGCAGGTCTTGTTGTCAGCACCCAGCTCCATGCCCAGGGGACAGGAGCACACGATTCCCTCTCCGGGCGCCACCGTGCAGTTGTGGCTGCAGCCTCCGTTGTTGAGGGAGCACTGGTCTGTGGGGACAGGACACGGCTGTCACCTCCCGGTGCCACTCTTGGGTCGCCCCGCGTCCCCCGCGCCTGGCCCCGTGCTCACCGCAGAGCTCGCCCTCGTCGGAGCCGTCGCCGCAGTCGTCGGAGCCGTCGCAGAGCTTCTCGGGGGGCAGGCAGATGGAGGTGTTGTTGGCACAGGTGTGAGAGGGGGGTTTGCACACCAGGGACTCGCAGTTCTCCTCGTCGGAGTTGTCCTCGCAGTCGCTGTCCCCGTCACAGACCCAGGCCTTGCTGATGCACCGCGCTGAAAGGGAGAGGGTGGGAAGGGAGCAGAGCAGAACCAGTTATTCCAGGCATTTCCAGGTGTTATCCCACACATGGGGGACATGGGGGTGTGTTTGAGCAGCTCAGGGCTCCCCAAAAGTTGGATGGGACAGGTCAGGGAGGGCCTGGAGGCTCAGAAGGTCAGCTCTAGAACTGGTGTCTCCAGGCATTTCCAGATGTTATCCCACACATGAGGGACATGGGGGGTGTTTGAGTAGCTCAGAGCTCCCCAAAAGGTCAGGGAGGGCCTGGGGATCAGAAGGTCAGCTCTAGAACTGGTGTCTCCAGGCATTTCCAGGTGTTATCCCACACATGGGGGACATGGGAGGTGTTTGAGTAGCTCAGGGCTCCCCAAAAGGTCAGGGAGGGCCTGGAGGCTCAGAAGGTCAGCCTCAGAACTGGTGTCCCTCCACCCTCATCCCCAACCCACCAAAGTGTGTCCCATTCCTCAGAGAAGAGCAGAAGGGATCTGAGGATGCCACCATCCATCAGGATCACGATGGATTCACAGGTCGGCTGTTTGTGTTTCCCCATCATCCCAGCACCCCCCAGGGAGGATCCCCTCGCCCCCCCAGCTCTCACCTGAATCCTTGCAGCCGAATTTGACGTTGGGGTCGCAGACGTGGGTGACCCCCTCGCAGTTCTTCTCGTCGCTGGAGTCCATGCAGTCCGTGTCACCGTCACAGCGCCACCGCATGGGGATGCACAGCCCGTCCAGCCTGCACTGGAACTCGTCCGTGTGGCAGCCCCCAGGTGGGCGTGTGGCTGTGGGGAGGGCACAGCTCACTGCCTGCACCCCGTGGAGCTGGGGGGCTCCAGGACTGCGTGGGGACCAGCAGCAGGACCACTCAGCCAGCAGGGAAACAGCTGGAGGCACCCAGAGACACAGGATGGGGATCTGGGGCTCCAGGACTGGATGGGAACCAGGCACTCAGACAGCAAGGAAACAGCTGGAGGCACCCAGAGATACAGGAGGGGGATCTGGGGCTCCAGGACTGGATGGGGACCAGCAGCAGGACCACTCAGCCAGCAGAGAAACAGCTGGAGGCACCCAGAGACACAGGATGGGGATCTGAGCACTGAGTGTGGCCCTAAAGAGCTGCAGAATTCCCTGCCTAGAAGCAGGAGGGAGATTTGGGAACTGACTGAGTGTGGCCAGAGAAAGCTGCAGAATTCCATGAATTTTGGGCAGGAGGGGGATCTGGGCACTGAGTGTGGCCAGAGAAAGCTGCAGAACTCCCTGCATTTTGGGCAATGGCTGTGGCTGGGGGCGTTTCCCACGTGCTGGGGCTCACCCTGGTTGGTGCAGTTGGCGTGGGTCTCATCGCTGTAGTCACCACAGTCGTTGTCCCCATCACAGGTCCAGTGCACGGGGATGCAGCGCCCGCTGTTGCATTTGAACTGGTTGCTGGAGCAGGAGTGGCTGCAGCCGGCCTCGTCACTGTTGTCCCCACAGTCGTTGTCTGCAGAGGGAAGGGGGGTGGCCAGGGGGGTCAGCAGGAGCCCAGCCAGGACGGGGCTGGCAGGAGGGAGCACAGCAAAGACCCCTTGGAACAACGGGGGACAGCACAGACCACGCCACAGAGGGGACGTGGGGGTGACAGCAGCCCATCGGTGCTGGTGGTGGGACCCCCACCATAGGATGGAGACCCCCGGCCCTCCCACCCCACAGCACCAGCAGCACACAGAGAAAATGAAACACAGAAACTGCATAGATCAGCCATGAACCTGGGGGAGCCTGGGCTCCACTCTGGGGGATGGGAGCTCCTTTGGGGGTGCTGGGACAGCCAATTGGGGGGGTCAGATTGTCTGGAGGAAACCCCCATGCCCGCTGTTTGAGGGGGAGGTTTGGTCTGAGGGTACCTGGACACTGGCAATGCAGCCTCTGCTGCCTGGCACAGGGGGCACGGGCTGGGGACCACCACAGGGATCCACTGTGGATGCCCCACCTGAGACTGGGCGAGGGGATTTGCTTCCTGGTGCCTCAGGATGGGCACGAGGATGATGGCACTGATGGGGATATTGGCATTGATGGGGATATTGGCATTGACAGGGACAGTGGCACTGATGGGGATGATGGCACTGATGGGGATATTGGCACTGATGGGGATATTGGCATTGATGGGAACAGTGGCACTGATGGGGACAGTGGCACTGATGGGGACAATGGCACTGATGGGGACAGTGGCACTGATGGGGATGATGGCACTGATGGGGACAATGGCAGTGACGGGGATGATGGCACTGATGGGGATATTGGCACTGATGGGGACAATGGCACTGATGGGGATGATGGCACTGATGGGGACAATGGCAGTGACGGGGATGATGGCAGTGACGGGGATGATGGCACTGATTGGGATGATGACACTGATGAGGATGATGGCACTGATTGGGATGATGACACTTATGGGGACAATGGCACTGATAGGGATGGTGGCACTGATGGGGACAATGGCACTGATGGGGACAATGGCACTGATAGCGATGATGGCACTGATGGGGACAATGGCACTGATGGGGATGGTGGCACTGATGGGGACAATGGCACTGATGGGGATATTGGCATTGACAGGGACAGTGGCACTGATGGGGATGATGGCACTGATGGTGATACTGGCACTGATGGGGACAATGGCACTGATAGGGATGGTGGCACTGATGGGGACAATGGCACTGATGGGGACAATGGCACTGATGGGGATGATGGCACTGATGGGAAGGAGGGGGCATCACCAGAGGCACAGGGGCATTGCCAGAAGCACCAGGGGCATTGCCAGAGGCACAGGGGGAATCACCAGAGGTACCAGCGGCATCACCAGAGGCACCAGGGGCATTTCCAGAGGTACCAGGGACATGACCAGAGGCACCAGGGGCATCACCAGAGGTACCAGGGGCATTGCCAGAGGCACAGGGGGCATTTCCAGAGAGTTCAGGGGGGCATTGCCAGTGTCCAGCAGCACCCCCAGGGCTCACAGCCCCCTGGAGGGGGCAGGTCTGGGGGCTCAGGGGGCTCAGGTGGGGGTTTTGGTGCATGTTGATCTATGCACTAACCGGTAGGCTTTGGACAGTTCTTTTCGTCAGAGCCATCCCCACAATCTTTTTCTGAAACACAGAACCACCAGACAGGAGCGTGGGCACGGTGACAAACACAACACAGCACAGGTGACAAACACAGAGGGTGGCACAGAGACACCGGGACACGGACAGGGACACGGACAGGGACACACAGAGCCTGGGAGGCGAGACCAGAAGCAGCAGAGGGTGCTGGGGGAGCGGGGGGCAGCCAGGGTTGGGGTACCCTGGTGGTGCTGCAGCTCCTGCCCCAGGCAGGCGAGGCTCAGGGCAGCACAAGGGGCTCCATGGCACGGCCTGGCTGCTACAATGGGGGATTCCAGGAGAAGGGACCAGCTACAAAGGAGCCCAAGAAGATTCCAGGGAGAGTCCTGCACCCCCAGTTTGGGGCAGCCAGGGTTGGGGTACCCTGGTGAGGCTCAGAGCAGCACGAGGGGCTCCACACCACGGCCTGGCTGCTACAATGGGGGATTCCAGGAGAAGGGACCATCCCTCAGCTCTAAAGGAGATCAGGAAGACTCCAGGGAGAGTCCTGCACCCCCAGTTTGGGGCAGCCTGGGTTGGGGTACCCTGGTGAGGCTCAGAGCAGCAAGAGGGGCTCCACACCACGGCCTGGCTGCTACAATGGGGGGATTCCAGGAGAAGGGACCATCTCTCAGCTCTAAAGGAGATCAGGAAGACTCCAGGGAGAGTCTGCACCCACAGCTCTGCTCAGCCAGGATTGGGGTACCCTCATGGTGCTGCAGCTCCTGCCCCAGGCACCTGGTGAGGCTCAGAGCAGCACGAGGGGCTCCACATCAAGGCCTGGCTGCCACAATGGGGGATTCCAGGAGAAGGGACCATCTCTCAGCTCTAAAGGAGATCAGGAAACTCCAGGGAGAGTCAGCACCCCCAGCTCTGCTCAGCCAGGCAGCCGTGTCCCGCCCTGCTCTGAAGATTGTAATTATTGCCAACAAGGCAGAGCGGCTCAAAGACTGATATAAACTTGTGGGAAAGGAAATCAACCTTGGGGCAAACCCTCTGTCCCAGGCCTGGCCCTGGAAACATCCAAGGGCAGCTGGGAGCTGGCTGGGAGAGCTCTCCTGCCTTCCCTGAGGCTGCAGGGCCTGGATCAGCCCCAACAGCAGCTCTGGCCATGCCACACTTTGTTCCAGCACCAGGGGAAGGTTTTGGAAACCTTACAAAGGTGCCAAGGTCTGGAACAATCCCTGCCAGGTTATTCCTGCAGCCCCAGCACAGCCAAGGGAAATGTGGGGCTGGGGTCTGCAGGATGGGAGAGCTCTCCTGCCCTCCCTGGGGCTGCAGGGCCTGGCTCAGCCCCAACAGCAGCTCTGGCCATGCCACACTTTGTTCCAGCACCAGGGGAGGCTTTTGGAAACCTTACAAAGGTGCCAAGGTCTGGAACAATCCCTGCCAGGTTATTCCTGCAGCCCCAGCACAGCCAAGGGAAGTATGGGGCTGGGGGCTGCAGGATGGGCTCAGTTTTGGCTCCCCTCGGGGCTCTGCCCTTCAGCACACGCTGAGAACTGGCCCAAATTGCCCAAATGGGGTCCCTGCCAGGCTGCACCCCCTCCTCAGGTCTCGCCATGCCCCGGGGAACAGCCGGGGCCGGGTCCTCACCGTTGTCACAGCGCCAGTTGATGTTGATGCAGCGCCCGTTGTTGCAGGTGAACTGTGTCAGGGGGAAGCAGGTCGGGTAGGCTGCAGGGGAGGGAGAGGCACCATCAGCACAGCCCAACACACACCAGGGGACACCTCCCGTGCACCCCAACCCTCCTCACAGCCCCGGGGAGCACCCCCAGTGCTCCTGTTCCAGATTGCCATGCAGGATGTTTTCTATTTCCACTTGTATCGCAGATTATCTTTTGTCAAGTGGGCAGTTTGCTTTATCTGTCTCTCTGAGTGCTCACAATCACTCCTCCCTCAGGAGGGGACATCTGCTGATAGCAGCTATTGAATGTCACTGCATGGCTGATAAGAACTACAGCATCCCATTGGGAGATGAGAGCCCAGAGGGAGGAGCCAAGCATTCCTACCTGGATATAATCTGAGGTTTCAAACATTCATACCCAGATAGAATCTGAGATTTCAAACATTCCTACCTGGATAGAATCTGAGATTTCAAACATTCCTACTCAGATACAATCTGATATTTCAAACATTCCTACCCAGATAGAATCTGAGATTTCAAACATTCCTACTCAGATACAATCTGAGATTTCAAACATTCCTACCCAGATAGAATCTGAGATTTCAAACATTCCTATCCAGATATAATCCAGAGGTTTTGAGACACCAGCACAGCTTCTCCACTGGATTCCCCAGAGGAACAGCAGCTGCCTCTCCTTCCCCTGGATCTTCAGAGGCAGAATCCATCCTTCTCTACAGATCCCCCTTGCTCCAGCAGAACCACCCCTGACACTGCAGGAGGGCTGAGCCACAATTCCAATGGGACTGACACCAACACCCTGACCCACCGGGTGTCAGGTTGGGTTCTGACTCTGGCAGTGTTGTTCTAGTGCACTGCATTGTTTATTTTATCCTTTTTTTTTTCTTTTCCCTATTAAAGAACTGTTATTTCCTGCTCTCATTTTTTTGCCTGAGAGCCCCTTAATTTCAAATTTATAACAATTCAGAGGGGTGGGGAGGGTTTATATTCTCCATTTCAGGGGAGGCTCCTGCCTTCCTTAGCAGACTCCTGGCTTTCCAAACCAAGACAGCTCCCAGTCCCAGCTCACCACACGAGGCAGACTCGTCGGAGCGGTCCCCACAGTCATCATCAAGGTCACACGTCCAGGAGATGGGGATGCAGCGGCCACTGGCGCAGGAGAACTGGTTGGGGGAGCAGGTGCGGGCTGGCCAGGAGGGACAGATGCAGTGTTAATGGCCCAGTGTACCTTGTTGTGTCAGGGGAAGGTGGGCAACGACCCCCCTGGGCAAAGCCAGGGTGTGGGGGCACATGTGAGACTGCGAAACCTCAGGCTGTGGCTCAGCACGGGCTCTCCTGAGGCTCCCTGAGGGCAAGGCAGGGTCCTCACCTGAGCAGGTGGAGTTGGACTCGTCCTCGTTGTTGCCACAGTCGTTGTCCCCATCGCAGAGCCAGCGGTTGGGGATGCAGCGGTTGTTCTTGCACTTGAAGCGGTCTGAGGGGCAGGTGTGCTGGTCTGTGGGGGGAAACACACTGAAAACCATCCTCATCCCATCCCGTCCCTCCAACAAAGAGAAAAACTGGGGCAGAAAAGGGCTGGAGGCTCAAACTTGGCATCAGAATCTCAACCAACTCTCCTGTGCTGCCCCAAAAGAGGGCATGGGTGGCACAGGGACAGGGACAGGGACAGGGACAGGGACAGGGACAGGAGCAGGGGCAGTGCTGCCCCAAAGGAGGGCATGGATGGCACAGGGACAGGGACAGGGACAGGGACAGAGACAGGGTCACCACTGCCCCAAAAGAGGGCATGGATGGCACAGGGACAGGGTCACCACTGCCCCAAAGGAGGGCATGGATGGCACAGGGACAGAGTCAGTGCTGCCCCAAAAGAGGGCATGGATGGCACAGGGACAGGGTCACCACTGCCCCAAAAGAGGGCATGGATGGCACAGGGACAGCACTGCCCCAAAAGAGGGCATGGATGGCACAGGGACAGGGACAGGGACAGGGACAGGGACAGAGTCAGTGCTGCCCCAAAGGAGGGCATGGATGGCACAGGGACAGGGTCAGTGCTGCCCCAAAGGAGTTGAAGAGGGGACAGAAGAGTCCTGGCTACTCAACCCTGCCCCAACCACTTCCTCCACATCTGGAGGAGCCCAAATCCCACTGCCCAGGAGGGATCACGCACGGCAGAGCTCGGGGGCCTCATCACTGTTGTCCAGGCAGTCGTTGTCCCCGTCGCATTTCCAGCGCTCCTGGATGCAGCGGTTGTTCTTGCAGGCGAACTCCCCGGGCTGGCACTGCGGCGGGGGGATGTAGGATGGGTTGGCTGCCAACAGGAAAAGCACAGGCAGGATTTGAACCAAGTGATCAAGTGCAGCATCCCATGGGGAGAGCCCCCAAAAGGGTCCCAGCCTACCCTCGCAGGTGACAGAGTCTGAGCCCAGGATCTGGTCCTCGGCACAGGCGCACTGACGGCCACGAGGGGTGGCCAGGCACAGGCTGCTGCAGCCCCCGTTGTTGACACGGCATTTGTTGGAGCCCACTGTGGAGGGAAAGGGTGAGGAGGTGGCATTTCAGTGCCCAGGGACACCTGCAGGCCCACTGGGGTGCTGGGAGCCCCCAGCCCCTGGGGGCAGTCACAGCTGGAAGGCAGCTGGAAACACCAGGTGAGGCCATGGGGACACAGAGCCTGATGGAATTAGGGTGAGAAAAAAGAGGGAGGGCTGGAAGGGCAGGGCATGAAGAACAGGAAAGGAAAACAAGGAGCATGGGGATGGCTAAAAGGCAACAAAAAGAGGTGGGGGAATGCCAAGGTTACATTTAAAGGGAGGTGGAAATCAAAAGTAGATAACATTTTACTAACCAATAAGTGACCCTAAGGGATGGATATTGGGGGAATGGACATTTAGGATCTCTAAGGGGTAATAACTGGGGGGTTGACCCCTGGCCTCTGGCTAATCACTCGATGTCCTGGACTGAAGCTTCCTAGAGGGAGGGGATGGGATGCAGAGTGATTGACAGAGAGCAAGCATAGCAGGCTCTGAGCTTGCAAGGGCCCCATGGAGGACCGAGGCTTGAAGATAGGAATTGCCAAGCCATGATGAAATAGCAAAAGAAGCTCCTGCCTTCCACCTTTCGGACCCCAGCTTATCTCTGTAACCCCACAGGTCACTTTCCCTTAACCCCTACAATTGGACAAGTTTGGATCCCCTTATTCCCTATAAAAAGGGGCTGGTTTAGCCCATTCAGGTTAGAAGAGCCATTGCTGGAACCCTTCACAGACCCCTCAATAAAACCATCGCTGTGGAACCCCAGGACGTTTTTCTCCTCCTCTCTTGCAGCATCTGCTTCCCCACCAGCCTGCCAGGCACCTTAGCAAGCAAAGAGCTGGAATCCTAAGAGAGCTGATAATCACTAAAGAGCTGATATCCACCAAGCTTGCTAAGGTAGCCATTGGCTAAGAACGCAGGAAATATAGAAGAAGGTTCATTGAAAATGTATTGATGGCAAGTGATTTGGACAAGGGGGGAATATATGGTTGGGTTGTTTAACAAAAAAAAAAAAAAGTCAAGATAAAATAAAAAATGGATGCGTAAAATGGAATTTAAACGCTAGTTGCTAGTAAATGAAAAAATAATGAATGTGTCTGGCAAGCATTACACTATCTGTTGTCTAGAGACACTCTTGGGGATTTGGGGATGATCTCATCAAAGGGATCACACAGGTAAAGCGAGGGCGGCTACAAACTGGGATAATTGGGAAAAACACGGGGACGCAAAACCAAAACCATCACAAAGCATAAAACCAGACTACAACAGGGGGAAGCTCAGCCTCTTGCCCAGCCCCTCCAAACCTCTGACCTTGCTGCTGCTGGGCGTCGTACATGCGGATCTCGAAGATGGGCGGGCGCTCGTTGCGCAGCAGGCTGACGGCCTTGGAGGCCTGCTCCAGCCGGTAGATGCTGCCGCTGCGGTACTCGGTCCAGAACAGAAAATTGCTGTAGTGGCACAGCCCGAAGGCGTGGTTCAGCTCCGGGCCTTCGTACACGATCTGTGCGCGTGGGGAGGAGGAGGAGAGGGGATGTTAGATGGGATGGGTGATCAGGGACAGGGACGGGGTCAGCGACAGGGATGGGGACAGGGACAGGGATAGGGTGATGGGACTGGGACAGGGACAGGGACGGGGATAGGGATAGGGATAGGGATAGGGATAGGGATAGGGATAGGGATAGGGACAGGGATGGGGACAGGGATAGGGACAGGGACAGGGTCAGGGACAGGGACAGGGATAGGGTGATGGGACTGGGACAGGGACAGGGATGGGGATGGGGATAGGGATAGGGATAGGGACAGGGACAGGGATGGGGACAGGGATAGGGACAGGAACAGGGTCAGGGACAGGGATAGGGATGCGGACGGGGATAGGGACAGGGACAGGGTCAGGGACAGGGATGGGGACAGGGACAGGGTGATGGGACAGGGTGATGGAAAGGGAGAGCAGAGAGGCTCTGTCATCTGGGATGGGCACTCAGGGACAGGGACAGGGACAGGGACAGGGACAGGGATAGGGTCAAGGTGATCAGGGACAGGGACAGGGATAGGGATAGGGATAGGGATA
Source organism: Molothrus aeneus (assembly GCF_037042795.1). Taxonomy (NCBI): domain Eukaryota; kingdom Metazoa; phylum Chordata; class Aves; order Passeriformes; family Icteridae; genus Molothrus; species Molothrus aeneus. Next base: position 1,868,242 of record NC_089675.1, on the reverse strand, counting down.
GGGATAGGGATAGGGATAGGGATAGGGATAGGGATAGGGACAGGGTGATCAGGGACAGGGACAGAGTGATGGAAAGGGAGAGCAGAGCGGCTCTGTCACCTGGGATGGGCACTCAGGGACAGAGACAGGGACAGGGACAGGGATAGGGTGATGGGAGGGGAGGAGAGCAGAGAGGCTCCGTTAGCTGGGATGGGCACTCAGGGACAGGGACAGGGACAGGAACAGGGACAGGAACAGGGACAGGGACAGGGACAGGGTGATGGAAGAGGAGAGCAGAGAGGTCAGAGCTCAGCTCCCCAGTGCTGTGGGTGATCAGTGTCCCAGACCCCACTCACCTTCCTCTCGGTGCCATTGAGATAAACCATCTCGATGCGGTCATAGAAAGCATCCACCCAGTAGAGGATCTTGGCTGGGATGTCCAGGCTCAGCCCGTTGGGCCACAGGACAGTCTTGGAGGTGATGAAGATGTTTCGGTTGGATCCATCCATCCAAGCCCTCTCAATCTTGCCCCTCTTGCTGTCCTTGGGATCCTCCTCCCAGTCTGTCCAGTACATCCACCTGCCATGGACACCAAGCTGAGCCCTGGCCTGGCCACCACAGCTTGTGACAAGACCCAACCACATCCCTGTGGCCCCACCAGAGAGCCCAGCCCACCCAGGCACCCTCACCCATTCAGGGGGTCCACCACGATGGCACGGGGGTGCGTCATCTTCCCCTCAATCAGAGTCTTCCTCGTCTGGGCAGCCTTTTCCAGCCGTGCCACGCTGATGGTCTTCTTGGGGCCATCATCTGTCCAGTACAGGTTGTTCCCCATCCAGTCCACAGCGATCCCCTCCACATTGTGGATGCCTGTGGGGGAAAATTGGAGTGGGTTTGTCACCAGCCAGGAGGTGAAAAGTGGAAGCAACAGCCCCAAAGGTGCCCAATCCTGACCCAAACTGAGGGGAATGATGGACAGCCATGGGAAAGTCTGCTAGAGCTGCTCTTTGAACAGAGAAAATTTTATGAAATGCTAAATTTACTGAAAATTTGGACCATAGACATGTCAAGTGGGATCACCCTGAGCTAACAGTTGTTTGAATATTCTGGGCATTAAGCTCCTTGTATCTCAGGCAGATGATTATTATTATGATAATATCATATAATATATATAATCATATTATCATATAATATTATCATTATTATGATAATATTATTATATTATATATATATATATTCTATATGATATTATGATATTATTATACAATTATTGTCATTATTATTGTTATTAAATTATTATATTATTATGACAATATTATAATACGATTATATATATTTATATATATTCTATATGATATATATTCTATATGATGATATTATATTATTATTACTACTATTAGTATTACTATTATTATTATTACTAATAAATTATTATTATTATATAAAAATATATAATTTATATATATTACTATTTTTATTTCTATATATTATTTATAATTACTATAAATTATTATAATTTATATTATATATACATTTATATATATGAATTACTATTACTATTATTATTTTTACTATTAAATTATTATTATATATAAATATAGATATAAATTTATAGATATAAATTACTATAATTTTTATTCTATTTTAATTTAATTTTAATCACTATAAATTATTATTATTTATATTATACATAAATTTATATAAATAGATTACTATTATTATTACTATTAAATTATTATTATATATAAATATATATAAATTACTATAATGTATTTATTTTATTTTATTTTATTTCTATCTTAATTACTATATATTATTTATAATTACTATAAACTATTTTAATTCATATTAGATATATCAATTTATATATATAAATTAATGGTATTATTATTATTATTATTATTATTATTATTATTATTATTACTATTACTATTACTATTACTATTACTATTACTATTACTATTACTATTACTATTAAATTATTATGATGGTAATAATTTTATTATCCTTCCTGCAAGGCCAGGCCCCTTGGCCACTCACCATCCTTCAGGATGGTCTCCCTGTCCGTGCCATCGATCTTCTGGCGCCCTATGAGGTAGCTGGTGGTGTCAGCAAAGTAGATGTAGCCAGTCTCAGCGTGGAAGTCCAGCGCCCGGGGGTTCATGAGGTTCTCGATGGGGATCATGTGCTCATCTGGCACCTTGGCACCCATGTCCATGCCACGGATGATGCCAGGACGCCCCTTGCCGTACACCAGGAACAGCTCGTGCTCGGGCTCTGTGGAGAGACAGGGACACAGGGGGTGGCACTGGGGCTGTTGTGGGGTCACAGCAGGGAACGCAGAGCCCGTGTCCCCAGCCCCTCACCCCAAAGGTTCCCCCAGGAAAGCCAGCACTCACTTTTGCAGGATTTCCCGTCGCTGCCCAGGCTGAACCCGGAGCGGCAGCGGCAGGTCCGGCTCTTGTGGCTGTTCCCGAGCAGGCAGATGTCAGAGCAGCCTCCTGGCTTCCCAAACTGATCTGGCTCGCAGGCATGGCTCCTCACTGCAACACAGAGAGGGGCTGAAGCTGCTGGGGACCCTGGGGACACAGGCAGCACGAGGGGTATCGCTGGCCGGGGGCTGTGTACAAATCACCAACGGGACAGGACTGCTGGGAACCTGCCTTGAGCTGTTTTATTTTTCAGCATCAGTCTCATTCCATGGTTATGACAATGGGAAGATGCCAGCAGCTCACATCTCAGGCAGCAAACCAAGAACTTAATGTTAAAACTTGCTTTAAAAGCTTCTTGACCAATCCCACAAAGCAAAAGCACATTGACAGTAGCTCTATCCAATCACCATAAGCACTGTTGTTAAAACAGTAATAAGCACCTTTGGTTAAAACAATGCTTGCTTATTTTGAATACAATACCTGCTTGTAAGCCCTAAAACACAACGCACAGAGCTCCATTATTAAGCTTCAACCTCCCTAATATCTTGCTAGATAAACTTTTCTGTAGCTTAGGGAGTTATTCTAAACAAGCATTGATACACAGACCATTGTTCTATTTGTCTTTGCTTTTCTACTTTTTAAATAATTTTTCTGCTGACCTATCTCATAACTGCTGCTTAGCTCTAATCACAGTTCCACTGCCTCTGAAGCCTGCCTTTTGCAGCTTTCCCAAAACCCTCTGATTTTGTAGATTCTCACAGTGGGGGACAGGGAGCACAAGGGGGACAGGGCTGCAACCACAGGGACATGGGGATGCTCTCATGGGTCCTCCCTGGGCTGCAGGGAAACTCGTTCCTCCCAGGAGCTCCCAGCCAGTCAGGAAAAGGCTGAGCTCAGCACAGAGATGGGAAAGAACTTCCCCATGGGAAGGATCCCTGAGGAGAAGCCAGCAGGTCCCAGCACACCACCACAGCCACGTGGACACGCTGCCCAATCCTGCTGCACCAGTGGGACAAGCCCTGGGAGTGGGGACAGCCAGAGAGCCCCTTAATCACGCTCCTTTCCCTGCTCAGAAACCTCCTGATTCATTTTATAGTCTGGAAAATGCCGAGTAGGCTGCAGACACTAAGAGGATTTATAAGGAGTAAATTGATTAACTGCAGGAAGGTGCTGGGGAGGGGGGGGAGCAGGCAGGGATGGATGGATGCAGGGAGGGGTTGGTGAAGCACTGGAGCCTTTCAGCTCCTTGGAATTCCCTCAGTGCTTGGGAGCACCAGGGTGAACGTGCTGGCAGTGGGGACAGAGAGGAAGAGGGAGCATCAATATTTTAAGATGCCACATTTGCTCCCACCACTTCTGTACTCTCCATGATCCATCAACCACGTGGAGCAGCTCTCACAGGAGTTAGCAGGAAAAGGGGGCACCCCAGGATGTCCTGGGGAGCAGGAATCCCAAAATCCCTGAGGTCAGAAAAGACCTCCAAGATCACTGAGTCCAGCCTGTGACCAATCCCCACCTTATCAACCCGACCAGAGCACCGAGTGCCACATCCACTCAGTCCTTGCACACCACCAGAGACGGTGGTGAGGGAGCATCAATATTTTAAGACGCCACATTTGCATTTTAAGATCCCACATCTCTGTAATCTCCATGATCCATCAACCACGTGGAGCAGCTCTCACGGGAAGAGACACGGTGCTAGCAGGAAAAGGGGCACCCCAGAATGTTCTGGGGAGCAGGAATCCCAAAACCCCTGAGGTCAGAAAACACCTCCAAGATCACTGAGTCCAACCTGTGACCAATGCCCACCTCATCAACCCAACCACATCCACCCAACCCTTGCACAGCCCCAGACACGGGAACTCCCAATCCCTGACCACCCTTCCCACGAACAAAACCCCTCCTAAAACCCCACCCAAACCCCTGGCAGAGGAACCAGGGAGCTGTTGCTCCAAAGTGAGGGTCCCACCTGTGGGCTGGCGCCGCTGGTGGTAGATGTGCAGTGCTCCACCCTTGTCCACCCGCGTCACCACCTGGTACTCGGTGCTGTTGAAGCGGTTGACGCGGATGACGCTGGTTTTCTGCTGGGCGTTGGCGTTGTCCGAGTTGGTGGCGTACAGGTAGTTCTCAAAGACAGTCAGGCCGTACAGGTGTTCGATCTGGAAGGCACCAGGTGAGTGCATGAGGGATTTAGGAGCTGTGACGGACACGAGGGATTTAGGAGTTGTGAGAGCCACAAGGCATTGAGGAGTTGGTGGCATACAGGTAGTGAGAGCCCAAGGGATTTAAGAGTTGTGAGAGCCATCAGGGATTCAGGAGCTGTGAGAGGCACAAAGGGGTTGAGGAGTTGTGAGAGCCACAAGGGATTTAGGAGTTGTGAGAACCATAAAGGACTTAGGAACTGTGAGATCCACAAGTGATTCAGGAGTTGTGAGAGCCACAGGGAATTTAGGAGTTGTGAGAGCCATCAGGGAGAGTTGTGAGAGCCACAAGGGATTTAAGAGTTGTGAGAGCCACAGGGGATTGAGGAGTTGTGAGAGCCACAAATGATTCAGGAGTTTGGTGGTGTACAGGTTGTGAGAGCCACAAGTGATTCAGGAGTTGTGAGAGCCACAGGGAATTTAGGAGTTGTGAGAGCCACAAGTGATTCAGGAGTTGTGAGAGCCACAAAGGATTTAGGAGTTGTGAGAGCCACAAGGAACTGAGGAGTTGTGAGAGCCACAAATGATTCAGGAGTTTGGTGGTGTACAGGTAGTGAAAGCCACAAGGGATTCAGGATTTGTGAGGGACACAAGGGATTTAAGAGTTGTGAGAGCCACAAGGGATTTAGGAGTTGGTGGTGTACAGCTAGTTCTCAAAGACAGTCAGCCCATACAGGTCTTCGATTTGGAAGTTATCAGGTGAGAGCCACAAGGGATTGAGGAGTTGATGGAGTACAGGTAGTGAGAGCCACAAGGGATTCAGGAATTGTGAGAGCCACCAGGGATTCAGGAGTTGTGAGAGCCACCAGGGATTTAGGAGTTGTGAGAGCCACAAGAGATTCAGGAGTTGTGAGAGCCAGGCTCCAGGACACACAAAACCCCCAATCCCACCTGATGGCTCTTGTCCATCACTGGCCATCAGTGGTGGTCATCACTGGCCATCAGTGATGTCCATCCCACCCAATAGCTCTTGTCCATCACTGGCCATCAGTGACGTCCATCCCACCCAATAGCTCTTGTCCATCATTGACCATCAATGATGACCATCCCACCTGATGGCTCTTGTCCATCACTGGCCATCAGTGGTGGTCATCACTGGCCATCAGTGATGTCCATCCCACCTGAGGGCTCCTGTCTATCACTGACCATCAGTGATGTCCATCCCACCTCATGGCTCTTGTCCATCACTGGCCATCAGTGATGACCATCCCACCTCATGGCTCTTGTCCATCACTGGCCATCAGTGATGTCCATCCCACCTGAGGGCTCCTGTCCATCACTGGCCATCAGTGATGACCATCCCACCTGAGGGCTCCTGTCCATCACTGGCCATCAGTGATGACCATCCCACCTCATGGCTCCTGTCCATCACCTGCCCTCACTGTGCTCTTGCCCATCAAGACCATCCTTGGCAGGACCATGCTCAGGGCTCAGCTCTTTGCTGGACCTTTAAAGTCCCAACTGCAGACCAGCAGCACTCAAGCGTGGCTCCCTCTCCCCCAAACCCACTCACCAGGATGCCCTGGATGATGGTGTGCCTGTTCTTGCCCTCATAATCCACCACCTCGATGTAGTCCAGGTAGGCATCGGCCCAGTAGACCAGGCGGTTCACCAGGTCCAGGGTGATGCCGTGTGGGAAGACGATCTTGCTGTCCACCAGCTTGGTGCGGTTCTGCCCGTCCATGTCGCAGCGCTCCACCTTGGGGATCTGCCCGTAGTCGGTGAAGAACACCTTGCTGTGAGAGAAGAGCGGGGAGGGAGCTCAGAGCCAGGGGGAGCTTTGGGAGAGGCAGAATTTGGATGTGTGGATGCCTCTTGGGGTCTCTGCTGGTCAGAGAGACTTTGAGGTGCTTCAGAAAGTCTCTTTTCTCAGCCTGGCAGTTGAACAACCTTGTTCTCAAGCTTGTTTATTGTTTCTTAACTATAAAATTCTTTCTCTGAGCTCTGTCCAGCAGGTTGGGTTGAGGCACACTAAAAACTACATTACATTTTTTACAATCACTTCCCAACACCTATCACCTGTGTTAGACAGTTTGTCTCTACTCTAAACCAATCCCAAAGTGCCACCATCACAGCAGAAGATCTGTTTGGGATCTCTGCTGGTCAGAGTGACCCCAAGATGCATTAGAAACTCTCTTTTCTTAGTTGAAGAAGGAGTCAGAACTCTTCTATTCTTGTTCTCAAGCTTGTTTATTGTTTCTTAACTATAAAATTCTTTCTCTGACCTGCTGAGATCTGTCCAGCAGGTTGGGTTGAGGCACACTGGTGTTATCCTTTTATACTAAAAACTACGTGTACAATATTCACCATAACTTCCCAATACCTATCACCTGTGTTAGACAGTTTGTCTCCACTCTAAACCAATCCCAAAGTGCCACCATCACAGCAGGAGATGGAGGCCAAGAAGAAGAAGGAGAAGAAGGACAGGACATGCCCACATTCCTCCATCTTGCCCCCTGAACCTCCATTCCAAAAATGCCAAAATTCTACATTTTCACCCAGTGATTAATTCACTCTCATTCTACTCAAACTCTTGTGGTTTGTAACTCCTCACACAAAGCTGGGAATTGTTTCCAGCCCTTGGGGTGGTGTTAGTTTTTTTATACTAAAATCTACAAAATATTTACAATAATTTTCCAATACCTGTCACCTATGTTAGACACTGAGCTTCCACTCTAAACCAATCCAAAAGTGCCACCATCACAGCAGAAAATGGAGGCCAAGAAGAAGAAGAAGGAGAAAGACTGGACACACTTAGATTCCTCCATCTTGCCTCCTGAACCCCCATTCTAAAAACCCCAAAAAATCGATTTTTCACCCCATGACAAACTAACTATCATTCTACTTAAACTTTCTTGACTTGCAATCCTTCATATAAAGGTTGGTAATTATTTTTTCCAAGGGCTAAATCAAAGGCACAGGAGTCTTGTGCTCTGTGCCAAGGTCCCTGAGCCCCCTGGGCAGGGTCTCGAGCCCTCCAGGGCAGCCAGAGGAATTTCCTGGGTTCTGACAGATGCCCACGGGGTCTGGCACAGAATTCCTGGGAGCTTCAGGATGTGTTGGTGTCACTGGAAGAGCTCCACAGGCACCTGTGGTGGCAACTCCCAACACAGCAGAGCCAGAGATCATCACTGCCACCACAGAGCCCAAGGGACTTAACCCAGTCACCTCCGGGGCTTGTCTGCACCAGCCCTGGAGCTCTCTCCAGGATTCTCTGTGAAATTTGTTTATATGAAATACTCCTGATTTTCTGCTCAACAACACCAGCGTTTTCCATCCGAGCCAGAAGGGAAGTGCCCATCAGCTGGCAAGGAGGGGAATTTTCCTCTTTAGTGGTTTTTCTGCCACAGCAGCTCCCAGGGGCTGGCAGCTGCCAGGGGTGCCCTGAGCTGCCCCCATGATTCAGCATCCTGGCATCCTCATCCTCAGGGCTGTGCAGGAGGCAGTGGCTGGACAGGCAGACACAAAGGAGCTGCTCTGGGTGTGCATGGAGTCACTCCAGCTCCCAAAAACCACTCCAGGTCCCAAAATCTGAGGCAAAGCTGTGACCACGTCTTGGACAGACACACAGACATGAAGGAGCTGCTCTGGCTGTGCATGGAGCCACTCCAGCTCCCCAAGACCATTCCAGCTCCCAAAAGCCACCCCAGCTCCCAAAAACCACTCACTCCAGGTCCCAAAATCTGGAGCAAAGCTGTGCCCAGGCTGTGTGGCACCAGCTGGACGCAGCAGCTCGTCTTGAGCTGGGCCTGGTGGGTGGGAAATGTCCCTGCAGGGAGGGCTCACAGAGGTACAGGAACCCCCCCACCCCAGAGGGTCCCCAGGTGTCCCCAAGGGTGGTGAACTCCCAGGACTCACCCCATGGCTGGGTCCAGTGCGATTCCCTTGGGGTTGTAGAGCTCCAGGTCCAGCAGTGTGACACAGGTGTCCCCGTTCTTGTTGCACACGAAGATCCTGTCATCGATGTCATCCACGAAGTAGAAGTTGCCCGTGAGCCAGTCGATGGCCATCTGCTCCACATCTGGGCCAGGACAGGGAGGGAAAGGGGGGTGAGGAACGGAGGGACAGAGCCAGGAGCCCCCCAGGGTCACAAACACCAGCACGGCCAAGGAATGAACCCATGGGAGCCATGAGTGCACTGGGATCTGCACCCCTAGAAAGGATCTGCCCTGGCCATCCTGTGTGGGGCCTCAGGGCACCCACAGGGCAACCACAGGGCACCCATGGCATCCACAGGGCGCCCACAGGGCACCCATGGTACCCACAGCACCCACAGGGCATCCACAGCACCCACAGGGCACCTACAGCACCCACAGGGCAGCCACAGCACCCACAGCACCCATGGCATCCACAGGGTGCCCACAGGGCACCCATGGTACCCACAGCACCCACAGGGCATCCACAGCACCCACAGGGCACCTACAGCACCCACAGGGCAGCCACAGCACCCACAGCACCCATGGCATCCACAGGGTGCCCACAGGGCACCCATGGTACCCACAGGGCGCCCACAGGGCACCCACAGCACCCATGGCACCCATGGCAGCCCATCCTCTGCTGCCCCCAGACAAGCCAGAAACATCACACACAGCCAGGAGAGCATCTGGGGTGAACACCAGGACAGCGTCCCTCAGAAACACTGGGAACTCATCCCTCAGGAATAATGGGAATTTATCCTGAAGAAACGCTGAGAATTCATCCCACAAGAATATAGGGAATTTATCCTGTAGGAGTGTTGGGAATTCATCCTGCAGAAACCCTAGGGATTCATCCCACAGGAATATTGGGAATTTTTCCTGCAGCAACACAGGGAATTCAGCCTGCAGGAACACTGGGAATCCATCCTGCAGGAACACTGGGAATCCACCCTACAGAACACTGGGAATTCACCTTGCAGGAATATTGGGAATTCACCCTGCAGGAACCCTAGGAATTCATCCTGTAGCAACACTGGGAAATCATCCTGCAGGAATATTGGGAATTTATCCTGCAGGAACCCTGGGAATTCACCCTGCAGAAACACTGGGAATTTCTCCTGCTGAAATCTCGGGAATTCACCCTGCAGGAACACTGGGAATCCAGCCTGCAGGAATATTGGGAATTCATCCTGCAGGAACACTGGGATTTTTTTTTTCCCTGCAGCAACACAGGGAATAAAAATTTCCCCTGCAGGAATATTGGGAACTCATCCCTCAGGAACCCTGGGGATTAATCCCACAGGAACATTGGGAATTCATCCCTCAGGAACCCCAGTGGGGCAGGGGAAGCTCTGCCAGGTGCCTGCTGCAGAAGGGAGGGGGCAGCAGGGAAGGGGCCCCAACAGCCCCACGGGATGGCACACGTGGCACCCAGGGCAGATCCTGCTGGGCAAGGTGGGAGCAGAGCTAATCCAGAGCTGCAGGGACACCCTGGGGCCTGGAGCAGGTGAGAGGCAGCACCTGGCAGGCAGCATGTGAGTATTTAATTAAACCAGTGCAAGCCAGTGAGTATTTAATTAAACCAGTTAAATCCGATCAGCCCAACGCACCCGAATTCCTGCCTGGCCAGTGCTCAGCTGCTCAGCCCCTCCTGAGCCTGCCAGGACAGAGGCCAGGCTGAGGGGCTGCAGCTCCCAGACATCCCAAGGGTTTTGGAGAGCTCTCCTTTGGATTGGTGCACCCCCGGACCCTGCATCCCCATCACTGCAGCACCACAGTGAGAACGGACAGGGCAGAGCAGGGATGGGGCACAGCAGGGATGGGGCACAGCAGGGATGGGGCACAGCAGGGATGGGGCACAATGAGCTCCCAGCTCCAGGACCCCAAGATCAGGAGGACTCAGAGAGCCCTGGAGGAGCAGGGATGGGGAACAGGGACTCCCCCAGGCCCAGCATCCTGAGGCCAGCAGGATCTGAAGAGCCCTGGAGGAGCAGGGATGGGCACAGCAGGGATGGGGCACAGCAGGGATGGGGCAGAGCAGGGATGGGCACAGCAGGGATGGGGCAGAGCAGGAATGGGGCACAGCAGGGATGGGGCACAGCAGGGATGGGGCTCAGCGGGAATGGGGCACAGCAGGAATGGGGCACAGCAGGGATGGGGCACAGCAGGGATGGGGCTCAGCAGCCCTGGGCAGAAGGACCCAGAGGTCAGAGGGAGCCAGAGAGCCCTGGAGGAGCAAGGATAGGGCACAGGGACCCCCCAGTCCCAGCATCCCAAGGCCAAAAGGATCTGGACATCCCCAGAGGAGCAGGGATGGGGCACAGGGACCCCCAGTCACTGTGAGAACAGACAGGGCACAGCAGGGATGGGGCTCAGCGGGAATGGGGCACGGCAGGGATGGGGCACAGCAGGGATGGGGCACAGCAGGGATGGGGCACAGCAGGGATGGGCACAGCAGGGATGGGGCACAGCAGGGACAGGGCAGAAGGACCCAGGGGTCAGAGGGAGCCAGAGAGCCCTGGAGGAAGGAGCAGGGATGGGGCACAGGGACCCCCCAGTCCCAGCACCCAAGGCCAACAGGATCTGGACAGCTCTGGAGGAGCAGGGATGGGGCACAGGGACCCCTCAGTCCCAGCAGGACCCAGACAGCCCCAGGAGAGCAGGGATGGGGCACAGCAGCCTCCCAGCCCCAGGACCCCGAGGTGAGAGAGACCCAGACAGCCCTAAAGGAGCAAAGATGGGCCAGAGCAGCCCCCCATCCTCAGAGCCCCAAGGTCAGAGAGACCCAGACAGCCCTGGTGGAGCAGGGCCAGACAGCACTGAATTATTAACCGAGAGAGCAGGGAAAACATGAACCAAGCCAGGAGATTTTGCAATGCCCCCACCCCACCCTTGATCCCGGGGCTCTCCATCCACACGGCCGGGCTGGGGTGAGCACACAGAGAGTTTGGGGTGCACGAACCCCAATCCCCGTGGCTGAGCGAGCCAGGCCAGCTCAGCCAGCTCATTCTGTGGCCATGGGGACAGGGATGGGGACAGGGATGGGGACAGGGATGGGGACACTGACCCCTCCCCTCCGGAAGGGCGAGGCTGCAGCGCCCGCAGCCACCACCCGGCGAGAGGCAGCTCGCAAAAACAAGTGGGAACAGCCCGAGCCAAGGAATCGACCTCAAACGAGGAGGAAACAACCTCAGTCAAGCCAAGGAACCAACCCCAAACAGGGCTCCCAATGTGCCAGGGCTGGCACAGGGCTCCTGCTCCAACCAGGACCCCCCAGCTCCTGGGGCAAGGGGGGTTTGGGATGAAAAGCACCTAAAAATGCACATTCTGCCCCTGAGACAGAGTCATGATGTCACCCACAGCCCTCCCCTGCTCCCCAAATCCCCCTGTGACATGGGGGTCACCCTGCAGGAACACTGGGAATGGGGAGGGGGTGGCAGGGCCCTTCTGGGGTGAGAAACACTTGAGCAAAGGGATGTAAAAACAAATGGAAACAGGCAAAAACAAGGAATCAGCCTCAAACGAGGAGGAAACAACCTCAGTCAAGCCAAGGAATCAACCCCAAACAGGGCTCCCAATGTGCTGCCCAACCTGCCAGGGCTGGCACAGGGCTCAAGCTCCAACCAGGACCCCTCAGCTCCTGGGGCAAGGGGGGTTTGGGATGAAAAGCACCTAAAAATGCACACTGGGGTCACATTCTGGCCTTGAGACAGAGTCCTGCTGTCACCCACAGCCCTCCCCTGCTCCCCAAACCCCCCCTGTGACGTGGGGAGGGGGTGGCAGGGCCCTGCTGGGGTGAGAAACACTTGAGCAAGGGGATGTGCAAGAATTCCCCAAAAAAAGCAGGGCTTGGCTGGCGCCTGCGTGGCTGAGTCAGAGTCACAGGACCCAGGGAGAGATCCAAGGCAGGGGCGGATGGGGAGCGTTGGCAGAACGGCTCAGGGGGCCCCCACCATGGCTCAGACCCCCAAATTCTCCTCCCTGAGGGGTCCAACCCATCCCAGACCCCCTTTCCCACCTCTCCTGCCTCTCCCTCCGAGCTGGAGCTGAGTCCAGCCCAACACTCAAAGAGGAAAAAGCCAAAACAAGGCACAGAATTCCAGCCCCACGTTTCCCTCACACCCACCCTGCCCCAGTCCAGGGGAAAAGGGGGTCCTGGTCCAGCTGGGAGTGTCCATTTGAGCCCCAGCTCCGAGCAGGGCAGCACAGGGCAGGGGGGTTTGGGGTGATGCAAGCACTTGCTCCTCTCCCAGGCTTTATTTTTGCAGCTGGAAAGCATTACCCTCCTCAAAGGCTTTTGTTTTCCATCTCTCCCTGCTCACCATCCTCCCCTCTCCTTCGTAGGAATCGCTTTTCATTTCTTTCTTATTGCCACTGTTGTTTTTATCACCATCATCATCATCATCATCATCATCATCATCATCATCATCATCATCATCATTATTATTATTATTATTATTATTATTATTATTATTATTATTATTAGGTCTTTCTTGTAGCCTCAGCTAAACCTGGATTTCCTCTCGAACTTCTGCTCGAAGCTAATTTAGAAAACAGCTATTTTTAACCCCTGCCATTGGCCTGCAGACACTTTAAACCCCTTCCTTCTCAATTTTTGGAGAGGGGGGGAGTCTCCCCCTGTGTCCCCCCCACCCGGGAATGGATGCCCAGGGATGATGCCACGGCCACCCATGGCCATCAAAACACCCTGAGGGGACCAGCAGGGCTGACCCTGTCTCCTGGAGGGGTCCCAGGTGATTTCCACAGAGAATCCCAGGGGCAGAGACCACCTCCCCTCCCTCCCAGAGCCCCTCTCGGGTGCCTCTCACATCCCCCCATCCCAAAAAAAAAATTCCCAGTTTGGAATGAATCCCTCTCCTTGCTCAACCCCAGCGATTGCGACACGCCGAGCTCATTTCCCAAGATTTATTTATTTGAGAGCCTTTGGAAAGGAGCTGGTGGGGGCAGAGAGCAGGGAATTTCAGCTTTCCAAGGCTCTTCCTGGGACAGGCAGCCAAAAAAAACCTCACAGGGACGGGGACAGGGATGGGGTCCAGGCCAGCAACCCCGTCTGGGGGGGAGGAGGTGGCTTTGAAAGCAGGGAGGGAGGATGGAGGATGAGGGAACTTCATTAAAATTGCTCAACACGGGCGGGTTGGCAACTTCAGGAAACCCCAAAAGCCACCCTCACAGATGTTTCCTGGTTTCACACCCGCCAGGGCCCGAGTGATCCCCACTGAGCTGTTCCTGAGGTCCCTGCCACAAAACCCTGTCACACTGGGCTTGGATTTTCCCTTTTCTGAGACTGCTTTGGGTCAAAAGATCACCTCAGGCCCACTTGAGACACCTTCCACTATCCCAGGTTGCTCCAAGGTTGGCCTTGGGCACTTCCAGGGGTCCATCCTTGCCCTCACAGGGAGGAATTTCTTCCCAAAATCTCCAAAACTTCTTCCCAAAATCTCCAAAATTTCACCTAACCCTACTCTGTGTCAGCGGGAAGCCATTCCCTGTCTCCGATCACTCCAGGCTCTTATCCCAAGTCCCTCTCCAGCTCTCCTGGAGCCTCTCCAGGCACTGGAAGAGGCTCTGAGCCCTCCCTGGAACCTTCTCAGCTCCAGATCTTCTGGAACCTCCCTCTCCAGCTCTCCTGGAGCCTCTCCTGGCACTGGAAGAGGCTCTGAGCCCTCCCTGGAGCCCGAGTGATCCCCACCGAGCTGCTCCTGAGGTCCCTGCCACAAAACCCTGTCACACTGGGCTTGGATTTTCCCTTTTCAGAGAATCCCAGACTGCCCCGAGTCAAAAGGGATCTTAGACACCTTCCACTGCCTCAAGTTGTTCCAAGCTCCATCCAACCTGGACTTGGACACCTCCGGGGATCCAGGGGCATCCCCACCCTCACAGGGAGGAATTTCTTCCTAAAATCCCACCTAGCCCCACTCTGTGTCAGTGGGAAGCCATTCCCTGTGTCCTGTCACTCCAAGCCCTTGTCCCCAGCTCTCCTGGAGCCTCTTCAGGCCCTGGAAGAAGCTCTGAGCTTTCCCTGGAACCTTCTCACCCCCAGCTCTCCCAGCCTGGCTCCAACCCTCCAACCCTGGCCTCCTTCTCCTGCTGGGATCCCAGAGCTCCAGGTGGGACAATCCCACTCAAAGAACTCCTTGAAGCAATTCCCACATTTCCCGCTGGAGCTGCAGCCCCAAGTTCTCCCTCCCTTAACTGGATTTACCCCACTCCCAGTGAGGCACTGCAGGGCTGTGGGTTTTTGGTTTTTTGTGGTTTTTTTTGGGGGGGGGAAGGAGCTTTGCTGACCCAGCAAATAACTTTGCTCTGCACGAATCAGTTGCTGTGCAGTCTGCAAACACATCAATTGTGGCCTGACAGGAGGAGGAAGGAAGCACAAAATCTTCCCTCAGATTCAGCCCAGGGATTTCGACAGTCCTCAAACAGCTGCGAGGGGGATGAAGCCACCCAGCAGCTCCTCCAGGCTCCTCAACCATGGAGCAAGGAAAAGGAGAAACCCCCCAGTGTCCACAGAGGTTCAACAAGGTCAGGGAAAAATCGAAACAGCAAAAAAAATCCCTGAATTCCGGAATCCCTGAGGTTGGAAAAACCCTCCAGGACCATCGAGTCCAAGCTGTGACAAAGCCCTGAGTGCCACATCCAGATGTTCCTCAGACATCTCCAGGGATGGGCACCCTCCCTAAAAACCCCTTCCAGTGCCTGACAACCCTTTCCATGAAGAAATTCCAACCCTTTCCATGAAGAAATTCCAACCCTTTGGAATGAAGAAATTCCCCCTGAAACGTGTGGATGTGGCAGTTGGGGACACATTTCAGTGATGACCTGGCAGGGCTGGGTTAATGGTTGCACTCGAGGGTCTTAGAGGGCTTTTCCAACTTTTCAGTCTCTGAATCCTGGAATCCCTGAGGTTGGAAAAACCCTCCAGGACCATCGAGTCCAAGCTGTGACAAAGGCCTGAGTGCCACATCCAGATGTTCCTCAGACATCTCCCTAAAAACCCCTTCCAATGCCTGACAACCCTTTGGAATGAAGAAATTCCCCCTGAAACGTGTGGATGTGGCACTTGGGGACACGTTTCAGTGACAATCTGGCAGCTCTGGGTTAATGGTTGCACTCAATGGTCTTAGAGGGCTTTTCCAACTTTTCAATCCCTGAATTCCAGAATCCCTGAGGTTGGAAAAACCCTCCAGGACCATCGAGTCCAAGCTGTGACCGATCCCTGAGTGCCACATCCAGATGTTCCTCAGACATCTCCAGGGATGGGCATTCCACCACCTCCCTCTCAATGCCTTTCCATGAAGAAATTCCAACCCTTTCCATGAAGAAATTCCAACCCTTTCCATGAAGAAATTCCTCCTGAAATGTGTGGATGTGGCACTTGGGGACACAGTGTTTCAGTGACAATCTGGCAGCTCTGGGTTAGTGGTTGCACTCGAGGGTCTTAGAGGGCTTTTCCAACTTTAATAATTCCATGATTCTAAGTCTGGGAGAAACTTGGAGCAGCCAGAAACGTCGTGGATGTGGCACTTGGGGACACACGTCAGCGATGACCTGGCAGCTCTGGGCTGATGGTTGGATTTGAGGGTCTCAGAGGACTTCTCCAACTTTAATAATTCCATGATTCTACGTCTGGGAGAAATTCCACTTCCATGCTGCCCCTCAAGGGAGCATTTCTAGGAGAGCAGGACAGGGATGGTGGGCAGGAGAGGTCCCAGCTCTGCTTGAAGCAGCCAGAAACATCCCTGGGCACGGAGCCCTGACACCAAATCCTTGTTCCCATTCTGCTGAGGAGCATTTTCCCCCTTGCCCCAGCACGAGGGACAAAGAACAGAGATGGTTTAAGCACCACTGCCAACATCTGGCTTTAAATAAAGAATAATAAAGAAATAAAGAGTAATGAAGAAATAAAGAATAAATAAAGAATATTAAAGTCCTATAAACAGCTGGTTCTTGCTTCTCGAGGGTCAACCAGCCTTGACACAAATGAATAAAATTTAAATAACGAATAATAAATAAGGAATAATAAAGAATAACGAATAATAAATAACAAATAATAATGAATAATAAAGAAATAACAAATAAAAAATTAACGAATAATAAAGAATATTTAAATAACGAATAATAAAGAAATAATGAATAAAAAATTAACGAATAATAAAGAATATTTAAATAAAGAATAATAAAGAAATAATGAATAATAAAGAATAAATGACGAATAATAAAGAAAAATCGAATAATAAAGAAATAAAGAATATAAAAGTCCTATAAACAGCTGGTTCTTGCTTCCCCAGGGTCAACCAGCCTTGACACAAAGGAATAATATTTAAATAATGAATAACAAATAATGAATAATAAAGAATAACAAATAATAAATAACGAATAATAAAGAAATAACAAATAAAGAAATAACGAATAATAAAGAATAAATGACGAATAATAAAGAAAAATCGAATAATAAAGAATAAATAACAAATAATAAAGAAATAAAGAATACTAAAGAAATAAAGAAGAAATAAAGAATATTAAAGTCTTGTAAACAGCTGGTTCTTGCTTCTCCAGGGTCAACCAGCCTTGACACAAACCATGGAATCCATGGTTCACATCCACACCACATCCCATGGAGAGCAGCAAACACCACGTCCCCCGCTCCAGGCACAGCCCACCCCAAAGGGCAAGCAGGAACCGAGGCCAATTTGCCACCCAGCAAGAGAAGAAGCCTGGGAGGGCTGGGGGGTGGCCCCACAAGCCCCCCAGGCACCCAGGGCACGCGGCCTGGGAGGAAAAACATCTTGGAAAAGTCGCGGAATATTTCGGCTCTGAAAGGCCGGCGGCGCAGGAGCGGAGGCTCGTCAGGAATGCAATCCCCAGGGCTGCCGAAATCCATCGGTTTCCTACTTTCCTTTTTATTTTTTTTATAGGGAATGATCCGTTTGATACATTTACATAATGCCATAATCTGGAGGAATTTCTGTCTCTTTTCCCCCTCCACAGACATCCTCTCCCCGGGAGAACAAGCCCGGCTCTGTGACCGGCCTGGATAAACACTGCTCCTGGGGACAATTTTCCTTAATTAGAAGTATGTTAACAGGACGAGCACAAAGACAAACTCCCGCCCCCGAGGGCGCCGGACGGACGGACGGACGGACACCCTGAGGGTCCCCCCTGCTCCCAGGAACAGCCGAGTCCTTGTGTCCGAGCAGGGCAGGAAGGGGGAACGGCTGCCACCAAGCAGCACCACAGCCGTCACGTCAGCCTGGTTGCCTCAGCAAAGCAGGCTCAAAAATAAATAAATTCATCCTCCCCCCCCCGGCCGCCGCCTTTCTGCTGAGATGTTTCTCTGCGAGGAGGAACCGCTGGGTGGAAGCTGGTGGCCCTCGGCCAGGACGTCTGAGTCGGTGCTGGGATGGATCCCTGGGGCTCTGTGAGCGCTCACGCCCCAACTGAGCCAGCCAAACCTTGCTCAGGGGGTGACAGAGCCACCTCAGAGGCCTTGGGGACAGGCTGGAGCACTGCCCTGCTCCAGAGAGCCCTGGGAGCCCCAGTCCTTGGGCTGTCTGTGCCTTGGAACCCCAGTGCAGCACCACTGAAGGGAAACCATGAGACCACCAGAACCTCTCCAGCCCCTCTCTGACACCATCTCTGTTCCCCAGGGTGGTGACACAGCCCCCTCAGAGGGACATCCCAGCCTTGGGGACAGGCTGGAGCACTGCCCTGCTCCAGGGAGCCCTGGGAGCCCCAGTCCTTGGGCTCTCTGTGCCTTGGACCACCAGTGCAGCACCACTGAATGGGAACCGTGAGATCACCAGAACCTCTCCAGCCCCTCTCTGACACCATCTCCAGCCCCCAGGGTGGTGACACCCCAAAATTGCCTCCTCTCCTCTATTCCTGTGCAGCACCATGGCTGCAGCTGAAGGAGAACCGTGTCCAAGGGATCACCAGAACCTCTCCAGCCCCTCTCTGACACCATCTCTGCTCCCCAGGGTGGGGACACCCCAAAATTTCCTCCTCTTCAGGCCGTGCTCTGCTCCAGTGCAGCACCATGGCTGCATCTCCCATGTCCAAGCAGTCACCAGCACCATCTCTGCTCCCCAAAATGGGGACACCCCAAACTTTCCCTCCTCCCCATGTCCTGGCTCAACCCCACAGCGTCCCTGCAGAGCCTGGCTGAGGCACAGGAGGTGGGAAGAGCAGGAACAGGGATGGAATGAGCTGTGGAGGGCAGCCAAGGGACTGCTAATTACTCTGCCTTAATGAGACCATTCCATGGGCACGAATATTCCACAGAGGCTGAGGGGGAGGCACGGGGGCACTTGGCTTCCTTCTGGGTGAGAGGAGAGAGACACAGGCTCGGTGGGAACCCGGCACTGGGGTGATCTGGGGGGGGAGGAGAGAGCAGAAATGGGGCCAGGAAGGGTCCCAAGGGGCTCCTGCAGCGAGCCTGGCACGAGGCAGTGCAGGATGGACAGACAGACGTGTGCTGGGACAGACAGACAGACAGACAGACGTGTGCTGGGACAGACACGCTCCGCTCCATGTGCAATCAAACCCATTCCTGAGCATCCTGATGACTCAGGACATTTCGTGTCACCCTTTTGTCCCCAGCAATGTGGGAATGCAGCTCGGCCCTGCCACCACAGCCTGGGGGGGGTTTCAGGGGGGCCTCAGTCCCCTTGGGGGATTTATTTCTGTTCCCCTCAAGGGGAAACAGCAGAGAAAGGGAGTCAGAGGTGCTGGGCACAGCCACAGCAGGGTCCTGAGTGTCAGATCTTGGTTAAGAGACTGATTAAAGTCACCATCGTGGTGCTGTCCCCTGCCACACAATGAGCTGGTGTGAGTGCATGGCTCCAGACAGTCCCTGTGCCCTCCATCCCCTCTTCTCCCCATCCCCTGCTCCCACCCAATCCCCGCTTCCTTGTGTGGTCCCTGCTCTCCTCTATCCCCTTCTCTCACCCATCCCATTCCCTGCTCCCATCCATCCCAGTCCTTGCTCTCCCCCTTATCCCCTGCTCCCCTTCACGTCCTGCTCCCATTTATCCCTGCTCCCATTTATCCCCCATCCCATTTATCCCTTGCTCCCATTTATCCCCTGCTTCCATTTATCCTATGGTCCCATTTATCCCCTGCTCCCATTTATCCCCCATCCCATTTATCCCCCATCCCATTTATCCCTTGCTCCCATTTATCCCCTGCTTCCATTTATCCTATGGTCCCATTTATCCCCTGCTCTCCCCTATCCCCCTCCATGTCCTGCTCCCATTTATCCCCTGCTCTCCCCTATCCCCCTCCAGGTCCTGCTCCCATTTATCCCCTGCTCTCTCCTATTCCCTGTTTTCCCCCATCCCCTGCTCTCCCCTATTCCCTTTTCCCCTCCATGTCCTGTTTCCATTTTTCCCCTGCTGTCCCCTATTTCCTGATTTCCCTCATCCCCTTCTCCCCTCCATGTCCTGCTCCCATTTAGCCCCTGCTCCCATTTATCCCTGCCCCATTTATCCCCTGCTTCCCCCATCTCCTGATTTCCCCTATCCCCTCTCCCCTCCATGTCCTGCTCCCATTTATCCCTGCTCCCATTTATCCCTGCTCCCATTTATCCCCTGCCCCATTTATCCCCTTCTCTCTCCCATCCCCTCCTCTCCCCCATCTCCCACTTTCCTCCCTCACTGCCACAAGAACAGCCACAAACAGTTAAAAAAGAAAAAGAAAAAAACCAACAGAAAGGAACCACGAGATGAAGTTACCAATCATCCCCCTCTCCTGCCAAGTGAGTTCACGTCGGAGCCTCTTTCTTGGCCAGGATGAGGCAGCAAGGAAGAAAAATAGCTTTCCATGCAAAGTGGGGGAAGAAATGTACTTGGATTCCTCTGCAGAGCAACATGGCCCTGAAATCAATCTGTCCCAGCTCCTCTCTCTGCCTGCTGGCACGGGGACAGCCCATTCCAAGGGACACTGAAATGGAGTCAATGAAAACACCCCCCGAGCTGGGCAGCTTGGGATTGATGCTGCCCAGGAAGGGATTTTAATGCTGGCCAGATCGTTGGTGTTTAGGGTTTATAATGCACTCAGGATCAAATGTCCTGATATTTCAAACCCCTTCCCGGAGGGGTTGTTTTAGAAAGGAAAACAACAAAGCTTGAACTGAGAAATAATAAATCATGGCACCTCTGCAGCCTTTCCCCAGCAGCCCTGCAAGGACCCTGCTGAGCTGCAGGATTGGTGACTGCTCCTACTGGGAAAGGAGCAGAGCTGGACTGGGAGAGCAGTGATGGACTGGGAAAGGAGCAGAGCTGGACTGGGAGAGCAGCGTTGGGACTGGGAAAGAGCAGTGCTGGACTGGGAGAGCAGTGCTGGACTGGGAAAGGAGCAGAGCTGGGACTGGGAAACCAGTGATGGACTGGGAAAGGAGCAGAGCTGGACTGGGAGAGTGGCACTGGGATTGGGAAAGAGCAGTGCTGGACTGGGAAAGCAGTGATGGACTGGGAAAGGAGCAGAGCTGGACTGGGAAACCAGTGATGGACTGGGAGAGCAGTGCTAGACTGGGAAACCAGTGATGGACTGGGACTGGGAGAGCAGTGTTAGACTGGGAAGGAGCAGAGCTGGGACTGGGAGAGCAGCGTTGGGACTGGAAAAGGAGCAGAGCAGGGACTGGGAAAACAGTGCTGGACTGGGAGGGTGGCACTGGGACTGGGAGGGTGGCACTGGGACTGGGAAAGAGCAGTGATGGACTGGGAAAGCAGAGCTGGGACTGGGGAAACCATGCTGAGACTGGGAAGGAGCAGAGCTGGACTGGGAGAGTGGCACTGGGACTGGGAAGGAGCAGAGCTGGGACTGGAAGGGTGGCACTGGGACTGGGAGGGTGGCACTGGGACTGGGAGAGTGGCACTGGGACTGGGAGAGTGGCACTGGGACTGGGAAGGAGCAGAGCTGGACTGGGAGAGCAGAGCTGGGACTGGGAGAGTGGCACTGGGACTGGGAGGGTGGCACTGGGACTGGGAAGGAGCAGAGCTGGACTGGGAGAGCAGAGCTGGGACTGGGAGAGTGGCACTGGGACTGGGAAGGAGCAGCACCAGAGCTGGGATGAGGCAGTGCCAGCACAATCACTGCATTCCCTGGCATCACCAAGCTCAGCTGCTGGTCACATCCTCCCAGTTCTGACCACGCAAAAAAACCGCAGAAAAGGGGAAAAAGAAAAAGGGGAAAAAGAAACCGAAAGAGCAGGAGAAGGGGAGGGGCACAGGGACAGGGCAGCCACCCCAAGAGCCAGGGAGAAGCCCAGAGCTCTCACTCCTGGCACGTGTTCCCCAGTATTTTTCCACAGTGCAAGCAAAGGGCTCCTGCCTTGCCCTGAGCGTCACCCGATCACAGAGCACCGGAGACGGGGATTTAACGCCTCTGTCAACGCCAGCTTGGGGACCCAGAGGTGACCAGCACAGCCCTGGCCTGCTGCCAGCTAAAGGTGGCATCCCAAGGACGGTCTAGAGAGGTGTCCCCACCTCCTGGTGCCACCTCTGGGGACAGGGAGGTGAATCTGATGGAAGGAGGCACAAATCCCCCAGCACAGCTGCTTCCCTGCCTGGCTCCGTGGCCAAGGATTGCTCAAGGATGTGATCCCTGAGAAACAACCCCAGGATTGGGGGGCAAGGCCAGCAGGATAAGCTTGGAGAGCTGGGGGAGCAGAGAGCCCCGGCCACGAGACGAGAAGCAGCAGCACAAGAGCCCAGCAACAGATTTTAATTATTATTTTTTAGTGCTCTGTTTGGCTCAGAAATTCCTTGGAAGCCCAAGTGCAAACAAACAAGGACATTGTCTGGGGGAAAACACGTGGAGGTTGGAATCTGCTTGAGAAAACCCACGGGATCACAAAGTCCCCGCAGGTCAAGGATCTGCCACGGAGCACTGAGGGTCCAAGGGGAGCTGGGACAGGTCCCCAAGTGTCCCCTGCCCCGCTCCAGAGGGGCTCAGGGCTGACAGGGGCTCAGAGTGAACCCCCCTGTGCCATCCTGGTGCTCCAAGGGGTCAGGACAGCCTGAGCCTCTGTCCTTGAGCCTGCCAGGCATGGGACACTGCAGGATTGTCACACGGAGAGGAGGAGAGGGACAGCAGGATGGGAGGAAGGGTAAGACAAATTCCTCTTGTTACAATTCAGTGCTGGCAGGAAGGACCAGCCCTTCCTGTGTCCTCATTCTCATCACAGGGGTGAGCACAGAGGGACACTGAGCACCCAGGATGGTCCCTGTGGAGATGGGGACAGGCTGGACCCCTCCCCACATCATCCCACCTGTGCTGACCATTGGCACCAAGCCCCGAGGTACCCAGAGCCCCCCAGCCCAACTGATGATGGAGAGAAATGATCCAATTCCAACACAAAACAGGAATTTTTTGTAAGAGAAATACATGGAAAGCTTCACCAGGCTCTGATTGTTTTAGTGTGTCCCCCAAAAAAAACCTGGGGGTAGAGAACCAGCCTTGAGGTACCCAGAGCCCCCCAGCCCAACTGATGATGGAGAGAAATGATCCAATTCCAACACAAAGCAGGAATTTTTGTAAGAGAAATGGATGGAAAACTTCACCAGGCTCTGATTTTTTAGTGTGTCCCCGAAAAAAAGACCTGGGGATAGGGAACCAGCCCTGAGGTACCCAGAGCCCCCCAGCCCACTCAGACTGATGGTAGAGAAATGATCCAATTCCAGCACAAAGCAGGAATTTTTTGTAAGAAAAATGGATGGAAAGCTTCACCAGGCTCTGATTTTTTAGTGTGTCCCTGAAAAAAAGACCTGGGGATAGGGAACCAGCCCTGAGGTACCCAGAGCCCCCCAGCCCAACTGATGATGGAGAGAAATGATCCAATTCCAACACAAAGCAGGAATTTTTGTAAGAGAAATTGATGGAAAACTTCACCAGGCTCTGATTTTTTAGTGTGTCCCCAGAAAAAGACCTGGGGGTAGGGAACCAGCCCTGAGGTACCCAGAGCCCCCCAGCCCAACTGATGATGGAGAGAAATGATCCAATTCCAGCACAAAGCAGGAATTTTTTGTAAGAGAAATACATGGAAAGCTTCACCAGGCTCTGATTTTTTAGTGTCCTCAGAAAAAAGACCTGGGGGTAGGGAACCAGCCAGCTCAGATCAAGTGAGAAAATCAGTGCCTGTGACAAATATCCACGGGCAGCGAGGTGGGAGCCGAGGGGGAGGCGCTGCAGGAAGCCCTGAGGAGAGCAAAAAGCTTTGGGAGTGTAAAGACCAGAGGAACAATAAAAGCTCTGAGGACATCGGGTCGTGCCAAGGGCTGTTAACAGCCCTCATTTAACACATCTCCCGCGGCACAAGTGACAGAAATCTCTGCAGGACAGGGAGGCAGGGGAGCCATCGGAGCCAGGCTCATCCCAGGCTCTCCCCCTGCAGCTCTCCAGCCCCTCAGCATCAATCTCCCCCCATCAGATGGCGGCTCAAACCCCATTAGCAGCAGGCACCAGGGAGGCCCCCCGTTCCTGCTGGGAGCAGATAATGCCATAAAGAAGGAAATAAAGAGGGGAAGCACTAATTGGATTCACGGTGTCCTGCAGGAGAGTGACATTATCTGCTCATCCTCACCCCAGCTCCCTCAGTCCTGCCACTTCCTTTGTGATGAACCAGCCTTGAGGCACCTAAAGAGACCCCCTAAATTCCAAGGACACCCCTAAAATCCCAAGGACACCCCTAAAATCCCAGAGACACCCTAAAATCCCAGAGACACCCCAAAATCTCAGGAACACCCCAAAATCCCGGGAGGGGAGCAGGAAGCTGAGCCCTGTCCTGCTCAACTCCACGTTATCTATGGCCGGGGAGAGCAAAGGGTGAGGCCTCTCCCTAAAAATACACCCTGCCCTAAAAATACACAGGGTGAGCTTAAATTAACTGTGCACACACACCCTCAGCAGTGGCCACAGCCTGCCCAGCCCTGCCACACACAGAGCCCAGGGACCCCGGGACCCCCAGGACCCCCAGAAACCCCAGGAACCCCAGGAACCCCAGAAACCCCAGGACCGCGAGGATTCTCAGGATCCCCAGGAACCCCAGGACCCCCAAGACCCCCAGGATGCCCTGGACTCCCAGGACCCCTGGGACCCCCAGGATCCTCAGGATCCCCAGGACCTCCAGGACCCCCAGAACCTCCAGGATCATCAGGACATCCAGGACCCCCAGAATCCCCAAGAGCCTGAGAACCCCCAGGACCCCCAGAAACCCCAGGATCCCCAGGATCTTCAGGATCCCCAGAAACCCCAGAACCTCCAGGACCCCCAGAATCCTCAGGATCCCCAGGACCCCCAGGATCCCCAGAACCCCCGGGATCCTCAGGACCTCCAGAACGCCCAGGACCCCGAGGATTCTCAGGATCCCCAGGACCCCCAAGACCCCCGGGACCCCCAGGACTCCCAGGACCCCCAGATCCCCCAGGACTCCCAGGACCCTCAGGATCCTCAGATCCTCCAGGATCCCCAGGATCCCAGCACAAACCCCACTGCCCTCAGCAGAGAACCCCTCTCAGCTCTGAGGTCCACCCAGGACCTTCACTCCTTTGCAGAAATCCGTCCATTCCAATTTGCTGGATGAGCCATTGCTCACCCAACAGCACAGTGGGTGGGGTGAGGGGATCCCTCTTCCCCCTGGAAGCCTCCCCAGTTTCAGGAGGCAAAAAATACCCCTGGGGGATGACACCAGGGAAGCAAAACCCTGAACAGAGACCCACTGCAAGCCCCAGATCCCCCAGTTCCACCCCAAGTGATTTGGGTAAAGGATAAAAGCAGTGACAGGAATGGCGTCCCACATCCCAGCTCTCCAGCTGTGGCACTCACTTCTCTGTGCACCTTCATGGAAGGTGCTGGAAGCCCACAGGGATTCCTCAGAGAGCACCAAAATCCCGAGCAGTAACTCTCCCTTCCCATCCTGACTGCAGAGCTGGGAGCAGCAAACCCCAACTGGACACGGAGCTGTGACCACACTTGGTTCTGGCCACAGAACCACCAGCAGAAGGAAACTGCCACCAGCCACTCACACCACGACCCAGTGGCACCCACAGAGGCACCTCTGGGTTGGGAGTTTGTTCTTGGTCACTTTTTGGGGTGGGACTCGGTCATTTGTGAGGGGTAGGACCAAAGGAAGCAAGAACTGCCATCCCAAAGCTCGCTCCACTCCTCCCTGGATCATTTCTCCTCATACCCGCACACCAAAAAACTATTAAACTGAATAAAAATAATAACAAAAGGAATGACCTGTGGTGAGCTGCCTCCTTCCCAGCTTCACCCACCACGGCCTGGGAATTGGGGATGGGGGAGCAGGACAGGGCTCTGGGCACTCACGGTGCAGGCTCAGGGAGATGTTGATGGACCTTTCCTCCACAAAACCCTTCAGGTTGGGGATCTTGGCACACTTGAGGATGGTCTGGGAGGCGCTGTCACCCACGTGGACCCAGCAGACCGTGTCCTCCACGTAGTTGAAGTCCATGGCCGTGGTCTGCTTGGCGCTGGTGGGGGTGATGTTGGGCACGGGGGCCCCGCTCAGGTAGGTGGCCAGGATGTTCTGGGAGTTGGCAATGAGCAGCACAGGAGGGCGATCCACAGGCTCTGGGGACAAAGAGGGGACAACAGGGTCAGGGCACACCTCGGTCCTGTGGATGTAACCCCAGGGAAGAGCCCAAAGTGGAGAATTCAGGGGGTGGTGGTGCACAGAGCTGCCCTGGGGCACCGCCTGAAGTTCTCCCTGTTGAGGTTCTCACCATTCTTGGCTTTGCAGGATCTGTTGTCTGGCTGCAGGAGATAGCCCTCGACACAGCTGCACGTGTAGGAGCCCTCTGTGTTGGTGCATGTCTGGCTGCAGGTCCCATACACGGTGCATTCATCAAAGTCTGGGAAAGACAGGAAAAAAACCCAAGGTTTGGACCAGAAAAAAAACCCAAGGTTTGGACCAGAAAAAAACTCTCCTTTGCTGCCTGAAGAGGAAATGAAGCCCCACAGTTTCTCCAAGGTGGAGCTGGAGAGGAGGGGATGATGCCTGAGCCAAAGGGACCCTCACAGCAGCCTGCCAGGGAATCCCATCCCATGGATCCCATCCCATAAATCCCATCCCATAAATCCCATCAACATGGATCCCATCCCATCCCATGGATCCCATCCCATCCTATCTCATCTCATGGATCCCATCCCGTCCATTCCATCCCATCCATCCCATCCCATCCCATCAATCCCATAAATCTCATAAATCCCATCCCATCCCATAAATCCCATCCCATGGATCCCATCCCATCCCATCCCATAAATCCCATCCCATCCCATCGATCCCATGCCATGGATCCCATCCCATCCTATCTCATCTCATGGATCCCATCCCATCCTACATTATCTCATGGATCCCATCCCATCCCATCCATTCCATCCCATCCATCAAATAAATCCCATCAATCCCATAAATCTCATCCCATCCCATCCCATCAATCCCACCCCATCCCATCCCATAAATCCCATAATCCCATCCCATCCCATAAATCCCATCAATCCCATCTCATCCCATCCCATCAATCCCATCAATCCCATCCCATCCCATCAATCCCATCCCATCCCACCCCACAAATCCCCCTCCATCCCACGTGCCCCAAGCTCTCCCCATCCCCTTTCCCACGTTGCCAAGCCCCAGCGCTGCTGCCAGCAGTGACATTGGCCCCATCCCCAAGGAGCCACCGTCCCCAGCAGGGAGTGGGGGCTCTGCCCAGCCCAGCCCCACCTCTGCAGCTCCTCCTGTCCTCAGCCAGCTGGAAGGAGTGGTTGCAGTAGCACACGGGGCCGGACAGCGTTGGGGCACAGTGGTGCTGGCAGCCCAGAGCTGAGCAGTTGGCCAGTTGCTCTACAGGGATGGAAGAGAGAGGATTTCACTCAGGATGGACAGCAAGGACCAAGGGTTGGGTCAGCAGGATCACCAGAGCCCATCAGGATCACCAGACCTCATTAGATTCACCTAACCCCATCAGGAACACCCAACCCCATCAGGATCACCCAACCCCATCAGGATCACCAGACCCCATTAGGATCACCCAACCCCATCAGGAACACCCAACCCCGTCAGGAATACCTAACCCCATTAGGATCACCTCAGCCCATCAGGAACACCCAACCCCATCAGGATTTGCAGGGAAATTTCACATTTCTCCATGTCCCCAGAGGGAGGGAGGACATGTGGGACACACAGCTGCCCCATGGAGGGGGGTCTGAGCACCCCCTGCCAGCCCCAGTGCTGCTGATTCAGTCCCAGTTCCATGGGGTGGCCAAGGCCTGGCACCCCTTGTGCAGAGGGGTGGCACAGGATGCAGATCCAGGACATCCTGAGGGCCGTGGATACACCAGAGAGCCCAAAATTCCCCCATTTGCAACCCTGGAGTGCTCAGAGGGGACAATGTGGGGGTTCAGCATGGGGACCCCACTGGCATCAGCACCCCCAGGATGTCTGCAAGGGCAGCAGAGATGGGGGAGCAGGATGGGGAGCAATGGTCCAGCAGCAGGAGTGGGAACAGGGGTTGGGGTGACAGTTTGGGGTCGTGGCTCAGGGTGACAGCTTGAGGCGATTGCTTGGGGTGACAGTTTGAGGTGACAGCTTGAGGTGATTGCTTGGGGTGACAGCTCAAGGGGATCACTTGGGGTGACAGCTTGAGGTGACAGCTCAGGGTGACAGCTTGGGGTGATCACTCGGGGTGACAGCTTGGGTTGACAGCTTGGGGTGATGTCTTGGGGTCATGTTTTGGGGTGACAGCTCGGGGTGACAGCTCAGCTGCCCACACCTGGGGCAGTGGCAGGCTGGGACTCGCAAGCAGCTGCCAGGAAATGCAGGAAATGCAGGAAATGCCTCCCTGGGGTGGCACCTGCCGCGGGCAGGGGGGGACTCAGCACCCAGCTCAAGCCCCACCGAGGGCTGGCAGCCCCAGCGTGCCCAAACCTGCGAGCACCGGGTGCCCAAAGCCCTGAGCAGCTGCCCCAGCTCGGCTCACGTGGCTCAGAAAAATCAGATCCCACTTAAGTAACGAGAGCTCTCACTGAAATATTAACTCTCATCTCAAGCACAGCTGCAGGAGCTGCTCCCATGGGATGCAGGCAGTGGAAAAGAGCTGGGTCCCAGCAGGGAGAAGTCCTTTGGGGTCAGGGGTCTTGGTGGAGCAGGACAGGAGCCCCCCCAGGCCAGGCAGGGAAGGGATGGGGAGCACAGAGGCTCTGGAACACAAGGTCAGCCCAGGACACACATTTCTGAGCGATTAATCTGCACAGCAGCACGCTGGTTTAGGGAGTTTTCCAGCAGGATTAGCCACGGGGACAGGCCAGGAGCAGGGGACAAAGCTCCTGGAAATTAGGGAAAAAAAAAAAAAACCCACAGTGGTATCTCTTATCTGGACCAGAACCCCAGGGCTGGAGCTTTTAAGCCCAGGAGACAATGCAGCTATTTCATGGCTGCAGGCTCAGGAATGATGGGCATTTCACTTCCAAGCGGCTCTGGATAATCTCTGGATCTGTGGCTGTGCTGGGCTGAGGGTGGTGGGGCTCAAACTCAAGAGGAGAAAACAGGAACCTCATCAATCCTCCCTCATTGGGGCAGCCCCCCTTTCCTGGGACCCCCAAACCTCTGTTTCTGGTTCAGTTAGGGTTAGGATTAGGGTTAAGCTTAGGTTTAGGGTTATCTCACAGCACTCATTTGCGAAAAATGTATTTTTATGGGTGCATTGGTATTGAGCCAGCATCAAACCATGGCAGCTGAGTGTGGTGGGGCTCAAACTCAAGAGGAGAAAACAGGAACCTCATCAATCCTCCCTCATTGGGCAGCCCCCCTTTCCTGGGACCCCCAAACCTCTGTTTCTGGTCCCATCTCACAGCATTCATTTGAGAAAAATATGTATTTTATGGGTGCATCAAAGCATGAGAGACTGTGCTGAGCTGAGTGTGGTGGGGCTGACATTCAACAGGAGAAAACAGGAACCTCATCACTCCTACCCCATGGGGCAGCACCCCCTTTCCTGGGACCCCCAAACCTCTGTTTCTGGTTCAGTTAGGGTTAGGATTAGGGTTAAGCTTAGGTTTAGGGTTATCTCACAGCACTCATTTGAGAAAAATGTATTTTTATGGGTGCATTGGTATTGAGCCAGCATCAAACCATGACAGCTGAGTGTGGTGGGGCTCAAACTCAAGAGGAGAAAACAGGAACCTCATCAATCCTCCCTCATTGGGCAGCCCCCCTTTCCTGGGACCCCCAAACCTCTGTTTCTGGTCCCATCTCACAGCATTCATTTGAGAAAAATATGTATTTTATGGGTGCATCAAAGCATGAGAGACTGTGCTGAGCTGAGTGTGGTGGGGCTGACATTCAACAGGAGAAAACAGGAACCTCATCACTCCTACCCCATGGGGCAGCACCCCCTTTCCTGGGACCCCCAAACCTCTGTTTCTGGTTCAGTTAGGGTTAGGATTAGGGTTAAGCTTAGGTTTAGGGTTATCTCACAGCACTCATTTGAGAAAAATGTATTTTTATGGGTGCATTGGTATTGAGCCAGCATCAAACCATGACAGCTGAGTGTGGTGGGGCTCACACTAAAGAGGAGAAAAGAGGAACCTCATCCCAAAACAGGAACTCCTACCCCTGTTGGGGGGTACCCCATTGAGGATCCCCCCCTTTCCTGGGACCCCAAACCTACCCCTGCAGTGCGGGCCCTCGTCGGAGCCGTCGAAGCAGTCGTGGAGGCCATTGCAGAGTTTGCTCATGTGGATGCAGAGCTCTGTGCCCAGGCAGTTGTGCTCGTTGGGTTGGCACCGGGACACTTTGCTCTGGGGACCTGCAGGACACCAAAGGGCACAAGGGTCAGCACGTGGATTGTGACTCTCTGGGTGCCAACTCCCTCCTTGTCCCCAAGGCTGTGGCACGTGGGGGGGGGGGGGCCCTCTGAGCCCAGCACAAGGAGATTTAATCTCCATTATTAACTGGAAAAATTATAAAGAAGGGCAGGTTTTGTTTTTAAGCTCCTCTGAAAAGAAGCGAGGCATGGAGACAAACAACAAACACAGCATAAATCCACGAATGGCCTGAAACCCCAGGAAAAGCTCCTGCAATGCTTCACCCCAAGCTGGAGGTGGCCCAGGGGTGACAATGAGCCCTGGCACAGCCCCTGCACATCCTCACCCCCTCCATGGGCTCTCCTCCTCTCCCTGCCCCAAATCCACATTTCAGGGCTGAACACCAGAGCTACCAACACATCTCCGCCCAGCCAAAACACCGAAATCCCATTTTCCAGGGGCTGTTTGTGCCTCTCCCTCCCCTCAGCAGGGCTGGCAGAAATAGCTCTGTGGATCCCCCCGGGCCCCCACGAGCAGTGAGAAGAGCACAGCACACACACACCGTGTCCAGGCACGGCCCCATTTTAGCCCAGTCACCTTCACCAGGAGCTCCAACAGCAGAGTTTGCCCTAAATAAGCTCCAGCTCTCCTTGGAGAGGAGTGTGACACCACACACAGAGCTCTGTGTGCTGGTACATCCTCATCCCACACCTCTGAGGGACACTGGGTGTGATCCCTGGGCTAAAGGAGGGGATGAAAGCCCCTTTGTGGGAAGGGAACCACAAAGCCCAGAGTTTGAAACTTTCCCTCCTCAAACCGAGCAGGACCCTCAATCCATCCCAGCCAAAACTTCCCTCTGTCCACCCTGGGCAGTGACACCAATTCCAGCCCAAGGGGTGCCTGGAAAATGGGAATTTAACAGGTTCTAGATGCCCTGAGTCTCAAACACATCCCCGTGTGCTCCCAGTGAGCAAACTGGCCTGGCATTGGGGTGAGGGGATCCTCCAGGATGCTCAGGCTCTCTCACAGCCAGCAGGGAACTGAGCTTGCCCCGTTTCCCAGTCCCAGAGCACCCAGCAGACGATTCCTGGGAGAATTTCTTACCAGGTGCCACTGCACAGATTTTTTTTTTTTTTTTGCAGAGGGGTTGGGCCGGCAGTAATTGCAAATTATGGGTTAATTAAGTGACGTCGATATATGGACCAGAAGAATGGAGGGGCTGGAGTGAAGAGCCCAATTCATCAGTCAGAACTGCTCTGCCGTGTCCATTATTCCCTGCAAAGAGCCTGGATCAAACCACTTATCCCAAACAGGGGCAGGATTAATCCACAAGCCACTTTGTTTGCTTTTGACCGTGTTGGCGCTAATAAATGAGCCAATTTATTACATGTGACAGGCTTGTGGTACACCCCAAGGAGCTGAATTAGATAGGAATGTTTAACCTCAAAAAACCACTCAGGAAAAAACAAAAAAAAAAAGGATAGAAAAAAAGCAATTCTTCCTCCTGCAGTTGATTTGGCAACAGCCCAGGGTGATGCAGATGGAGGGGGGAACACAAAGAGGGAAGAGGCTGGAGGAGCAGGGGTGGGATGGTCACACTTGGTGCCATCAGGATGGGTCCTGGTGGTGCCTCTGGGTCACTTCAGAGCTCATCAGGACCATGCCAAGAGCAGATCCAGCAGGGCAAGATGAGGGATTCAAGACCTCCTGAACCCTCAGATTAATGGATGGACCGACAATTGCTTCCTCAGACCCCCTCATCTTTGATCTCCAACAGGATGGAGGCTCCTGTCCAAGTGTTTTCCTCTCAGGAAAGCTCCGTGGAGCAAAACACTGACAGCGCAAGAGCCGTGTGTGAGCCACTCACACAAAACGAGCAGGGAAGGGACCTGAGCAAAGCCAGGGAATACTTCAAAGGGAAGGACCTGAGCAAAGCCAGGGAATACTTCAAAGGATTCCCCAGGGAGGAAAAGCTGGCACGTGCCTGACAGAATTTCAAGAGCTCCAACAGGAGAACGCAAACACCGCCGGGCTCCGGAGCCTGAGCAGGAGCAGCACTCACAGCCCGGCTCAAACACAGATTAAATGAGTAATAAAAGTAAAAAATGAGAGTAATAAAAGTCATTTTCTCTCTTGCCAGGGAGATAAGGGAGATGAGAGGCTGCTGGAAGCCCCAGTGCCAGGGTGGAGTGAGAAAAGCCGGCCTGGCAATCCTGGAGATAACGGAGGCTGACAGGTTGGAAATGAGCCTGGGCAGGAGCAGGGAGGCTCCACTCATCCCCTGGGCACACAGATGTGCCCTGGCACCCCAATCTCCATGTCCTGGGGGGGCACAGCATTGCCCTGACTCCCTCACAGGGTCTAGAAGTGGGAACTGGGGGAGGTGGGCAGAGCCACTGAGGAAGGGGCAGCCCCTCCAGAGATCAGCTGGGGAGGGAACTGCTCCTGAAGAACGGAGAGATTCCAAAGTCTGGGGTCTGTGGTGGTGATAAAACACACAGACCCAGTCCCACACATGGTGGTGAGGAGAGAGGAGATGCCAGGCTTTGGTCTGTGTCTCACAGATGCTCCAAATTCCCTGTCCTGGAAGTGCCAGGAGGGGCACAGGGGCAGCAGAGGTGCCGTGTCCTCCAGGGATGAGCCCTCAGAGGGCTTGAACCGAACCCAAGAGTCTTCCAACATCCATGACCTCCTCACAGAGGGCTCATCCACAGCACCAGAGGCTGCTCCTGGTCCCAGCCCCAGGGAAGAGAGGAAGAAGATGGAGAGGGAAGAGCATCCAAGGGGTCTGTGCTGCGGTCACCTGGCCCCGTGGATGGAGCGCAGATGCACGCAGCGAGCAGAACACGACAATCAGGACGGATTTCTTCCAGCCTCTGAGTCCTCCTGCTGTAATTTTCCAGGGCTGCTGATTGACTGGAGGCAGGCAGCCCATCCCAGCCCCCCATCCCTCCCACGGAGGGGCCGTTGCATCATTTTTGCCTTAAGGAATAAACAAACCCAGAGCAGAACCGGGAACTGCTCTGGAGGAGATGGTTCTGCCAAGCACAGCGTGAAGGGGGGATCTGGGATGGGGGACAAGGAGATTCTGCTGGGCCCTGTGGTGGCTGTCCTGTGTCCACGTGGGACATGGGGACAGGTGGTTCTTTGCCCCAGCCTGGCCAGAGCAGAGCTCCAGGCACAGAGGGACTTGGTGTAGCTGCCATCCTTGGTGTCACCACAGCTGTGACCCCTCTGCAGACACCCCCCAAATCCCACCCCACACCTCACATAACCCATCCCAGCTCTCTGTTTCCTCCCAGAGAGACTCCACCACCCCATCCAGAGCGTGAAGGGGGAATCCGGGTGGGAGAGCTGGGACAGAGGACAAGGAGATTCTGCTGGGCCCCATGGTGGATGTGTCCACGTGGGACACGGGACGGGTGGTTCTTTGCTCCAGCCTGGCCAGAGCAGAGCTCCAGGCACAGCAGGACTGGCACAGCCACCATCCCTGGTGTCACCACAGCTGTGACCCCTCTGCAGACACCCCCAATTCCCACCCCACACCTCAGCTCCCCCATCCCAGTTCTGTTTCCTCCCAGAGAGACTCCACCAGCCCATCTGAGGGAGCACCTCCAGAGCTGTGCCCAATCCAGTATCTCAATCCCAAAACCCATCTGGGACAGCGATGTCCCCTGGGCAGCTGCTCCCTGTGGGACTCCCAGAGATCTCCTTCCCTCATTCCCAGGAATGCCGAGGTGCTGAGGATGAGGATGACGCTGCTGCTGATTCTTCATTCCTCGTGCACATCCATTTTGATGGAAACAAAAATAAGGAGCGACCCCCCGTTCCCAGGAGGCTGGGATGGAGCCATGGACGGACAGATGGACGGATGGATGGGTGGATGGATGGATGGATGGATGGATGGATGGATGGATGGATGGATGGATGGATGGATGATGGATGGAGGGATGGATGGATGGATGATGGATGCATGGATGGATGGATGGTGGATGGGTGGATGGAGGGATGGATGGAGGGATGGATGATGGATGGATGGATGGATGGATGGATGGATGGATGGATGGATGGATGGATGGATGGATGGATGATGGATGGATGGAGGGATGGATGATGGATGGATGGATGGATGGATGGATGGATGGATGGATGGATGGATGGATGGAGGGATGGATGATGGATGGATGGATGATGGATGGATGGATGGAGGAATGGATGGATGGATGGAGGAATGGATGGATGGAGGAATGGATGGAGGGATGGAGGGATGGATGGATGGAGGGATGAATGGAGGGATGGATGATGGATGGATGGATGGATGGATGGATGGATGGATGGATGGATGGATGGATGGAGGAATGGATGGAGGGATGGATGATGGATGGATGATGGATGGATGGATGATGGATGGAGGAATGGATGGAGGGATGGATGATGGATGGATGATGGATGGATGGATGGATGGATGGATGGATGGATGGATGGATGGATGGATGGAGGAATGGATGGAGGGATGGATGATGGATGGATGATGGATGGATGGAGGGATGAATGGATGGATGGATGGGTGGATGGGTGGGTGGATGGGTGGGTGGATGATGGATGATGGATGAATGGAGGGATGGATGGAGGGATGAATGGATGGATGATGGATGGGTGGATGATGGATGGTGGATGGATGGTGGATGGAGGGATGGATGGAGGGATGGAAGAATGATGGACGGATGATGGACGGATGGATGATGGACGGATGGATGGACGGATGGGTGGATGAGTGAATGGATGGACGGACGGATGGACGGAACGGACACTCCCACCCCGAGGCGCTGCGAGGTAAGCTGAGGTAGAACATTGTGCTGTGTCTGCCTGGGGTCCTGTAACACCCGTGGAGAGATGGAACAAACCCAGAGGAAGAGGAAGAGGAAGAGGAAGAGGAAGAGGAAGAGGAAGAGGAAGAGGAAGAGGAAGAGGAAGGCATACATACATATCTCGGGAGATTCATCCGAGCCATCCGGACAATCCTTCTCCCCGTCACAGCGCCAGCCCTTAGATATGCACGTGATCTGATCTTTGCATGCAAACTGTTTGGGGCTACAAGTCTTCGGTGCTGGTTGAAAAAAAAAAAGAAATAAGGATAATAAACAACATCAGTTTCTTCCCAAGGACAAGTTTGTTTCAAAAGAAAAATCAAATTTCAATTAAAGGCCAAGATTGGTTTGGGGTTGTTTTGTTGGTTTTTTTTGAGGGGATGATTTCTTTCCTATGGCTTGGCAGAAGTTTGAGCCCGGCACCGGATCCATCAAGCTTGCCCCTGAGGAAAGGAGGAAATTTAAGCTGGAGCATTAATTACACCGGGAGAAAACAGGAGTCAAGCACTGTGATGCGCTCCCAGATTTTAAAGATCATTTAACTTGGATGAATTAGCTCCTGGGAGCCAGAGGCGCTTCGTTTTCCGTGCTAGGCAGGAGAAAAACAGGGCAAAAAAACAAGAAAAGCCAAATGAGAACAAATTAAAAAGTAATGCTTTTTTAAATGATGAGGACAACAGTGGGATGGGGATCCATCCATCCCATGCCCAGCACCCCAGGGAAGGCTGACCCCACATCCCTCATGGGACAGGGAAAAGGGACAGAGGAAAACCAGCAGGAAAAGCCAAAATCCAGAGTTTGGGGAGGGAGAAAGGCTGGGAAGAGCTTCCTGTCCATTCCTTGGGGGGGTTACTGAAATGGGAGGGGACATTGCACCCCCCAAACATGGGCTGCAATGGGGATCACTGCCATGGGGGGTCACAGCCATGGGGTCACTGGAATGGGGGTCACTACACTCCCCCCAAACATGGGCTGCAATGGGGATCACTGCCATGGGGGGGTCACAGCCATGGCGGGGTCACTGGAATTGGGGGGACATTGCACCCTCCCAAAAGGAGAGGCTGCAATGGGGGGGGCACTGAAATGGGGGACACTGAAATGGGGGGGTCACTGAAATGGGGGAGTCACTACACTCCCCCCAAACATGGGCTGCAATGGGGGCCACTGAAATGGGGGGTCACAGCCATGGGGGACACAACCATAGGGGGGTCACTGAAATGGGGGGGTCACTGAAATGGGGGAGTCACTACACTCCCCCCAAACATGGGCTGCAATGGGGGGGCACTGAAATGGGGGTCACTGAAATGGGAGACACTGAAATGGGGGGGTCACTACACTCCCTCCAAACATGGGATGCAATGGGGGGGCACTGAAATGGGGGGGGGGACATTGCACGCTCCCAAAAGGAGAGGCTGCAATGGGGGCGGGGGGGGGGGGGGGTCACAGCCATGGGGGTCACTGAAATGGGGGTCACTGCACCCCCCAAACATGGGCTGCAATGGGGGCCACTGAAATGGGGGGTCACAGTCATGGGGGACACAACCATAGGGGGGTCACTGAAATGGGGGGGTCACTGAAATGGGGGGGGTCACAGCCATGGCAGTCATAGCCATGGGGAGGTCACAGCCATGGGGGTCACTGAAATGGGGGGGTCACAGCACTGGGGGGGACACAGCCATAGGGGGGTCACAGCCATGGGGGGGGTCACTGCCATGGGGGGGTCACTGCCATGGGGGGGTCACTGCCATGGGGGTCACTGAAATGGGGGGGTCACTGAAATGGGGGGGGGGTCACAGCCATGGCAGTCATAACCATGGGGAGGTCACAGCCATGGGGGTCACTGAAATGGGGGGGTCACTGAAATGGGGGGGGGGGTCACAGCCATGGCAGTCATAGCCATGGGGAGGTCACAGCCATGGGGGTCACTGAAATGGGGGGGTCACTGTCCAGCCCCAGCCCTGGGGGTGGCCAGAACTCTTTCAAACCCAACGCAACTGCGAGCCCTTGCTCAAGCAAAGGCAGCCACATACGCAATTCCCAAAACATTCATCTCGTGGCATCCCTGCTCTCCTGCCAAATTCCCCTCTCCCAGGATCCACTTCACTTCCTGCTCAGCCCGGGAAAGGCAGGGGGGGGATCTGTGCCTGCATCCTCCTCCTGCCACGGGGCTGCTGCACAGCACAGGAGCCTGACAGGGGAGAGGATGAGGATGATGCTGTCCCTGATCCCCATCCCATCCCTGAGGGTGGGAGGACACTTCCCACCCTGTCACAACCCTCGGGGCTTTTCCTGATGCCGTTTGGGAGTGCGGCTCCTCCTGCCAACCTGCTTCTCCTGCCTCCCTCCCTTCCTCCCCTGCTCACCGGCGGCGTGGGAGCTGCTGCTCGGCGCTGCCAAGATGGAGACAGGAGGGATCAAAATGGATGGAGCATCCCTGGCCGTCCCCTCCACCTTCCCTAGGCACAGCCCAAGCCTGTCCACCTTTCCCCATCCTCCCACCAAGCTCAGGGACAGGATCCTCTGCCCTTCCGCCCCCTCTTCACACAGAGCTCATCTGTGCCTCCATCTCCCAGCCACAGGCACATCCAAGGCAGGATTCATTAAGAAAACCACAGCAAAGAGCTGAGACTCTCCTGGATTTCCTGCTCCTCCTCATCCTCCCAGGTCTGCAGCAGCCACAGGGTGACCTGTGGCTGCGGCAGCCACTCCAACCCACAGGTTTCACTTCCCAAAGGAGCAGGCAGAGCTATAGGAGGGCAAATCCCTGGGAATCCATACGCAGTCAGCTGTTTGTGGGATGGGAAACCAGGAGCTTGTTTTGTACTGGAGACAGCAATCACAGAATCACTGGGTTGGAAGAGACCTTAAAGATCGTCGAGTCCAACCCAGCCCAAACACCTCAACCCTGGCACCCAGTGCCACATCCAGGGATGGAGACTCCACCACCTCCCTCTGCCCTGGGAATTCCCAAAATTCACAGAATCACAAGGTTGGAAGAGAACTTTAAGGTCATCAAGTCCAACCCAGCCCCAACATCTCAATTAAACCCTGGTAGCCAGTGCCACATCCAGGCTTTGTTAAACACACCCAGGGATGGTGACTGCACCACCTCCTCAGTCCCTGGGAATTCCCAAAAGTCCCAAAATTCACAGAATTCACAGAATCACAGGGTTGGAAGAGAACTTTATGGTCATCAAGTCCAACCCAGCCCCAACACCTCAACTAAACCATGGCACCATAATGATAAAAGAACTCTTGATATATAAGATAACACATAATGATAATAGAACTGTTGTAATATATAAGATAACAAGCATTCCCAGCTCCAGGACCAGAGCAGGAACACGTGGGATTCCTTCCAAGCACTGACACCATCCTGAGGACACCTGCCCTTCCAGACAGGAGCTGATCCATGCAGGGTGACCCCAGAGAGCTCCTCACCACCACAGGGCACCCAAACCCACCCAAACCCACCCCTTCCACCATTCCCAAGTACGGGAAGAACCAGAGGCACCACGGCTCAGGTGTGACCTCACCAGTGCTGAGTTCAGGGGCACAGTGACCTCCTGGCCTTGCTGGCCACACCATTCCTGGAGCAGGGATGCTGGAAGGAGCCATCATCTCCATGCTGAGCATTCCCAGCTCCAGGACCCAGCACTGACACCATCCTGAGCTCACCTGCCCTTCCATCCATGCAGGACGACCCCAGAGAGCTCCTCACCACCACAGGGGCACCCAAACCCAACCCTTCCACCATTCCCACCCAAAATCATCCCCTCCAC
Source organism: Molothrus aeneus (assembly GCF_037042795.1). Taxonomy (NCBI): domain Eukaryota; kingdom Metazoa; phylum Chordata; class Aves; order Passeriformes; family Icteridae; genus Molothrus; species Molothrus aeneus. Next base: position 1,829,220 of record NC_089675.1, on the reverse strand, counting down.
CATTCCCACCCACAGGAAAGGCCAGAGGCACCACAGCTCTGGCACGGCCACCACGGCTCAGGTGTGACCTCACCAGTGCTGAGTTCAGGGGCACAATGACCTCCTGGTCTTGCTGGCCACACCATTCCTGGAGCAAAAGGTCATCCTGAGCACACCTGCCCTTCCAGACAGGAGCTGATCCATGCAGGATGACCCCAGAGAGCTCCTCACCACCACAGGGCACCCAAACCCACCCAAACCCACCCCTTCCACCATTCCCAAGCACGGGAAGAGCCACAGGAACTGCGGCTCAGGGCAAGGAAAGGATGGGAGGCGATCGCTCCCGAGGCTCCTCAGCATTCCCTGCTCATTCCCTGTCCTGGCACGGCGCGTTCCCAGCGGGTACAACACCCTCAGTGCCAGGTGGACAATCAGAGAAGGTGTCTGTGTTCATGCATCCCTCTCACAGAGCCAAAATTCCCTTCAGCAGCGGGGATGGGGAATAAAGGAGCCTTCATCACACACAATGGGCGGCTCAGAGCGGAGCTGGGGCAGCTGCAGGGACACGTCCCTGCCTTGGCAGCCAGAAGAGAGAGACCCCGGCTCAAAAGGGGGCTCAAAAGGGACAAAACTGCGCTAAAAACACGGCAGAGGTTCGTCAAAATAGGTGAGAGATGAAGGGGAAAGGTGGGGAAATAAATGCACCCAAAGGTGGGTCTGAAAGGAGGAAAAAATAGCGTTAAAATGTGGCCAAAAAAAATAAAAAGGGATAGGAAAAGCAGAGAAATAAAAGGGTCTCAAAAACGGTCTTACCCCCTCCCCAAAAAAAGGGCCAAAAGATGAGGGAGATGGTGGGGAAATAAATGCACCCAAAGGAGAAAAAATGGCATTAAAATGTGGCTAAAAAAATAAAAAGGGATAGGAAAAGCGGAGAAATAAAAGGGTCACAAAATAGGCATGTAAGAAAAGGGCCCCCAAAGAGGCACAAAATAAAAGAGGTGCCCAAAAAAGGCCCTACCCCAAAAAAAAGGGAAAAAGATGATGGGAAAATAAACACACCCAAAGGAGGGTCCAAAAGCAGAAGACATGTTACTAAAATGAATAAGTAAAAAAAAAATAAAAAAGAATAGGAAAAAGGGAGAAATAAAAGGGTCTCAAAATAGGCATGTAAGAAAAGGGACCCCAAAAAGGCACAAAATAAAAGAGGTGCCCAAAAAAAGGCCCTGCCTCCCAAAAAAAAAAAAAGGGTCTCCCAAAAATGGGATATATAAAGGCCAAAAACAAACCCTACAAAAAAAGGGCCCCCCCAAAAGGCCAGAAAAACAGAAAGGCCTGAGCATAAAAAAGGTCCAAAAACAAAATGGTCCAAATAAAAGGTCTAAAAAAAAAAAAAATCCATTTGGGTGCAAGAAAGGGAATTTCTCTCCAGGACAGGGTGCAAACAAACACCCCAGCAGCATCTCCCCAGGTAGGAAGGGGACCAAGAGCCTGGGACCAGAATTCCATGGACACCCAGAGGCTTTGTGGTGGGCTGGGAAAGGGGTTGGCAAACACAACCAGCAAAAACAATCTGATTTTTCTTGGTCTAAAATAAGAAACGGACACCAAAACGGGCTGGTGGGAGAGGTGGGAAAGCAGATCCTGCAGCAAAGGCCACACGACCTTCAGACCATGCACGAGGATGACATAAAAACCCAACCAGACTGGAAGCAAAGCACCAAAATCTGAAGGAACCCCTGCCCTGCTTCCTCCTCAGCCCAGCTCCTCCTCCTCCTCCTCTCCTCGGGAGGAGGCGCCCGGCCAGGAAATGGTGCTGGCCATAAATACGGGCTGAGATTCACAAACCAGATGTTCTGAGGGAGAAGGGAGCACAAAAGGGAGGGAACAAACCCACTCCAGAGGGAAATATTCCCACTCCGTGCTCCTCCGGGTCTCCATGCCCACCTCGGGATGGAGCAACCCCAAAATAGGGCAGGTTGTTGTTTTTGGGGCAATTTTGGCTTTTCTTTGGCAGGTTGTTGTGTTTGGGGCAATTTTGGCTTTTCTTTGGCAGGTTGTTGTTTTTGGGGCAATTTTGGCTTTTCTTTGGCAGGTTGTTGTGTTTGGGGCAATTTTGGCTTTTCTTTGGCAGGTTGTTGTTTTTATGGCAATTTTGGCTTTTCTTTGGCAGGTTGTTGTGTTTGGGGCAATTTTGGCTTTTCTTTGGCAGGTTGTTGTTTTTGGGGCAATTTTGGCATTTCTTTGGCAGGTTGTGGTGTTTGGGGCAATTTTGGCTTTTCTTTTCAGGTTGTGGTGTTTGGGGCAATTTTGGCTTTTCTTTGGCAGGTTGCGGTGTTTGGGGCAATTTTGGCATTTCTTTGGCAGGTTGTGGTGTTTGGGGCAATTTTGGCTTTTCTTTGGCAAGTTGTGGTGTTTGGGGCAATTTTGGCTTTTCAGGTTGTGGTGTTTGGGGCAATTTTGGCATTTCTTTGGCAGGTTGTTGTTTTTGGGGCAATTTTGGCTTTTCTTTGGCAGGTTGTGGTGTTTGGGGCAATTTTGGCTTTTCTTTGGCAGGTTGTGGTGTTTGGGGCAATTTTGGCTTTTCTTTGGCAGGTTGTTGTTTTTGGGGCAATTTTGGCTTTTCTTGTCAGGTTGTGGTGTTTGGGGCAATTTTGGCTTTTCTTTTCAGGTTGTGGTGTTTGGGGCAATTTTGGCTTTTCTTTTCAGGTTGTGGTGTTTGGGGCAATTTTGGCGTTTCTTTGGCAAGTTGTTGTTTTTATGGCAATTTTGGCTTTTCTTTGGCAGGTTGTTGTTTTTGGGGCAATTTTGGCTTTTCTTTGGCAGGTTGTGGTGTTTGGGGCAATTTTGGCTTTTCTTTGGCAGGTTGTGGTGTTTGGGGCAATTTTGGCTTTTCTTTGGCAGGTTGTGGTGTTTGGGGCAATTTTGGCTTTTCTTTGGCAGGTTGTTGTGTTTGGGGCAATTTTGGCTTTTCTTTGGCAGGTTGCGGTGTTTGGGGCAATTTTGGCTTTTCTTTGGCAGGTTGTTGTGTTTGGGGCAATTTTGGCTTTTCTTTGGCAGGTTGTTGTTTTTGGGGCAATTTTGGCATTTCTTTGGCAGGTTGTTGTGTTTGGGGCAATTTTGGCTTTTCTTTGGCAGGTTGTTGTTTTTGGGGCAATTTTGGCATTTCTTTGGCAGGTTGTGGTGTTTGGGGCAATTTTGGCTTTTCTTTTCAGGTTGTGGTGTTTGGGGCAATTTTGGCTTTTCTTTGGCAGGTTGCGGTGTTTGGGGCAATTTTGGCTTTTCTTTGGCAGGTTGTGGTGTTTGGGGCAATTTTGGCTTTTCAGGTTGTGGTGTTTGGGGCAATTTTGGCATTTCTTTGGCAGGTTGTTGTTTTTGGGGCAATTTTGGCTTTTCTTTGGCAGGTTGTGGTGTTTGGGTCAATTTTGGCTTTTCTTTGGCAGGTTGTGGTGTTTGGGGCAATTTTGGCTTTTCTTTGGCAGAGCCCGCTCCATCAGGAAGATGAACACAGGTTTTCATCCCAATGTTCCTCCTCTTCCTCATTGCCTGTGGATCAAGGCTGGAATTCATGGACGCTCTCCCCCGTGGGACCTTCCCAGCTTGGAATTTGTGACACGGAGCCTTGGAGTCACCCAAGACACAAACTCAACCACAGAATCCACCAAAACCACATCAGCCACTTGAGGCTTCGTTTCTCTCCTCCACATCATTCATCCTTTGTCCCCAAACTATAGAAAAAAAAAACAGGATTTGTTCCGTTTTTTGGGTTTTTAGAATTTCCAGTGTCCTGGAGTTTCTCTGCAGCCTCAGGACAGGGGTTGGGAAGGCCAAAGCCTGGAGCCCATCCTGCTCCCTCCTCCCTGGGCTGCTGGAGCTCCAGGCTGATCCTCAAACCCCAAACCCGGCAAATTTTCCGCCTCCCAAAAGCCGAACTAAGTAATAGAGACATTTAAAATACCAAACCCTCAGGTCTGAGGCACATTTTTTCCAGGGGGGAAAGGGAAAAGGAAGGCTCAGCTGTTTGTTTTGCATTTAAGCACACCATCCCAAAACAGTTCAAATGCATTTTTGCCATTCTTCCATCCGGCCCCCCTCCGAAAGGGGAAGATTCAAACCAGATCCCTGCTCTGGAGCTTCCAGGACCTCAGGGCTCCCGGCCATTCCCACAGGTATGTGGTGGAGCTGGGGGATGGGGACAGCCCATTGCTGTGTAAATATTGACTTTAAAATACAGGGTTTTTTTCCCCCCTTTTTCCCCCCTTCAATCGGACTATGGAATCACGAGGCATTCACCTTCCTTAAACAAACAACAACAAAATAAAAAATGATTTGGAGAAGGAAAACCTGGCTCTGCTGTGCCAGAGGTGTTGGGAGGGCAGCTCTGGGACAGGCTCTGAGTGGGTGTGGGTGCTCAGATGGGCCCTGCGCAGGGCTCACTCTGATTCTCCTCCTTTTTGGAAGGAACCCCCAAAGAGACCACAGGAAATCCAAGCAGAACCAAGCCCCCACCATCAGCTCAGCCCCAGCATCCCAGGGCTTCTCTGGTTTTCCATCCCTGATTTCCACCCCTGTTCCCAGCCCTGACCAAAGGATGACGCTGGTGGGAAGCAGCTGGAAGATCCCACCCTGCCCCCAGACCCATCCTGGGGTACAGGCAGGGCTGTCACCCCCCTGTCACACCCCAGAGGGACACTCAGGGCTGTCACCCCCCTGTCACACCCCAGAGGGACACTCAGGGCTGTCACCCCCCTGTCACACCCCAGAGGGACACGCAGGATGTGCCCAGCACCCTCTGCTCATCCCCAAATCCCACCTGCACATCCCTGGCTCTTTCCCACTGGTCCTGTTCCACACATTCTCCCATTTTTGCCCACCTGGACACTCCCCATGGCAAGGGACATCCGTGGGACACCCAAGGGACACCCAAGGGACACCCATGGGACACCCATGGATTGGGAGCCACTGGATCCCTGCACTGGGCACCGCATGGATGAGGAGATGCCATCCCAATGTCCCCCTTTGGGGTGACAGCTCCAGGGTCCCCAACACCCCCAGCACAGTCATGGGGATGGAGTTGCCATCAACCAGGACCTGCCAACGCTGCCTCCAAACCCAGACAAAGGAGCAGAGCGAGGATGGGGGGGAGGACAGGGAGGAGGAGGAGGAGGAGGAGGAGGAGGAGGAAGGACGGGCGAGCGCATCCCGAGGGAGGCAGGAGATGGAGGCAGGAGCTGCCCACAGCATCCCTGAGGAGGGGGAAGGGGGCTAAAAATCATCTAAAAATAATATAAAAATCATCCAAAAATCATCTAAAAATAATATAAAAATCATCTAAAAATCATATAAAAATAATTTAAAAATCGTATAAAAATCATCTAAAAATCATCTAAAAATCATATAAAAATCATTTTTAAATCGTATAAAAATCACATTGCGGCTCCCAGGGCTGCGTCCTGCGTCACCTGACTTCAAACGCATCCGGGGGGAGGCGATTTCCATCAGGAAATCTGCGAGGAATGCGCTCCCCCCTCTCCCCATCCCGCCCAGCCCCTTCCCCTCCCGCTCCCCGGGCTCCAGCGGCTCCGCCGCCTTCAGATGAAATCCATTAAAAAGAAAAAAAAAAAAAAAAAAGGGAATAAAGGAAAGATTTGCATTTTAAACCAAATTCAGGAGCCGTGCTGGAGCGAGATCCCCTCCCCGCCTCCAGCCCCACCGAGAGTCCGCAGCAAAAGGAGCTGAAAAATGGCAGGAGATGGAGGCAGATGAAATGAAAGGTCCGGCATTGGCAGAAATGGGGATGATAATAATAATAAAAGAAAAAAAAGGAAAAAGAAAAAGGAAAAAAGGAAAAAAAAAAAAAAGAAAAAAGGGAAAAAAAAAAAAGAAAAAAAAAGGGGAAAAATAAAAAAGAAAAATAACGAAAAAAGAAAAAAGAAGAAAAGAAAAAAGAAAAGAAGAAAAATGGGGGAAAAAAGAAAAAAGAAAAAAGAAGAAAAAAGGGGAAAAAGAAGAAAAAAGGGGAAAAAAGAAAAAAGAAAAAAGAAAACATAAGAAAAAAGAAAAAAAGAAAAAACAAAAGAAAAAAGAAAAAAGAAAAAAAAAGAAAAAAAAAAGAAAAAAAAAGAAAAAATAAATTAAAAAAAAATTAAAAAGAGCTGGATCATCCAGACTGGTGGGGAGGGGCAGCTCCAACCCCACAGCCAAAGGGGATTCAAGGGAGAATCCCGGTTTTTTTTGGGTATTATTCTTTTTGCAGCTTATCTGCAATTTAAATGGGGAAAAAATGCGAGGTGAAGCAGGGGGGGGAAGGAAAAAAAGAGGAAGAAAAAAGCATTTACAGCCAGGAAAAAGGGGCTTAAATCCTCTGGGTGCAGTTGGATGGGGTTCAATCCCCGCCAGGGTGCCCCATGTCCCCCCTTTTTTTCCTTCCTCAGAGGATGGATGGGGAGGAAGGAAAAAAGGGGACCCCACCTCCCCTACCTGCCCAGCCTTAATTCCAGCAATAGGAGAGGGATGTTTATACCCTGGGCAGTTGGGAACCCAAACAGGATCCGCCGTGGTTATTTATGGCCTGTGGCTGGAGCTGATAAGGCTCCCTCCAGAGCCCTGGAATAAAGCAATTCCACAGCACAGATTAATAGGCATTTCATCCCAGCAGCTGGGAGGGAGGATGGGGAGAGGAGGCTGCCAGGGGCTTGGTGGGGCAGGAGGGTCTGTGCTTCCTCCCAGCAGGCCGGGCATCAGCTCGCCAAGGCTTTCAAAGGGCTGGAGCCCGGCCAGAACCATTGGCCTTAATTCATTAGTCAACTCAATTTCGCTGCGTCCGCAAATAAGGACTTTGTCTGGGATGGGGAAACGGAGCAGAGCAGCTATTGTGCCCTGGGAGCGGGCAGAAAGGGCCCTTTGAGAGGACACTCTGCTGGAATAAAAGTCACTTTTATCCCAGAATAATTAGCATGCTCTGAGTACACTAATTATTCCGGCATAAAGGGACTTTTATTCCCGAGCAGCGCGGGGAGTTGCTCTGGATTCGGCTCCACCTGCTCCGTGTGAACGTAGCCAGGGATGATCCAGCTGGGATTTGGGATCCTTGGGGTGGGTTTGAGATCCTTGGGGTGGCCACACCTGTGGGTGCTCACTGTGGCTCCCAATCCATGGGTGTCCCTCGCCATGGGGAGTGTCCAGGTGGGCAATAATGGGAGAACGTGTGGAACAGGACCAGTGGGAGAGACCCACCCCAGCCAGGGCAGGGTCACCCCCCAGGAGATGCTCTGAGAGGCTGGAGAACATCAGGGCACGAGGACATGGAGATCCAGACCTGTTCCAAACCTCCAGGTCACCTCCTGAGGTCCCCTGGGGATGTGGGTTCCTTGGGGACCTCAGCATCTCCCACTGGAGTGCACATTGGGGTCCCCACCCCAGCCAGGGCAGGGTCACCCCCCAGGAGATGCTCTGAGAGCCTGGAGAACATCCAAGGCACGAGGACATGGAGATCCAGACCTGTTCCAAACCTCCAGGTCACCTCCATGTCCCCTGGGGATGTGGGTTCACCTCAGCATCTCCCAGCTCTGGGGAGCACAAGGTCACAGAGCCACCATGGCACAGCACAAATCTCCTGCAACCTCAAGGTCTCTCCAGGGATAACAACCCCAGACAACAACCATGGCCCTGCCCTGCTCCTGCCACAGCTTTTGGCTGTCACCAATTCCCATCCAAGCCCCCAAAACCAAACCCATGGGGACACAGCTCCAGTGTCACCCAGCACAGCAAGCACTGGTGAGGGCAAAGCTTTGGGGATTCCTTGACAGCACATCCTGGAAAAGCAGGTCCTGCACTGGAAAAACATCCCTGGCACGGTGAAATGTCCCATCTGTGTGTAACTGGTGCAAATGGTGAAAGAGGAATTGGCACAGCCGGCCCTGAGCTGGTGCTGCGTCCCAAATTCTGCCTGACCCCTTGGCATCTCCACCAGATGCTCCCAGGGGGTTCCTGCAGGTCAGGGACCCTGATTTTAACCTGGTTTTAACCTCTGTAAGTTGCAGGGAAAGAAAATTTAGAATTTTATACAGCTGGAAGAGAATAGGGATGGGGAGGAGAGCACAGCACTGGTGACTAAACCAGGCTCCAAATTCACTTTTCCCGGGGGAAAACAGGCTGCAGGCCGGCAGAGGAGAGGCTTCACCTCTGTAAGTTGCAGGGAAAGAAAATTTAGAATTTTATACAGCTGAAAAAGCATAGGGATGGAATGGGGAGGAAAGCACAGCACTGGTGACTAAACCAGGCTCCAAATTCACTTTTCCCAGGGGAAAACAGGCTGCAGGCCGGCAGAGGAGAGGCTTCACTGGTTTTAACCTCTGTAAGTTGCAGGGAAAGAAAATTTAGGATTTTATACAGCTGAAAGGGTGTAGGGATGGGATGGGGAGGAGAGCACAGCACTGGTGACTAAACCAGGCTCCAAATTCACTTTTCCCGGGGGAAAACAGGCTGCAGGCCGGCAGAGGAGAGGTTTCACCTCTGTAAGTTGCAGGGAAAGAAAATTTAGGATTTTATACAGCTGAAAGAGCACAGGGACGGGCATCAGAGCAGCCAGGGAGGAGAGCACAGCACTGGTGACTAAACCAGGCTCCAAATTCACTTTTCCCGGGGGAAAACACGCTGCAGGCCGGCAGAGGAGAGGCTGAGCGAACCCATCTGGAAGGGCCGGGGGCTGCGGCAGGAAGCGGAGCCTCGGACGTGGGCACCGACCCAAGGATGCGGGGCTGGAGCGGGGCGGAGGCGGCGGCGGCACCGCCCCTGCTCCACGCCCGGTGCCCCGGAGCATCCGCCCCGGCCGCTGGGAAGGCGGCTGGAGCGGGAAGTATTAAAGCCAAGTGCTTCCTTCTGCAAACAATACAAAAAGCACCACGGTACCCGCCGGGAGGAAACGTTTCACAGCTTTTTCCCTGTGCTGGGAGCAGCTCCCGGTGGTGGCTGGAGAGGATGGGACCATTCCCATTTATTGATACGAATGACAGAGGTTTGGGTTGGATAATTAAAGTCATGAAGTGAGCATGATAAAAAATCAGGGGCTGGGGTTTAGTTGAGGCATACCATTAATGAGGGGGGGAATCCCTCTTTCTTTAGCTTAAAAGGCAAATGCTGGTTCATAGCTTCTTAATGATTAGGATGATATTAGAGAGGATCAGCTGGATCGTGGTTTGGGGTTTCTGTGCCCCTCTCAAGTGGCATAAATCATCTGGAGCTGCTCTCCTGGCAGGGACAGAGCCAGGCACAGCCCAGGGCTGGTGACATCGGCAGCAGGGGCACAGGAAAAATGCGTGGCCCCAGTGAGGGCAAAGCTTTGGGGATTCCTTGGCAGCACATCCTGGCAAAGCAGGAGGCTGGAGTGGGTGGGCACACACTGGCAGAGGCAGGGTGGGCACAGGGGCATCCTGCTGCTCCCCAGGGATGAAGATTTGTGTCCCTGTGCCACCTTTTAGGCCACGACATTCCAGTTCTGACAAAGTCACCAGCATGCAGGGCACAGGGGAGCAGAGGGAGAGGACACCAGAAGGGACAACTGGGTCCTTTGCAGGGCCAGGGGGTGCAGACAGTCCTGCACCAGCTGTGGCCATGCTGTTGGGTCAGCTGTGACCCTGGAGCAGCAGCCCACAGAGAACGAGCTGCAGGCAAATGGGTGAGATTGATGCCATTCAAAGCTCTCAGCACATTTCAGGTTTTGCCTGGCAAACACCCCCAGGGATGTGCTGGGGCATGGGGGCAGCAGCAGGATGGCTCCCAGAGCCTCCCCCAGCTGGAATCCTCCTCAATTCAGTCAGCAAGGGATGGATGGCAGAGCCCTGAGTGCAAGAGCAGGGATTCCTCTCCACCTCCTGGCCCTGCAGCCCCCCCAGTTCAGCAGAAACCCCCACCTGTCCACCTCTGGCACAGCCAGGATGAGACCCCCAACACCTGCCCATCCTCAGGATGTACCCCCCAACACCTGCCTGTCCCTAGGATGAGACCCCCAATAACTGCCCATTCTCAGAATGAGACCCCCAACACCTGCCCATCCTCAGGATGTGACCCCCAACACCTGCCCATCCTCAGAATGAGACCCCCAACACCTGCCCATCCTTAGGATGTGACCCCCAACACCTGCCCATCCTCAGGATGTACCCCCCAACACCTGCCCATCCTCAGGACCCCCAACACCTGCCCATCCTCAGGATGAGACCCCAACACCTGCCCATCCTCAGGATGTGACCCCCCAAAACCTGCCCATCCTCAGGATGAGACCCCAACACCTGCCCATCCTCAGGATGTGACCCCAACACCAGCCCATCCTCAGGATGAGACCCCCAACACCTGCCCATCCTCAGGATGTACCCCCCAATACCTGCCCATCCTCAGGATGAGACCCCCAATACCTGCCCATCCTCAGGATGAGACCCCCAATACCTGCCCATCCTCAGGACCCCCAACACCGGCCCATCCTCAGGATGTACCCCCCAATACCTGCCTGTCCCTAGGATGAGACCCCAACACCTGCCCATCCTCAGGATGTGAGACCCCAACACCTGCCCATCCTCAGGACCCCCAACACCTGCCCATCCTCAGGATGAGACCCCAACACCTGCCCATCCTCAGGATGTGACCCCAACACCTGCCCATCCTCAGGATGAGACCCCCAACACCTGCCCATCCTCAGGATGAGACCCCCAATACCTGCCCATCCTCAGGATGAGACCCCCAATACCTGCCCATCCTCAGGACCCCCAACACCTGCCCATCCTCAGGATGAGACCCCCCCAACACCTGCCCATCTTCAGAGTGAGACCCCCCCCCCATATTTGCCTATCCCCAGGATGTGCCCCCCAAACTTTGCCTTCCCCCCAGGATGTGCCCCCCAAACTTTGCCTGCCCTCCAGGATGTGCCCCCCAAACCTTGCCTGCCCATCCTCAGAATGAGACCCCCCCCCCAATACCTGCCTGCCCCCCAGGATGTGACCCCCAACACCTGCCCATCCTCAGCGTGGTCTCATTTGGAGAAACACCATCTGGCAAAAGCCTAATTAGTCCACTCAATTAAAGATGCAACTTCCAACTCAATTAGCCTCCCTCCCAGACATCCACAATCCCCACTGCTGCCCCAATCCACACATTTTTTTTGGACATCACAGAGCTGCTCTCACCTTCCTGACACTCCCTGGAGCCCGGGATGCTCTTCCCATCCCTCCCCTCGGTGGCACTGCAAGCACAGTCCCACTGGAGAAGCTCGGAGCTGCCAGCAAGGTCATTATCCAAGAATTCTGCTGCCAACCCCAGGAGAGGTGCTGGGACTGTCTGTGATCCTGCACAGCATCTGCATGACTGCAGCTCTCCAGCCTGCTCCCTTCCCTGCCTCAGGAAGGACACTGGAGTCTAAATTTAGCCCTAAAAATGGCCAGACCGCGTTTGGGGAGCTCAACCTCTCACGATGGAATAACATCCTAGACCAACCCTCAAGGCCCAGCCTGTGTTTTTCTCCAAAAAAAAAAAAAAAATAAAATAAAAAGTTGCACAGCAAAGAAAACAACGAGTTTGAGCCGAGTTAGAAAATGCTGAAAATATTCGGTGCGGCCGCAGCCGGCAGGTCGGGCAGCCCAGGAAAAGGGCTGGAAAGTTCAGTCAGCAGCAAAACCTGGGCTGTAAATAGCTCGAGGTGGATTGCAAAACCCCAAGGAGAGGGGGGAAAGCATCCCCTGGAGAACAAGCTGGGAGATGGGAGAGCCTGGGGATGGCAGTGATGGATGAGAAACGGCCCCGGGCACTCTGAGAGGCACCATGGGCCACCAAGCCCAAGTTCCTGGAGAGGGAACACAGCTGGACACGTTCTCTGGGAGGTGATGGAGATAAAATTCATCCCAAGGAGGATCCTGTCTGCCTGGCAAGGGCAGGACTGTGGGAAGGACACAGGCTGATGCATCTGCTGCTCTCGGTGCCACTCCTGGGGTCAGCACCCACTCCAAGGAGCCCCTTCCCAACCCTGGGACCACTGGGTTCATCCCAGTGGAGCCCCATGGGTGAGCTGGGAGAGGACTCTGGGCTTTAAGGCAGCTCTCACAGAGAGAGGTTCAGACCCCATCAGGGTTAGGGGGTCTGGGAGGGCACAAGAAAGGATTGATCTGCATCAGGAAAGTGCTTGGAGTGGATCTGGGAACTGAAATCATCCTCGGGCCTGGAAGAGGCGTGGGGATGATTTCAGTAGCAAAGGCAGGAGGACTGTGGGGAGGAAAGAGGTTGATGCATCCACTGCTCTCAGGCCAAGCCAGCTGCCACTCCTGGGGTCAGTACCCACTCCAAGGAGCCCCTTCCCAACCCTGGGACCACTGGATTCATCCCAGGGGAGCCCCATGGGTGAGCTGGGAGAGGACTCTGGGCTTGGCAGGCAGCTCTCACAGAGAGAGGTTCAAGGCTGGGAGGTCTGGGAGGGCACAAGAAAGGTTTGATCTGCTCCAGGAAAATGCTTGGAGAGGATCTGGGAACTGAAATCATCCCCAGGCCTGGAAGAGGAACCTCCTGCCCCATGACAAAGCCGCGGGCTGATGGCCCTGCTGAGTCAGCAGGATGTGGCACATCCTGTGTGTCCTGTGTGTCCTCCCCTCTCCCGGGCACTCCGAGGCCCCCAGGGCCCGGCCCTGGCTGTGATTTCGGGGAAGCACCTCCCATGCAAACCCTTGCTGGTCAAAGGACGCTTGCAGAACCACGTGCTGCCTGCAAAACACCACCCAAGGGCTTGGGACAGCTCCCCAAAGGCACAGCCAAAATCCCTGGGGTGTTCTGGGGGGTCACAGACACAGGCACAGCTCCCAGAGCAGCCAAACCCTGCTCTGGACACCATCCCCACGAGCTGTCCCACTCCTTGTGGAGCATCCCAGTGCTCCTGAGATGGTGGCAAATCCTCAGCAGCAGAATCCACCTGACAGCCAGAGCAGATCCCTCCTCACCAGGGCTGCTGGACCAGGATGAGCCTCATGGGACACACTGGGCAGCCACGAGGCAGGAGAGTGCTGGCACAGACCCCAGTGCCCAATATCCTCACCCTGCCACTCTACAGATGCCACCAGTGCTCCCAGTTCCTCCCCAAAGGGCTCCTGACCCTCACCCTGCCCACCCTCCATCCCCCTCCCCTCTTCAGTGAGCACTGGGAGGTGACCTGGATGTTGTCACAGCCTTGAGGGGCAGCCAGGTCCCTCCTGGAGGGGGAAGGAGCCGTGGTCTTTGCCCAAACCCCCTGACCCCAGGCAGTGGGAGGACGGATTTTGGGAGCCAAGCCTCTCTCCTCACAGCTTCTCGTGCCACCACCCCCGTCCCCTCAGCTGACTCCAGGGCTGTTTTCAGGACCCCACCCAGCAGCTGGTTTACACAGCTTTTCCCTTCATTTGGCTCTGATTTTCCACTCCAATCCTGCTGTTCCTGTGAGGAGAGGAGAGGGGAATGCAGCAGAGCAGAGCCTGGACAGCCCCACTGGGCAACCACAGTTCAAGCACGGGCTGGGGGCAAAGAGGAACCACAGAACAACATCTGAGGAGGATGCTCCAGAAACCAGGGCCTTGAAGGCACAGGGAGGACCTGGATGGCTTTTTCTCCCCATCATCCCAAACCAGTTTTTAACACTGGTTAAAACACAGTTTATAACCAGTTTTTAGCACTGGTTAAAACACAGTTTTCACCCGGTTTTTAACACTGGAGGAAAAGCTTGACCAAAGGTCAAGCATGGGCTGGGGGCAAAGAGAAACCACAGGACAACATCTGGAGCCAGAGCCAGCTCCTCCAGGAACCAGGGCCTTGAAGGCACAGGGAGGACCTGGATGGTTTTTTCTCCCCATCATCCCAAACCAGTTTTTAACACTGGTTAAAACACAGTTTATAACCAGTTTTTAGCACTGGTTAAAACACAGTTTTTACCCAGTTTTTAGCACTGGTTAAAACACAGTTTTTACCCAGTTTTTAACACTGGAGGAAAAGCATCACCAGCTGGAGCAGCCCCCGCTCCTTGCCGGTTCTCAGGCTCCCCCGGAGCACATGGAACCAGCGGGGAGAGAACACGAGGAGCGAGTGGTGGGGCTGAGACACCGAAGGAGAGGGGGCTGCCACAGCTGCTCCCACCCCCACAGCGCCCACTGAGCCTCAGGAGCTTCAGAAATTCCTGGGTTTCACCCCAAAGCCGGCACTGCTACCAGGGATGCTCCAGAGCTGCCCCATCAGGGACAGGGAGCACTTGGAGCCAGAGGTCAGTGGTCAGACCTCTCACTGGACACTTTTCACATGAGGGTAGAGCCTCACAGGGCTGCTGGAAGCACAATTGTCCTGCTGGGATGCTCTAAAAATAAAATGGGATGCTACAATGCTCCACACAGGAATGATGGACACTCCCACAGCAACACCTGGGCTTCAGCCCAAAGCTGGCACTGCTGCCAAGGATGCTCCAGAGCTGCCCCATCAGTGCCAGGGAGCACTTGGGAACTCTCACTGGAGACCACAGCAGCACCAGGCACTTCTCATGCCAGGACAGAGCTCCACAGGGCTGCTGGAAGCCCAATTGTCCTAAAAAAATTAAAATGGGATGCTAAAATGCTCCACACGGGAATGATGGCCACTCCTCTGGACACTGCACAGAGGAACCCCTCAGGTACTGCCCCTCCAGCAGCTCCTTCTCCTGCCAGCACCTCAAACCTTCACTCTTCACCTCCACTGAACCCAGAGCAGCTCCGGGCGTGTCCCTGCACGCTGAGGGAAGCAGCGTGTGCACACCCACACGTGTGCACACACACACGGAAAAACACACAGGAAAACACCCTGGAACACAGGTGGGGACACCTGGGAACGCACCTGGGCACGCAGGGACGCACAAGGGGACGTGCCAGACCACCAAGGTGGTAAGAGGGAAGCGCGGCACCAAAACATCCCAGCAAGCCTCAACCACAGGTATTTCCAAAACAGGAACAGGGTGATCCCTGCCTGCCCTCACTCCGCTCCTGGGGCTCTGGGGTGCCCCACACCACCCCAGCAAGTGGCAGAGGACTGGGCAGGCAAGAGCTGCACACCAGTGCCCTTTGTTCCCCATGGAAGAGCTTCCTCCCGCCCCACGGCTGGACTTCGTCCTCCTCTCTCCTCCAGGAAAAAGCAAAGAGCTTCCAGAGCTGCAAAACAGAGGTTGTGAGTGTGAGGAATTAATTCTCCAGACAAGGATGGGGACCTGCGCCCTGCTCTCAATGACCTCCTGGCCTCTCCCAGAGCCTCACTGTGGGAAGCCAGAGCCCAGCCAGGACCACCAGGGTTGAGGCACCAGCTCAGGTGGCACCTTGGTGGCGCATTCTGCCCCTTAACCGACCCGACCACGTGCTTGTGGTGCCTCCACATCCTCCCCACCCACAGCCTCACACAGCTCCCATCACCGCGAGGCGGTGGGACAGCACCTGGACCCCATCACAATCCCCTAAAAAGGAGCCCCTGAGGAGGGGGACATGCACCAGGGAGGAAGGAGTGTCCTCTGCCCCACTCCAGCTCCTGGCGTGTGGAGAAGAGGATGGAAGAACTTCCCTTCCAGCTCATCATCTTCCCGCAGCCTGGTTTCCAAAGGCAACGCAGCTTATGCAATGAGCGCTGCCTCCCTTCCGCCCCCACCAACTTCTGGATCCGCCGGCTGCTCCGAGCCACCTCCGAGTGCCACCGACACCTCGTGTCCCCAGGGAGGTGACCCCAGAGGGCTCAGCTCTTGGCCACCTGCACTGCCCAGCTCGCCCGGCTCAATCAGCCCCGCAGGTGCCACCGAGGGGGGGTTGAAGGGTGCCCTGAGCTGCCCCCGCTGCTGTCACCTCCCTCCAAGGGACACAGATCAAGTGTCCACACACCCCCGAGAGGGTGAGGAGGGGCTGGAGGATGGAAACCACAGGCTCCGGCCTCCTGCAGCCCCAGACATGAATCTGGGGCAGGGATCTGGCGTTTGCCCAAACCTCCTCCTCCTCCTCCTTCTCCTCCATCCCTCGGACACGACGGGTCAGATGCTGCCACTGCCACGACACCAAATCCCTTCTCCCTCTCTGCTCCGAGGTGGGCAAAGAAACGGGACAGAAAAACCTCTCCCTAAACCAAAAAACCAACCCCCTCTCGTTCTTCCATCATTCCGGCCTCTCGTTTTACCAGGCCATTCCCGTGAGGACGGAGGGGAATCCGTCACAGGAAAGCCAAAACTCCCCCATTTCGCTGCTTTTGAAGGGAAAAACAGCCCCGGAGCGTCCAAGCGTTGCGAGAACTTCGCCACGGCCGCCGGTTCCCGGCTGGAGCCGCTGCCAGCGCGGAGCACGGGCGCTGCCAAGAGCGGCCCCTCGCACATTCCCAGCCCGGCCATGGAGCTGACGAGCTCAAGTATTTACTGAATAGATCAATAAGGGCCGGGAACGCGACGTGCACGGCTTGGGAACGAGCGGTTTGGCAAGGAGCTGGATGGACGGATAGGGGGGGGAGGCTGGACAAACGGACACGCGGATGGGGGGAACGGACAGCCCCGGTTGGCTGGATAAATACATTCCCAGTGCCACCAGGCCCGGTCACAGCCAAACTCCGCAGCCGGGCGTCGCGGCTCCGGGAGAAGCAGCCCCGGTTATGCAAGAGGGGGAGCGTGGGGCGAGGCCGGGCTGTCACGGGCACCCCTGGGACCGCCGGGACCCCGTACCCGGTCACCCCCCGGGACACCGGGACCCCCCAGTCCCGGCTCCCGCAGCGGTGCTGAGCTCCAACTTTCCCGCTTGGCTGCAGGGAAAACTTTGGATTCCAGAGGAAAATGGGATGGAGGGCGGGTGGGAGCCACGGGAACGGGCAAAGAGGAGAAAACGGGGAGCGCCAGCGAGCGGCCCCCGCGGCTGCAGGGGGAACGGAGCGGGGGACGCACCGTGCGCTGCGGAGGGGTGCGGGGAGGACGCGCCTCCCCAGCCCGGCCCGCAGCTCCCCGTTACCCCCCGGTCCCTCCGGTGTCCCCACGGTGCGGTGGGGCCGGGCTGCGCCCGCTCTGCTTTGTCACGGCGGCGCCCCCCGCCCCCTCCCCGGCCCGACCGAGCCCCGCGCCCCCGACAGCGGCTGCGGCGCCTCCCCCTCCCCGCCGGTATCGCCCCGCGGGGGTCCGGCCCCGCCGCCCCCCACTCACCTTCGAGGGCGCGGGCGGCGGGCGCGGCCAGCAGGGCCAGGAGGCTCCCGGCGAGGGCCAGCAGCGGCCCCATGCCGGCGGCTCGGCGGCTCGGCGGCGGCGGCGGCGGCGGCGGCGGCTCCTCACGCCGTGCTGCCCGTGGGGCGGCGCGTCCCGGGCCCGCGCACCGACATCCGCGGGGGGCGGGCGGGGGCGGGCCGGCGGCCGGGCCGGGCCGGGCCGGGGGGCGGGCGGACCCTCCGGGCTGGGCGGCGGCGGCGGCGGCGGGGGCCGGGGGGCGGTGGCGGGGGATGGGGATGGGGGGGGGCGGGGGGTCTGCGCGCGCCGCCGCCGCGGCGGAGGGAGGGACGGACGGTGATTTTGGGGAGGGGGGGGGAGATGGAGAGCGCGCCGCCGCCCGCCTGACGTCACCGGGCTCGAGCCGCCGCCGCCGCGGACGGGAACGGGGAGGGGGGGGGGGGGGGGACGACACGCGCGTGGCGTTGGGGGGGGGTCCTACGCGCATGCGCGTGCGGGGCCGGGGCTGCGCCCCCCGGTGGGTGTGGGTAGGGAGAGGGTCCGATGTCAGTACCGGTATTGGTATCGGTATGGTCCGGTCAGGGATCCGGTGTCGGTACCGGTATCGGTCTGGGTATGGTCCGGCCGGGGGTCCGGTGTCGGTACCGCTATCGGTCTGGGTATGGTCCGGGAGCTGTCCGGTGTCGGTACCGGTATCGGTCTGGGTATGGTCCGGCCAGGGATCCGGTGTCGGTACCGGTATCAGTATCCGTATGGTCCAGGCAGGGGTCCGGTACCGGTATCGGTGTCGGTATGGTCCAGGCAGGGCTCCGGTGTCCGTGTCAATAATGTACGGGCAGAGGTCCGGTGCCGGTGTCGGTATCGGTGTTAGTATGGTACGGGCAGAGATCCGGTGGGAGTGTCGGTGTCAGTATTGTCCGGGAGCGGTCCGGTGCCGGTGTCGGTGTCGGTATGGTACGAGCAGGACACCGGGGCCGGGACCGGTGTGGTACAGGGACAGGGACAGAGACAGGGACAGCGACAGGGACAGGGGCAGGGACAGCGCTGCGTGTCCCGTGCTCACACGCGGTACCAGCCCGCGATGCCGCTCCAGAGCCCGGCCCGGCCCTGCTGTGGTGGCCCCCAGGTGCTGGGGCGGCCCAGCTCCCCTCTACCGGCACCCGGTACCGGCTGCGGGTCAGAAACGGACGGGACAGCAGAACCTCATCATCCTCAGGGGCAACAGGACCCTCTCAGAGCTGCAGAACCTTCGCTGTCCCGGTCCCTTCACCGTCCCCAAAGGCATCAGGAGCCTCGCCATTCTCCCAGGACAGCAACACCATCAGCATCCCCAAGGGCTTTGGGAGCCTCGCTGTCCCCCCAGGGCACAGGACCCTCGCCATGTCCCAAGGGCAGTGGGACCCTCACTGTCTCCCCCAAGGCAGGGGGTCCCCTGTCACCCCCCAGGGCACAGGACCCTCGCTATGTCCAAGGGCAGTGAGACCCTCACTGTCCCCCCAAGGCAGGGGTGACCCCCCCCAGGGCACAGGACCCTCACTGTCCCCCCAAGGTAGGGGTGACCCTCCCCAGGGCACAGGACCCTCACTGTCGCCCCAAGGCAGGGGGTTCCTCATCACGCCCCAGAGCTGTCACCCCCCAGGACCCTCGCTGTCCCCCCAGCCATCCCTGCGGGGGCTACAGGAGCAGGGTTCAGGATCGGGGGTCCAGAACAGCGGATTCCCATCATGGGGGTCCCGCCATCACTCACCCAACTCCGGCTTTGACTGAGAACCGTGACGTCAGAGCCAGAGCCGTGACGTCACCCAGTGGCCACTCCGCTGCCTGCCAGGGCCGGGGGCCGAGGAGGGAGATGGGCAGCGGTGCCGGCGCCGTCATCAGGCACCATGCGACCCCTCGGCGTGATGTCATATGTTTTTTTAATTATGTCACACGCCTGCTCCGCCCCACCCCGCTCAGGCAGCTGCAGGGGGGGAGAGAGTGATTCAGGCTGCTGCGGCGCCAGATGTTCGGGAGAAGGTCCAGATGTTCCCCCGGGACGCCGCCCCTGCAGAAGTGCCGGGGTGGCAAAAATCGCGGTGTAACCCGGTGGGCTGGAGGGGTTCTGGGGGCCGGTTCTTCAAACTTCGCACAGGACTCGGGGAGCGGGTGCGATTCTGCTTCCTCCCACGCGTGGGTCCCGGCCAGGGCTCCACAGCCCCCTCCCCACTCGAGACCGTCCTTTACGG
Source organism: Molothrus aeneus (assembly GCF_037042795.1). Lineage (NCBI taxonomy): Eukaryota > Metazoa > Chordata > Aves > Passeriformes > Icteridae > Molothrus > Molothrus aeneus. The sequence goes on along the minus strand of NC_089675.1, from coordinate 1,809,837 downwards.
GGGCGTGGGGAGGCCGGGAAGCCCCTTGCCAGTCCCGAACGAGTTTCCGCTCTCCCGGGATGTCCCGGTACGCCGTGGACAAGCCGCGCTCACGGGGCTCCCGGGCGCGTTTGATGCTCGGAATGGCAGCATCGAGAGTCCACTGGCGCCGGGTGAAACGCGGGGACCCCGCAGCCCTGCTCCAGTCCCGGTCCCGCATCTCCAGCCCCGGTACCGCATCCCTACCCCCGGTACCACATCCTCAGTCTCGGTCCCGCATCCCTACCCCCGGTACCACATCCTCAGTCTCGGTCCCGCATCCCTACCCCCGGTACCACATCCCCAGCCCCGGTATGGCATCTCCAACCCCGGTACCGCATCCCCATCCCTGTTCCTGCATCCCCAGTCCCGGTCCTGCATCCCCACCCCCAGTCCCGCATCCCTACCCCCGGTACCACATCCCCAGTCCCGGTACCGCATCCCCAGCCCCGGTACCGCATCCCCAGCCCCGGTCCCGAATCCCCAGCCCCGGTACCGCATCCCCAGCCCCGGTCCCGAATCCCCAGTCCCGGTACGGCATCCCCAGCCCCGGTACCACATCCCCAGTGCCGGTACGGCATCCCCAGCCCCGGTTCCGCATCCCCAGCCCCGGTACCACATCCCCAGTCCGGGTACCGCATCCCCAGCCCCGGCAGCCCCGGCCCCGCCGCTCTCGGTTCGCCCCGGTGGCACCGCGGTGCGGCAGCGCCCCCTAGCGGCTCCGAGGGGGCCGTGCCCCGTGCTGCCCCCGCCGCTCCGGTGGGCGCGGGGGTCGGAGCGGCCGAAGGAGCGCCCCGGGGCGGGCCGGGTACCCCCGTGAAGCACCAAATCCCCCCAAGAAACGAGCACCCCTTTCAGTGCCCCCGCTGCCGTGTTCGGTTCGGTACCGGAGGGCGCAGCAGAGGCGGGCACAGCCCGGGACCAGCCACGGGCTCGGACCCCAGGACGGGGACCGGGGTTCAAACCGTGCAGGGAAGGTGCAGCCCGGGACCAACGGCCCGGTGCACACGGGAACAGTGGTGCCACAGAACCGGGGCTGCCCCGGTGCGACGGCACCCACGGGGGTGGGCGGGGGGCTTGGAAGGGCGGCAAAGAGGGACCCGATCAGAGCAGGAGTAGGGTCAGGACTGGATGCCACAGATGGGGCGGGGGGACACGCGTGGCTGCGAGCAGTGGGTGTGTGGGGACGGAATGGGGGTCACCAGTGGGATTTGGGGTAAGAGCGTGGTCATAATGGGGACAGGAATGGGGAGATACGGGGCAAGAGTGGGGGCACGACTGAGTGGGGGCTGATGTGGGACGGACGCGGAGCCGGCAGATGCCGCAGCCCCTCGGTGGCGACGTCCGGGGATCCCAGGTCCTGCCGAAACTGGTCCCGGTCCCGGTGCCCTCCCATCCCTCCGCTCACGCGTCTCCTCCCTCTTCCTGCGCTCGCCGCTTCCCGGCGGAGCAGGGACCGGCCGCGCCCGCCGCCGCTATGGAGTGAACGAGAGGCCGCGGGGACCGGCCGGACCGGCCGCCCCCCGCCCGCGGCTGCTCTCGCCAGGTAACGGCGGACGGGACCGGGGACTCTGCCGCTGTTTGGCACCTCCTGAACTCGTGCAGGGGCACCGAGCTGGGAGCCGGGGTGGGGACGGGGTATCCCAGGGGCGGGGGCTGCCCCGGGCTGGGGGGGCTGTCCAGGGACACCTCTCTGCTCCGGGGGTGGGCAATGCGACGTGTGACAGGCTGAGGGGGAGGTCCCCCTTATCAGCCCCTCACTGGGGTGCTTGGGGATGGGATGGGATGGGATGGGATGGGATGGGATGGGATGGGGAAGGGGCTCTGGGACCGGTGGCACCGAGGCTGTATCAGCTGCCGAGGTGGAAACGCAGCCCAGCTCGACTCGAAGTGCAGAGCACCCGCTGAGGATGGCACCCAGCTCTGCTGGCACCCAGCTCTGCTGGCACCCCACTCTCCTGGTTGGGCGCTGTTTGGGGACAGGGCGTGCATGGGGTAAAGGAAGAGCCCTTCTTTCCCCTGTCCCACCGGTGGGCCTCAACAGTGAGTTCCTGGGACGGGAGCGGCACCAAATCCAGGCCGGGCTCCCAGAGCTGTGAGTCATCCTGGGCTGGGTTGGCTGGGAAGGCCCCGCTCCTTTTCCTACGAACCAGAGGAAATTTCATGTCCCGAGCGGTCAGCACCCCCAACACGTGGGTGTCCTCCTCGTGGCACTGTCACCAGTGTCCCACCGTGTCCTGTGTTCTGGCCTCAGCCTCGGCTGGCAGCAGTGGCGTCCTCAGCACCCCAGGGAAACTGAGGCACGCTGAGGGGCAGAAATGTCCCTCGGGCTCTTCCCGGCGAGGGCAGAGTCGGAGAGAAGTCCGGGTGTTCACAGCATTTGGAAAACCCTGGAATATCCATCGGTGTGAAAGCCCCGAGGAATCTGAGGGCAGGATAGGGAGCGTGCTCTGAGGTGCCCCCGCAGGGTGAGGAGGGTGCAGAGGGCTGGGAGATCGCAGAGCCAGGCTGGGACATTGCAGAGGGGACATGGGACACGGTGGGATCCATCCCCGTGCCCCCGACACAGCCCGCCCGACGGTGGGGGGCTGAGGTTGGCTGCCAGCAAGGGCTGGTGGTTAATGAGTAACATCCGTGGGATGTACGGCAGCACCTCGGCACCGGGAAGGGGACGGGGAGTGTGCGGCAGTTCCAGCTTGGGAACAAGGTTTCCTGTTGCAGTGAGAGCACAAAGCTCGTACTGACACTGTGGGGGTCCCTGAGCCCCCTCTCCGAGCCTGGGCTCCTCCTGAGCCACCTTCTCGCCCAGCCTCGCGGGTAGGCAAAGCCCTTGGGGTGGAGGAGGAAGCGAAAGTGGCTGGGTGGAGGGGGTTTGGGGAGGGGGAGAGGGTGGGAGAGGCTTCTCCCCGTCCCCAGGTGCTGTGTCCTGCCCCATGTTGAGCCGGTTTTCCCGGCTACAACACAGCTGAGACCTCGGTTTCCGTTGCCGGAGGGTCCCCATGGGATGTTGCCCCCATGGGGGAGGGAATTGGGAAAAGCAGAAGAAGAAGAGGGAAACCTGGAAAGTGGGATTGGAAGGATTCAGGGCATGGCTGGGCTGAAGGAGCTGCTGTGACTGATGCCAGGAGGGGACAAGGCAGATCCCCTGCCTCGAGCTCCTCCTGGGCTGTGGGAGGAGGAGGGAGCAGAGCAGCTTCTCCTGCAGGCTCTCAGCAGATCCAGGCATGCCTGGCTTAAGGCTTACGCTCCAGGTTGGCGCTTCCAGCCAGCAGCTGCCTCCCAGGGCTGAGCAGAAATACAGGTTTAATGGGGAAGGAGCATGGGGATTAACCTCGAGGGTGGCAAAAGGAGAGGCTGTTTTTCCCCTCCTGCCAAGAATCCCACTGGGACTGTGAGGAAAAGCCCAGCAGCATTCCCAGAATTGCTGCGTGCGTTTCTCACCGGGCATTGACCCCTGGGAGTCACCTCATGCCCCGCAGCGAATGCTCGGGATCTGTTTACTCCGGGCCGTAAAGTGGAGTCGAAAGCAAAAGCATTTCTGGAAGGCGTCAACCTCCAGCCACCATGACCGGTCCCCTCGTGGGGTGGCACCGTGAGGGCTGGTGACCCCCGGGCTGCTCCCAACGCCGGGCTCGGGGCAGGCCGCAGGCGTTTGTTTGCTCCGGCCGCGACGTTGCCCAGTGACGCCGGCTTCCTTCCCCTCGCAGGCTTCTCGGAGTCTCTCAGCTCCACCTCCGCCCTGCGCCTTCGGCGGCTCCGCGCGGCCCAGGCCCGTGGGGAACAACGCGCTGCCCGCGGGGGACTCGGGCCGTGGCCGCGGCTTCGCGCTCGCCCCTTCGCCTGAGGGCACGGCGGGCCCGGCCCGCGCCGCCCGGGGATCCCGCCGCTGCCCGGCCCCTCGGCTGGGCTGTGAGACGCCGCCGGCGCTGCGGGATCCGCCGCGGGATCGGGCCTTGGCCCCGGGCGGGGCCGGCGGAACCGGCAGTGAGGTGTGTGTGTGTGTGTGTGTGTATGTGTGTGTGTGTGTGTCTGGAGACCCCCTCGGCCCGGCGGGCCCGCGGGGCTGCGGCGGGGCCTGAGGGGGCGAGCGGGGCGGGAGGAAGGGCGGGAGCTGCCGGGAAGAGGCGCGGGCAGTGCTGAGGGGACGGGCTGGGAGTGTTGGGGTTCCAACTCCCACCTTGGGGTGCGGTGGGGCCGTGAGCCTCCAGCTCAGCCATTCCAGGTGGAATTCCAGGTGGAATTCCCAATCTAGCGCCTCATTCCAGTTCTGTTCTTGCTTTTCCTGATCTCTGCAGCCCACCGAGTGTGAGCGCCTCCAGCCCGTGCATTCCAGGTGGAATTCCCTCATTCCAGTTCTGTTCTTGCTTTTCCTGATCTCTGTAGCCCACCGAGTGTGAGCGCCTCCAGCCCGTGCATTCCAGGTGGAATTCCCTCATTCCAGTTCTGTTCTTGCTTTTCCTGATCTCTGCAGCCCACCGAGTGTGAGGGCCTCCAGCTCGGGCATTCCAGGTGGAATTCCCTATGTAATGCCTCATTCCAGGTGGAATTCCCAATCTAGCGCCTCATTCCAGTTCTGTTCTTGCTTTTCCTGATCTCTGCAGCCCACCAAGCTTCCAGCTTGGGCATTCCAGGTGGAGTTCCCTATGTAACGCCTCATTCCAGTTCTGTTCTTGCTTTTCCTGATCTCTCGAGCCCACCAAGTGTGAGGGCTTCCAGCTTGGGCATTCCAGGTGGAATTCCCTCTGTAACACCTCATTCCAGTTCTGAGGGCCTCCAGCCCGTGCATTCCAGGTGGAATTCCCTCATTCCAGTTCTGTCCTTGCTTTTCCTGATCTCTGCAGCCCACCGAGTGTGAGGGGCCCTCCCTGTGGGGGACACTTGAGGAAATTCTGGGGGACAGCCAGGCCACCTCACTGTGGACACCCCGGTTCAACGGCCTCACCAAGTTTGGGGTAATTCACACTTCTCCAACTCCCCAGGAGTTGCACACTCTTCCACCTCTCCCATGCCCAGTCCAGCAGCACTTGCCCATCCCTTTGAAAATCCTTGTGGCAAAAGGAGCAGGGAATCCCCAGAGATTCAGGAAACTGAGGCACAAGTGGGCTGCCAGCCCGCCCAGGATTGCCCAAGAAGCTGATCCTGGATCAACCTTCCCACTCCTTCTCCTCCTCCCCAGCAGCCCCAGCCCAGTGGAGCAGCAGGTTCAGACGTGGAGGGACAAGCAGCAGCTCTTGCACCCTCCCTGAGGGCCTCTCGGCCCTCAAGGGCTGGCTGGGGGCTGCTCAAGTGCTCCCCATCCCCTCTCCTGCCTTCAGGTGACTGTTCCAAGATGTCCCTCTGGAACCTCGTGTCCCACATGCGACCAGAGGAGTTCAGCAGCCTCTCCACGGAGTTTCCCCGGAGCCTGCGCTGTCTCCTGGCTGAGTGGCTGGAGAACCAGCCCTGGTGAGTCTCCCTGGAACAGCACAAGCTTGGGGGTCACACGGGGGCAGGTGGGGGATCCATGCCCATTCTCCCAACTTTTCCCCCTCTCCAGGGAGTTCATCAATGGCTCAGACGCCTTCTGCACCAGCATGGCCAGCAGGATGCTCTCGGACATGCTGGAGAAACTCCGCAGCACTGCCGGCAGCGACGGGCAGCAGTGCCAGATCCTGCAGCAAGTCAGCAACATCGAGGTGTGCAGGGACCCTGGGGCTGGGTCACGCCGGGATTGCAGCCAGCTCCCAGGAAAAATTGATTGTTTTATGCTGGAAGGGCTCAATGCCTAAGGATGGTCCCTGGGTGACAAAATTTTCCAGGCTTGTGAGCAATAAGCAGACTCAGCAATTGGGTTTTTGGGGTCTTCCAGAGGACAGAGGGGTTTTTTTTTTTGCAGTTCTGCAGCCCAGGGGCTCACAGGGAGCTGCCACATCTTCCCTGAAATGGTCCTGTGGGGACCCCCCTGAGCCCCTCAGCCCCCCGTTGTTGGCACCTGGGGGCCGTCTCTGCAGATGTTCCCCATTTTCTGCTCAAGTGTTTGATTTCTCCTTCCTCCAAGCTGTGTGGGTCTGCATTTCCTCCTGCTGTGAGCTCTGGGTTTCATTTTTGAGGCTCTTTCTCTTATCAAGGCTGTTGGAATTGCTCTGTCCCTTTCACAACCATCTGATTTATCTCCCCTGGCCAGTGGAGCTCAGAGCACCAGAGCTGAGCAGGGCTCACTCCCAGAGCCCCACTCTGGTTGAAAATTCTGCTTTTTTTGGTAACAGACCTTTTTAATATTCAACATTTGGGAAGGGATCAGCTTTAGTCACAACTTCTGGGGAACAGGGTGACTTTTCAAAACAAGACTTTGTTGCTTTGTTGCTTTGTTGCTTTGTTGCTTTTTGCTGTAGGAAACAAGCAGATGTTTCAGCTTAGGGATTTTTTTATTATTTAAAATGCTGACGCAGAGCAGCCCTCCTGTGTTCCCTCCTCCCTCCATCCCTCATCCCAGAACACCAAATCCTCACTCCTCCATGCTCAGCCAGGCTGTTCCCTGCTTTTGGTGCTGCTGTGACCAGGTGACCCCCAGGATGGGCAACCACAGGGCTGGGGGTTGCAGGTGGGAGCCAAACTTGGGCTTCTCATCCCCCGAATTCCAAATTTTCCCTTGAAAAGCCCACGGGGCTACCAGTGCTGCATCCAGACCCCCACACTGGAGCTCCCACCGGCACAGGAACCCACCAAGCACGTCATCAGCCATTCCCCCATCGTGTTTCTGCTGCTGTTTTGGGAAGTTGCTAATTTGGGAAATGCGTGAAGGCCGGAGGAGCTGGCACGGGGACACGGGAGGCAGAGCCAGCAGGGGAATTCCTCTCCCTGTTTTTTTGTCAGTGGAAAGCATTGATCCACCCAGGGCAGCTGGGAGAGTCTCCCCCAGGTGTCAGGCTGGAGGTTGGAGGAAATGCTCGCAGGAATGGAGAATTCCTTTCAGTTTGGATTATTTTTTTTTTCTCTATTTGAAGTTGATTCTTCTACTTTTTATACAAAAAAAAAACCAACAAAAAATGGAGTTGGAGCCGATGATCCTGACGTTCCCTCCAACTCCAGACATCCCATGATTCTATGCACCATTTAAAGTGGTTTTAAAGCTACAAATCAGCTCTGTGGTGCTTGTGGAACCCCTGAATTACCTTGTCCACGTGTTGTGGGCGGGGTGGGAAGGAGCAAGGAGCGGGGGGCACGTGTCGTGTCCCCCCCTGACACCCCCAGTTTGTGTCCCCCTCCCCAGAACACTTTCCGCCGGGACCCTCTGCGGCTGGTGGCCGTCGTCAGAGCCGTCCTGGAGGGCGAGAAGGCAGCCGTGCTCAAACGGGTGGGTGCCCCCTGCCCCTCTCCCGGGCACCCCGAGGTGCAGGACCGGCCACAACCCCCCCCTGACCCCTCTGTGCTCTGCCCCAGGACCATCATCTGCCTCTCAGCTTCCACCGGAGGCAGGAGGAGCTGAAGTTCAGCCTGGGGCTGCAGCGGCTGCAGCACCGAGTCCGGGAGATCCAAGCGCTCCAGGAGGAGGGGCCCGGGCGGGACGGGGCTGTGCAGAGCCCCATGGCTCCCAAGGAGCTGCCCACCCTCATCATGGAGGCTGTGAAGGAGTTGGAGGCGGCCAAACAGCAGGTCCTGAAGAGGATCCAGATTTGGAAGAGGCAACAGCAGCTGGCAGGGAATGGGGCAATCTTTGAGGAGAATCTGGCACCGCTGCAGAAGAGGTGAGGGGGCACAGGGCAGAGCTGGGGGATCCCGAGCAACCTCCTGCTCCCTCCACCAGGTGAGTGAGGGTGGGGTGCTGAGAGTCCCCCTTTCCCCAGGTGTGAGAACCTGGTCGAGGTTTACTTCCAGCTGCAGCAGCAGGTGATGGCAGCAAGCACAGAGCTGGGGCCTGAGCTGCTGCCCCGGCTCCTGGAGCGCTTCAACGAGGTGTTGTCCAGCCTGGTCAAGAGGTAACAGCTGGGGGCTGTGGTGGCCATGGGTTGAGGTGGATCTGCAGGGGCCGGTGGCTGTGCCAAGTGCCACCGTGGTGTCCCTTTGCCCCTCAGCTCCTTCCTGGTGGAGAAGCAGCCCCCACAGGTGCTGAAGACCCAGACCAAGTTCCAGGCGAGCGTCCGGTTCCTGCTGGGCCCGCAGCTGCTGAAGGCAGCGCCCAAGCCCTACATGGTGAGGGCTGACATGGTGACAGAGAAGCAGGCACGGGAGCTGGAGCTCAGCAACTACAGCAACACCCTCAGGTGAGCAGTGGGTGTGAGGGCCGGGGGGTTTCCCCACCACCATTCCCCCCTGACCCCTTCCTCTGCCCAGTGAGAGCACAGGGGAGATCTTGCACAACACGGTGGCCTTGGAGACCAACCCCACCAGCGGGAACTGCTGTGCCAACTTCAAAAATGTGGTAAGTACCACCAGCTAGGGGCTGGGCTGGGGGCTCCATTGGGTTTTTGGGGTTCCTGAGGCTGGGGATGCTCAGCTCTCTCTCCCCAGCTGCTGAAGAAGATCAAGCGCTGCGAGAGGAAGGGCTCTGAGTCGGTGACGGAGGAGAAATGCGCCGTCCTCTTCAGCACCAACGTCACCTTGACCCCCAGCAACGTCTCCATCCACCTCCAGGTACCATGGGATGGGGCTAGATGTGCTGAGCCTTCCCCTGTGGGACACTGGGACAATCCCAGGGCAGCCACCACGCCTGGCTCAGGGCCACTGTGTGCCCTCAGGTCCTGTCTCTGCCCATCGTGGTCATCGTCCATGGGAACCAGGACAACAACGCCAAAGCCACCGTGCTGTGGGATAACGCCTTCTCTGACATTGTGAGTGCCACGAGCTGGAGGGAAGGAGCTGGAAACTGGGGCTGACTGGGCTTTGCACTCCCACCAGTGCAGGTGGGAGCAGGAGCCCAGGGGTGGGGCATGGTGGGCATCCTGTCCTGATGTCCCCCTGCCTGGCCACAGGACCGGGTGCCCTTCGTGGTGGCCGAGCGGGTGCCCTGGGACAAGATGTGTGACACCCTGAACCTGAAGTTCATGGCAGAGGTGCAGACCACCAAGGGGCTCCTCAAGGAGCACTACTTCTTCCTGGCCCAGAAGATCTTCAATGACCACAGCGCCAGCCCCGAGGACTTCCAGAGCCGCCACGTCTCCTGGGCCCAGTTCAACAAGGTGACTGGGAGGGATGGCCAAGGTGGGCAGGGACCAGCGTGGCCATGGGGAGCCTCATGGCCTCTCTCTGCCTCAGGAGATCCTCCCTGGCCGGGGATTCACCTTCTGGCAGTGGTTTGATGGAGTCCTGGACCTCACCAAGAGATGCCTCAAAAGTTACTGGTCGGACAGGTGGGTGCCCCAGGGCTGGGCTTTGGGGGGGTCCTGATCCCACCCCACTGCCATGGGTGGTCCTGATCCCTGTTCTCCACCCATCCAGGCTCATCATGGGCTTCATCAGCAAGCAGTATGTGTGCAAGCTGCTGAGCATGCAGCCAGATGGGACCTTCCTGCTCCGCTTCAGCGACTCCGAGATTGGGGGCGTCACCATCGCTTACGTCATGCGGGGCAAGGACGGTGAGACGGGGTCAGGTGCAGTGCAGGGCAGGGGTCCTCACTGCCAGGGGGTGTGGGCAGTTCCAGGAACCAGCACTGGAATGCAGTGACGTGTCTCCCCTCGCTCAGGCTCCAGCCAGGTGGAAAACATCCAGCCCTTCTCTGCCAAGGATCTGTCCATCCGCTCCCTTGGCGACCGCATCCGGGATCTGGGGCAGCTCCGGAACCTGTACCCCAACATCCCCAAGGACCAGGCCTTTGGGAGTCACTACAACAGTGAGTGGGGAGGGCCTGGATGGGCCCTGGGCTGCAGGGCCCCATCCTCTCACCTCCCTCTTATAATGAAAATTCATTATAAACTTCAAAATCCTCATCAGCCTAAAACCAGACTTCTACTCCCTTACCTTCTTCCCCATTGCACTGGTCGTATCATGATCTGTCCTACAATTTGCAACATGATATAGGGCCTCAGACCCCTACATTACAAAATTTTTCCCTACCTGCTATTCTTCATTGAAGATCTTCTGGTCAAGGAAGAAGCAGTGCTCCTTGAGGAGCCCCTTGGTGGTCTGCACCTCTGCCATGACCTTCAGGTTCAGGGTGTCACACACACTCTGCACCCCAGCAATGCTGTGAGGGGGCTTATGGGTCTCACCCCGGTGGCCCCAGGGCTTGCAGGAGCAACTGGGGCTGGTAGAGATGGTTGGCAGGGCATGATGGGGGTGGTGGTTCATGGATGGTTCTCCTCCCTGAGCAGAAGAGCAGACAGGCAAGGACGGCCGGGGCTACGTCTCCACTGCCATCAAGATGACTGTGGAAAGTGAAAGGTGGGTGTGAGGCCATATCTGTGCTGGAGGTGTGTGCACATGGGCCAGGGTTTGCACAGACCCCTGGCCAGCCTGAGCATCCCCCTGGGCAGGGAAATCCCTGACTGGGGAAAACAGAGCTGTGCTGGTGAGCAAAGAGCCCCCTGTGAGCCCTCAAGCTGTGCTGGGGCACATTTGTGCACCTCCCACCCTCCCCTCGAGCACCCACTGGCACATGTCCTCCTTCAGAGCCCCCCTCGAGCACCCACTGGCCCCTGTGGAGCCTGGACCTGGCAGTGCTGATGGGGTCCATGTGCTTTTGCAGGGACCAGCAGCCCCCAAGCACCATGGGGGCCCCCCCTGAGGCCCCCCAGGCACCGATGTTCAACCTACCCATGCTGCAGCATGAGCTGCACCCTGAGAATCTACAGCCACTGCTGGCCCCCGTGTGGTGAGTGCCCTGCTGTGGGGCGTGGGGTGGGGGCTGTGGCAGTGCCCCCCCCTCAATCTGAACCTCTGTGTGTGTGCACTGCAGCCCCCCCACTTCATTCTGCCCCCAGCCCATGCCCGGGGGCTACCCCGCGGTTGAGAGCAGCATCATGATGGTGCCCGACAGGCTGACCCCCCCCTTCCACAGGTAGGAGCAGGGCAGGGTGGGGGGCAGGGGGGACACCCCACCACCCCCAGCAGGGTTCAGGGGTGTTCCCCCTTCCCTGAGTGCTCCCGCTGCCCACAGCCCATCCCCGATGCTCTCGCCTCCCTCGCTGTCCCACTGCCAGGACCCTGCCTTCAGGACCCCTGGGTAAGAACTGGCACAGAGGTGGAAGGGGGGCACCGTGCCCTGTACCCCTTTAGCCCTTCCCCACCTAATCCCAGGCTGGCAGAGCTGGAGTGGCCACCCCAGGAGGAGCCCCCCACAAACCAAGCAGTGCCCCCCAACACCTCGGGGCTGGTGAGTGCCCTGGGGGACAGGATCTACCCCATTCTTTGCCACCCCAGACCCTTCATGCCCAGCCAGTTCCTGCCTGGGGATGTCTCTCAGCTGCTGCCCGCGGGTCCCTCAGCGGAACCGCAGGACGAGGAGATGCCCGAGCTGCCCCCGTTCCCCCTCCTGGAGGAGGCGTCGCTGCAGAGCCCTCCGCGGTGGTAAGCACGGGGAGGGGGCAGCAGAGAGAAGCCCCTCCCAGTCCCCAGCCGGTCACCCTGCTGTTTCTGTCCCCAGGATGTCGCCCAGCATGGATCAGCCATCAACCTCAGAGTTGGATCAGCTCCTGGAGATGCCCCCGTTGCCCCCCTTTGCCCCCCTCCAGCAGCACAGCGGGTACCCCAATTCCAACCTGTCCTCCTGGGGGCTGGGGGATGCACGGTGGGATGACAGCATCCGGCCAGGACACGCGTGAGGGGGCTCCTGGTGAGGGGGGGGGTACTTCGGACTGCGATTCCCCCCCTCCACTCCCTCCCAGCCTTGCCTGGGTTCATGGACTTGCTACGACTCCCGCAGGAGTGGAAACTCCAGCTGGCAAAGGCAGGGCTTGGGGGGGATTTGGGGTAACCCCCGTCGTCGTCGTCGTCCCCTCCACCTCCGTGCATTGCATCCGCTGCCGGGGGTCCGCGGGTGAGCGGGTGCGGGCTTAGGGGGGCCCCGTCCTGCGTGGGGGGCACCGGCAGCCGCACGCGGTGCCCCCAGCCCACGCCCGCCGGGATGAGTCACCGCGGGGGCGGGAGGCGGCAGCGCGAACGGCGCCGGGGCGGAGGTGCCAGCCCGGTGCCCCCCGGCGGAGGGGGGGGACGGGACACACCGGGACCCCCATGGAAGGGGAGGACACGACCCCCCCCCCCCCCCCGCCGCACCCCCGCAATCAGCGCTTGCTTTGGGGTTTTGAGCTGTTCGTCACTTCCCCTCCCCTCCAGGTTGGAGCAAAGAGGGTAGGAAGATAAGCCATAAAATAAAGTTTTATTCCAAAATAACAAAATAAATAATCTACTGTACACGGTACAAAGGAAGAGTCGCTAATGCTCTAAAAAGACACCACACAGTCCTAACGGGGGGGTGGGGAGTGGGAACCCCGGGGCTGGGCACGGTTTGTAGGAATGGGGGGGGGGGGATAAAGAGGAGGAACCCCGAGGGGTTTTGGGGTGGGGTCGGGGGGAACAGCACCTCCCCAGTGCCCATCAAACGCCGCCTGCATCGTGCTGGGAGGGGGTGACACCCCCCTGGCACGTGTGACACCCCCCGGCACAGGGACCATGCTGGAAGCACACGCAGGTATCGGGGTGCGGGGGGTTCGTGCGGGGGTGTGTGTGTGTATTGGGGGGGGGGGGTATTTACAGCCGATTGGGTGCTGGGGGGGGGGTCGCAGGGTTTGGGGGGGCGGTGGGGGTGCACAGTGAGCTGGCACGTGCTGCGGGGAGGGGGCTGGCGGCTGCTGCGTGGGCGCTGCGGGTGCGGGGTGGGGAGGGGGGACCGTGTGCCCGGCGTGGGCGGCAGCGCTGACGTGGGAGCGCACAGTGCGACGCGTCTGTCCCCGCGTGGTGACAGAGCCCGAGGTGGGGAGGGGGGGAACGGTCAGCACGGGGCTGTACAGGGGTGGGAGGGGGGGGCTCCAGTCCATCGAGGGCTCCCCAGCCCTGGGGGGCGGCGGGGGAGCGGAGCCGGGCGGGATGAGGGTATTGCTGCTGCGGGGAGTTCGCATCCCGCCGCGGCTGAGGTAACCAGAGCGTCGGTGTGGGACGGGAGGGGGCCGGGTGGGCCGGGGGGGTTATGGGTGAGACCCCCCCCCCCTCCTCCCCAAGCTCCCCGGGGCCCGGAGCGCCACCGCACCCGTCCCCCAGCACGTTATTGCTTCGTTAATGGTGGCGGGGGGGCTACAGGGGCCTCACTGCCTGCTGGTCTCCTGCTCCACCTTGATGGTGCCCCGAGGGGGGTCTGGGGGGGCCGGAGGACCCCGTTCCGCCAGCCCGTCCTCGAACTCTGTGGGGAGAACACGGAGATGGCCATGAGGACACGATTGTACAGCAGAAGGCAGCGGTGCCCTCCTGACCCCTGCCCGCGGCAAAGCCCCCCCGGCCCCTCGGGGGGCTCACCTGGTCCCGGGGGCTTCCCCGGCAGGCAGGGGCTGAGCCGCCCCACGCGGTCGTGAGAGACCAAGCGGGCCAGGCGCAGCCCCTCGTCCATCAGCGTCTGCTGGAGGATGTGGCGGCTCCAGAGCCCATGGGGAGCGAGGCCGAGGGGCACGTCCGGGGCCGCACCGGGCGGAGGGGTCAGCCGGGGACAAGCCCCCGCCGCTGCCGAGAGAGGGGCGACAATCAGCGCGAGGAGAGGGGGCCGAGCACCACCAGAGAAAGGGGGAGACCCCCCCCTACTCACCCTGCAAGTGGCCGTCGAGGCTCTCCCCGGAGATGCTGCCCGTGTCCTCCTCCAAGCTGGCTCGGTACCCGGCCCCGGGCGGCTCCAGCCCCACCGGCAGTGCCAGGAGCTCAGGGCGGCTCTGCTCTCCCGCCTGCCAGGAGCACACAGGTGAGCAGATCCCCTGCACCACCCACCCCACGACACCCACGGTCCTCACCCCAGGCTGGCATGGGCAGCCCCGGGCGTGTTGCACAGTCACACCCACGCTCACAGGTGTGCACACCTGCACACGCTGCTCTCCCCTGCACCTGCACCCACCTCCTGCTTGAGCCGCTTGGCCACGACGGCGCCGCTGTCCTCAGGATGGGCCCTGGGGGTGGAAAGGGGCTGTGTCAGGCGTGGGGGTGGCCACAGCAAGGCTGTGAGCAGAGCCATCAGGCAGGTGGGGTTCTGGCACGGATGGAATTGGGGGCGGAAAAAAGAGGGAAGCAGCTGGAGAGCAAAGGGAAAAGGCAGCCCTGGCACGGTGGGCAGAGGACTTTGGGGATGGAGGCAAGAGATAGGGCATCCCCAGCGGCATCCCTTTGCTGCCTGGCATCCCTTCCCACGCCTGGCATCCCCGTCATTCCCATCCTCCCCACGTCCCACGCTCCGAGGTCAGGCAGAATCCGCCCACACTGGCAAAGGGGAACTGGGGGCCGCAGAGTCTTGGCCCCATCCAGAAGTGCTGGGGGCAAGGGGGTGACAACCAGACCCCCCTAGGCCTACAAGGGTGGGGTTTTGGGCTCACCTGGCGACCTTGAGCGAGGACAGGTAGGTACTCTCCCGTGCCACCTGTCGTGACAGCGAGAAGAGCTCGACGCGCCGCAGCAGCAGCGAGTTGTCCCGCAGGCAGAACTGGGCGGCCGCCTCATTGATGATGAGCTGGGGGCAGAAACGATGCGTGAGTGGGGACAGGGACACGGCAGCACCCACGGGACAGCACAGCCCACACAAGCCTCAGCTAAAGCAGCACCAGCTCCAGCCTGGCGTGGGAGGAGAGCTCAAATCCCACCCACTCACCACACCCCCAGAGCCACCCCAGTGCCTGTCCCAAGCCAGCGCATCGCACAACTCCAAGCAGGGAGCTCCCTCCCTCACCTCGTGCAGGGTGAGCTGCTTGCCCTCGCGGCGCCGGGCCTCGCCGCGGCCGTAGATCGCGCTGTGCCGCCGGATCTCCTCCTCCTTCTGCCGGTCACCGTCCTCCAGCTGGAAGATGTGCCCCACAGCCTTGGCCAGCTTCTTGTTGAGCTTCATCAGCGCCCTCAGCTCGGCCTCGCCACCTCGAGGGCAGCTCTGCAGCAGCCTCTCCACGCTCTCCACCACCGTCCGTGCCAACTCCGGCTCCAGCTCCGTGCCCACCGCCTGCTCCCCGCTGCTCCCGCCCGGGGAGAAGGGGGGACCCCCGGGTTCCTCATCCCCACCACCCTCCGACTCGGGGGTGCTCCTTCCCGGCCACGGTGGAGCCGCTGACGGTGACAGCTTCTCCCCTGGCTCCGTGGGGCTGCGGGCTGGGGGCGTCCCGGCGCTGCCACCCCCTTTGCCCGCGGCCTCGCCGGGGCTGGCGTGCCCGTTGCTGAGTGCCTTGCGCCCACCGGCCTCGGAGAGCTTGAAGAGTGGGATGCTGCTGACCGGGACAGCCGAGACGGGCTGGCTGAAGAGCCCTGGGTTGGATGCCCATTCCCGCAGGGCCTTCTGGAGGCGGCGGACGTGGAGGGGCTTGGTGGCCATGCCCACCAGCGCCATGATCTCCAGGAACTCCTCCTCGCCCGCCTCGCAGAGCTGCTGCACGTCGTCCCCCCCTTGCTGGATGAAGGTCTCGTAGTAGCCCAGCAGGTTGGCACGTTGCAGGACCCGGTAGAGCTGCAGCTCCCCCAGCGTGCGGGGCAGGGCCATGACGAGCCTGTGGTGGTGGACAGAGGACAGACGGACTCACCAACGGGATGGACGGACGTGCAGGAGAAAGCCCTCCCGCCCTTAGGCCTGGTACAGGGCAGAGGGAGCATTCCCGTGCATGGGTGTTCCAGTGTCCCTAAACCCCACGGGGCGCCCCGTCCCACCCATGTGCTCCAAACTGGGACGGTCCCTGCAGCCACAGCCCCTGGACGTGGCACAGACACGAGTGGGGTCACCCTCACCCCAACCCCTACCCCCCCTACCCTGGGCTGTGCCCACCCCAGCCAGCAGCCCCTCCATGTCAGCTCCTCACACAGGGCAGGACACACATCTAGGGGCTTCCCCCAGCCCCCCCATCCCCGGGGGTGATGTGCCAGTGCCGACCCCACCGTGGCCAACATCCCCCAGACCTCCTGCCCGTGCCCTGTTCCCCTGTGGTCCCCTGGATCCCACCGGGGCCGCCCTTCCCTGGTGACCCCGCCCCGCTCGGTGCCCCCATCCCCTCCCCGGTCCCACCAGGGCCACCTCCCCCCAGCGTCCCCGCACCTGCCCGGTGCCCTGCAGTGCCCCGAGCCCACCCCGTGCCCCATCCTCCCCCTCTCCTCCCAGCCCCACCGGGGTCACCCCTTCCCCGGGCTCTCCGCTCTGCCCGGTGACCCCCGCTGTCCCATCCCCCCGCCCCTCTGTGCTCCCACCGCTGCCATTCCCCCACGACCCCTCCCGGTACCCTCCGGTGCCGCGGTGCCCCCGGTGCCATCCTCTCCCCATGCATCCCAGACCCGCCCGGAGCCCCGTGGCCAACACCCCTCGTACCCCCCGCCCTGCCCGGTGTCCCTCGCCGCTCCGTCCCCCTCCGGTCCCCCCAGTCCCACCACAGCCACCGGGACTCCCGCCCTGCCCGGTGCCCCCCGGTGCCCCATCCCCTCCCGCCGTCCCCCCCCCCCGTTCGCTCACCGCCGCCTGGAACCGCCTCCGTCCGTTCCGCCCGCCCCGCCGGGCGGCCGGGGAGGGGCGGGGGGGCTCCGGGGCCGGCTCTAACCGGGGGGTCCTGGGGGTGCCGGGGCTCGGGGGGTCCCGCGGCCGGGCCGGGCGCGCTCCCTCCGCCGCGCCGCGCCGCTCTGCGCGCCGCCCACACGGGCGGGACCGTGAAATAGCAGCGGCCCCGGCTGCGCCGCGCGTGGGAGGCCCCGGGGGCGGATCCCGCGGCTGCCGCCCCCGCCGAGCGCGGGGAGGGGGGGGCAGCGGCGGGGGCGGCAGCACGGGGCCCCCTTCTCCCTCCCCCCCCCCCTCCAACCGGTACCGGGAGCAGCGGGAGGGGAGAGGGAGCTGCGCCCCGCACGGTGGCACCGGGGGTCCCGCAGCCCCGGCAGGGAGCGGGCAAGACACGCCTGGCACGGGAGGGTCCGTGGGAGAGGCAAAAGCCCCCGAAGGGGACGCGGTGCTCGGTGTTGGCGTGGACGCCCTGAATCCCCGCTCGCAGCATCGCCGGTTTCGGTGACAGCGGGAGCGGGCGCGGGGATGCTCCGGGTACCGGCACCGCTGTCCCGGCAGTGTCCCCCGGTGCCGGAGCCCTTACGGAGAGCTGGCACTCGGTGTCACCGGCACGCACACGCTGCCACCGATGGGCTCCGGGGGGAGCAGCGACAACGGGAGCGGACGGAGAATTCTCGGGTGGGCTGGGGGGATGCTGGAGCCCCTCGCCCGCAGCACCGGGGTCCCTCCCGCGGGAGGGAGGACGGGGAGGATGTCACGGCCCGCACCCCGGTCCGGCCCTGCGTGGCTCGGTGCTATTTATACCACCGCGGCCGGCGCCTGGCGTGGGGCCAGAGCCGCCCCCGCGCGATCCTGCCCGGGCTGGGGGGGCCGTGCCGGTGACCGGGGCACATCCCCGGAGCTACCGGGGGAGCAGCCGGGGCATCCCGCACGGACACGGTGCCCATGGCGGGGGTCCTGCCCCACCCCTCCCGGTTCACCCCCCGTCCCCACCGCCCCCCTATCACGCCCCCCCTCCTCCTTTTCCCTTTTCCACGAGCAAGCGTCCGGCGCGGCGGGGCCGTTCCCAGCCCCGGCGCTGCCCCCGGCTGACGCACATCCTCCGCCCACGGCCCCGCCGCTTCCCGGCTCCGCCGCCCACGGCCCGCGGAGGGGGAGCGGGGGGGCCGCCCGAGCCTGCTCCCCGCTGCCCGCCCACGGGCGGCCGCCGCCCCACGGTGGAGGGAGGGGACGGACCCAGGCGGAGAGCGGCACCCCCTGCCCGGGGCTGGGGGACGGACGGTGCAGGCAGAGCGGCGAACCGGAGACCCTGGGCCGGTCCGTGGGATGCGGGTCACCGGTGACCGCCGTGCCACGCCCGCGCTGGCAGAGTCCCGTGCGGGTCTGTGGGGTCGCGGGGCCGATGGGGTCAGTGGGACCCGATCCCAGTGGGACCGGCAGGACCCGGGACCGCGGGTTCGGCTGCCGGGGGTGGGGAGGGGAGCGAGGGGCGGGACCTGCGCGCCCCCCCACGCGTGACCCATTCACACAAACAACGCGAGGCCGCGCCCTGATAGGCGGAGGCGGTTGTCAATCATATGGGATATAAAATAAGATGGGGCGTGGCCTGTGATGCCTGAGTTCTGATTGGTTGAGGGGCGTGTCCATCAGAGCCGTTACCCGGGAGGGGCGTGGCTGTTAAGTGAATGGCGGGCATGTTGGTCACCGTGGCAACCGAGGGCGGGGACATTGCTGCTTCCTGTACGCACACTGTTGATAGGCTAAAACTACTGTCAATCAACGCGGCAGGAGCAGAGGGGCGGGCGTGAGATCAGAGCTGAATTTTGATAGGTCAACTCAGCTGTCAATCGATGAAAAAAAACCCGGCGAGCACCTTTCCTATTGGCTGTGGCCGCTCCTCGGCTGCCGGGCTGGCGGCGGAAGCGGAAGCGGCCGGCGCAGCCGCGGCGGGAGGGATGAAACCGGCTCCGGGACGGCGGCGGCTCCCGGTACTGCCCGTGCTGCTGCTGCTGTTCCTGCCCTTCCTGGCCCTGGTAGCTGTAGGTGAGCGGGGCAGCGGGGTCCAAGGGCGGAGACCAGGAGGAGCGGGGCGGCGGAGGCTCCCGGGGCAGCATGGCGGGACAACAGGAGCGGCCCGGTGCCCGCTGAGCGCCTCCACGCTGAGGGGATCGGTGCGGCCCGGTGGGACCGGGATTTCCCTTCCCGCTGTGCCGATCCCCGGGTACGATCCGGCCTTCAGTGCCGTTCGGGATCTGCTTCACCTCAGGGGCCGGAGGCACCGTCGGGTTTGTGTCGCTGAGGTCGGATTTTGGAGCTCGGAGTCGAGCCCGGAGAGGTTATCCTAGAAAAGAACTAGAGAGCGAATTCCAAGGAAAACAGCGTGAAAACCGTGGGGGATGTGGCAAAGTGGAGCATCCCCGGGGAGGGGAAGGATTGGGTGGGTGAAGCAGTGAACCCCTCCCTGTGTCTTCCCAGGCACCAAGGATGCCGTTATCCAACTCCAGGAGGGACACAACGCCTGGTACCGGGAATCCCAGCGCTTCTGCTACACCAACACGCGCGCCCCGCGATGGAACGACGTCTGGACCAGGACACAGGTGACAGCAGCAGGAGGAGGAGGAGGCAGCAGCTCCTCCCTGCTCCAGCCCATCCATCCATCCATCCATCCATCCATCCATCCATCCATCCATCCATCCATCCATCCATCCATCCATCCATCCATCCATCCATCCATCCAGAGAGTTCTGGGTTGGAAGAGAACTTTAAGATCACCGAGTCCAACCCAGCCCCGACACCTCACCTGGCACCCACTGCCACACCCAGGTTTTGTTAAACACACCCAGGGGTGGTGACTCCACCACCTCCCCAGGCAGAACAATCCAGAATTTATCACCCTTTCAGTGAAAAACTTTTTCCTAATTTCCAACCTGAATTTCCTTTTGCACAGCTTGAGGCTGTGTGCTCTGGTTCTGCCAGTTCTTGGAGAAAGAGCCCAACCCCACCTGAGCTCAGCCACTTTTCAGGGAGCTGTAGAGAGTGATAAGTTCACCTCTGAACATAAATCTCTGGGGCAGAACCAACTTCTAAGATAGGAATCCTTGGGGCAAAACCAGCTCCTGGGGCAGGAACCCTGGGGCAGAACCAGCTCCTGAGGCTGGACCAGCTTCAGGAACATGAATCCCTGGGGCAGACCACGCTGCTGGGCCAGAAGCAGCTCCTGGGACAGGAACCCAGCCTCATTTCTCCAGGCTGAACCCCCCCATTCCCCTCTTTCTCCCCCCAGATCCGCGTCACCAGCCGCCGCATGGTCCGCGTCACCCAGGTGGACAGCGAGGAGGAGCTGGAGAAGTTCAGCCTGTGGAACGTGGTCTTGTCCTTCCTGAGGGGCAAACTCAACAACACCAGCATCGATGTGGATCTCTACAGCAACAAAACCTGCCTCAAGGTCGAGCTGCTGGAGCCTGACACCACCTACTCCGTCGTCCTCCTGCGACGTACGTCCCCTCTGTTAGAAATGAGAAGCTTGATTAGGCCAATATTCAAGCAGCAATCAATTTGTTAATTAACATGGTAAAGTGTGAGCAATACAGCACTGGGTAAAGTGGGGGAAGTTTTCCCTCCAACTGCACACCCATAGTTGAGGCTTACAGGTATTTATAGGGGTACTCATCAGCTTTCTCAGCAGTTTCTGTTCCCAATTTTTACTTCACAATTCTAGACACTATTGTGATTTAGTTTTTCTCAGGATGTATCCCAAAAAGGAGGATCCCAGATGGTAGTGGTCCAGTTTCCAAAAGAAGAAAGATGAATCCTATCTGGTGAAGTCCAGCTCCCCAGATGTGGGTCCACCTTTTAATTACAAGGACTATAAATCTCATAACAGTGATGTCCAGCTTCCCTTGGTCAAAACCATAAATCCTTGACTTGATGTTCATCTTCCTTTCTCAAGCTGCTTTCCACTGTTTTGTTAAGGTGTGAGATAAGCATGTTTCCTTTATATATATTCCAAAGCTATAGTTTCAAGGATACAAGCAATATTCTAAAATTGTACTTCAAAAGGTTATTATTGCAGAGCTCTTTAAGGCTTAACTACAAGCAAAGAGCAACATCCTTTAATTCAAATGCTCCTAAATCAACCAAGGTTAATTGCAAACAAAGATAGGTTCAAAGGGCTTCTTCCATGCTGTACTTTATTATTAGAATTTACTTTATTATTAGAATTCACAACTGTCCCATTGTCAGTCTCTACACATACCACAATCACAAATACACACATTGCCTGTATGTACCTGACCCAAACCACAGCTTTGTATTTCACATCTCCCCACTGGGGGAAAGGGGTCTGGGGATGCCCAGGGGACAGCAGGACAGGGCAGCTCATGATCCACAGACCAGTTCCTTCCTCAGGAAGGGATTTTGGTGTGCAGAAGGAATTTGGGGCACTTGGAGGTCCCATCCCTGTCTCCTGTCAGCCTGTGGTAGGTGGGAGCTTCCCACCGTGCCCATCTCCATTGGGATTAATTTTTATTTTTTTTTGCCAGGTTTTGATCCTAAACTGTTCCTTGTTTTCTTCCTGGGCCTGCTGTTGTTTTTTTGTGGGGACACACTGAGCAGGTGAGCCCCCTCCTTTCCCTGGTGGCTCCTGCTTGGGGGTGTTTGTGCACAGATATCCATAAAACACCTGCTGTGATTGATTCCCTGTGTGATCATTGCAGGAGCCAAATCTTTTACTACTCAGCTGGGATCAGTGTTGGCTTGTTGGCCTCTCTGCTTATCCTTGTCTACATGATGTCCAAAGTCATGCCCAAGGTAGGTGTCACATCTTGAGGGGGTCAGAGACCTTGTAACCCTTTCCATACCTGTACTGGGATGGACTGGGTTTGTTACTCAGCACCTGGGGGAGGTGTCCACAGCCTGCCTGTGCTCCCCCCAGAAAAGCCCTGTGTACTTCCTGCTGGTTGGAGGTTGGTCCTTTTCCCTCTACCTGCTTCAGCTGATCTTCAAGAACCTGCAGGAGATCTGCAAGTCCTACTGGCAGTACCTGTTAGGTAGGTGGGAGCTCTGAGATTCACCGGGTGAACATCTCCTAGTGGAACTATGGAGCAAAGCTGAGGCTCCCTCTCCCTGCTGCTGGTGTCAGGTTCCTCCTCATCCTCACAGAGCCCCCAATTTCTGCCCCATCCCTGTGCTCCCCCACAGGTTACCTGCTCACTGTGGGCCTCCTGAGCTTCGCCGTGTGCTACAGGTACGGCCCCTTGGAGAACGAGCGCAGCATCAACCTCCTGTCCTGGGCCCTGCAGCTCCTGGGGCTGCTGCTCATCTACTCGGGCATCCAGATCCACCCCATCGCCCTGGGCCTCGTGCTGGTGGCTGTCTGCACCAAGAACCTGGATTACCCCTTGCAGTGGGCCTTTGCTGCCTACAGGTGAGGAGCTGGGAGCTTGGGATGCCCCAGGGATTCATGTTCCAGAAACTGGTCCAGCCTCAGGAGTTGGTTCTGCCTCAGGGTTCCTGCCCCAGGAGCTGGTTCTGCCCCAGGGATTCCTGTCTTAGAAGCTGGTTCTGCCCCAGAGATTTGTGAACCAGGAGCTGGGAGCTTGGGATGCCCCAGGGATTCATGTTCTTCATGTTCCAGAAACTGGTCCAGCTTCAGGAGCTGGTTCTGCCCCAGGATTCCTGCCCCAGGAGCTGGTTCTGTCCTGGGAGGTGGTTCTGCCCCAGGGATTTGTGTACCAGGAGCTGGTCCAGCTTCAGGAGCTGGTTTTATCCCAGGGTTTCTGCCCCAGGAGCTGGTTCTGTCCTGGGAGCTGGCTCTGTCCCAGGAATTCCTGCCCCAGGAGCTGGTTCTGTCATGGGAGGCGGTTCTGCCCCAGGGATTTGTGTACCAGGAGCTGGTCCAACCCAGGGGTTCTTGCTGTGGGAGGTGATCCTGCCTCAGCTGCTGGCCTTGCCTTAGAGTTCCTGCTCCAGGAATCCTGCCCTGCGAGGGTGGTCCTGCCCCAGGGGTTCTGTCCTGAGAGTTCCTGTCCCAGGGGTTCTGTCCTGGGGTTCTGTCCCAGGGTTTCTGTCCTGAGAGTTCCTGTCCCAGGGGTTCTGTCCTGAGAGTTCCTGCCCCAGGCTTCTGTCCTGAGAATTCCTGCCCCAGGGGTTCTGTCCTGAGAGTTCCTGCCCCAGAGGTTCTGTCCTGGGGTTCTGTCCCAGGGGTTCTGTCCTGAGAGTTCCTGCCCCAGGCTTCTGTCCTGAGAATTCCTGCCCCAAGGGTTCTGTCCTGAGAGTTCCTGCCCCAGCGGTTCTGTCCTGGGGTTCTGTCCCAGGGTTTCTGTCCTGAGAGTTCCTGCCCCAGAGGTTCTGTCCTGGGGTTCTGTCCCAGGGTTTCTGTCCTGAGAGTTCCTGCCCCAGAGGTTTTGACCTGAGATTTCCTGCCCCAGGAGCTGCTCCCAGCCCATCCAGGCAGTCATTAACTGGTGTTTCCCCCCTGGCAGGAGGGTGCAGAGTTCCAAGCTGGGCCCGACCCCTCCTCGGCTGCTGACAGAGGAGGAATTTCAGCTCCAGGGCGAGGTGGAGACCCAAAAGGCCCTGGCAGAGCTGAGGAGCTTCTGCCAGAGCCCCGAATTCTCTGCCTGGACCACGGTGTCCCGCATCCAGTCTCCTAAAAGGTGACATCCCTGACAGTGAGCTTGGGGTGGCCACCCTGTGTCCCTCTGGGCTGTCACCTCTGTCCTTAGAGACACAGAACTGTGGTGTGAGGGGGGAAAGGATGGATAACACCAGGGGTGGAAAGGGGGAAAGGATGGATAACAGCAGGAAAAGGGGAAAGGATGGATAACAGCAGGAAAAGGGGAAAGGATGGATAACACCAGGAAAGGGGAAAGGATGGATAACACCAGGGTGGAAAGGGGGAAAGGATAGATAACACCAAGGGATGGAAAGGGGGAGAAAGGATGGATAACAGCTGGAAAGGGGGGAAAGAATGGATAACACCAGGGGTGGAAAGGAGAAAGGATGGATAACACCAAGGGATGGAAAGGGGGAAAGGATGGATAGCACCAAGGGATGGAAAGGGGGAAAGGATGGATAGCACCAAGGGATGGAAAGGGGGAAAGGATGGATAACACCAGGAAATGGGGAAAGGATGGATAACACCAGGAAAAGGGGGAAAGGATGGATAACACCAGGAAAAGGGGAAAGGATGGATAACACCAGGGTGGAAAGGGGGAAAGGATGGATAACACCAGGTCCCAGCTGCAAAATGCTTCACCTGTGTGTGTCAGGGCCTCTCCAGGGGCACTGGACACACCTGCCCAATGTGTGCTGCTCCATGGCTTCTCCCAGGTTTGCTGATTTTGTGGGTGGTGCTTGCCACGTCACCCCCAATGAGGTGTCAGCCCATGAGAGGGAGTTCGGCCTGGAAAGTCTCTCCATTGATGAGGAGCTCTTCGAGGAGGATGATGATGATGATGATGATGATGAAGAGGAGGAAAACATCGGTGACTCCTCTGGTGGGAATCACAAGAGTCATTCCCTGTTCCACAACCATGTGGATGTCCAGTGAGGTCAGCTGCACTGACCTGGCCAAGGAGCAGAATTTGGGCTGCTCCAGGCATGGTGGGGATGGTCCTTGTGGGGTTGGTCCTGGTGGGGTTGGTCCTTGTGGGGTTGGTCCTGGTGGGGATGGTCCTTGTGGGGTTGGTCCTGGTGGGGTTGGTCCCTGTGGGGATGGTCCTTGTGGGGATGGTCCCTGTGGGGTTGGTCCCTGTGGGGATGGTCCCTGTGGGGTTGGTCCCTGTGGGGATGGTCCCTGTGGGGATGGTCCCTGTGGGGATGGACCTTGTGGGGTTGGTCCCTGTGGGGTTGGTCCCTATGGGGATGGTCCCTGTGGGGATGGTCCTTGTGGGGATGGACCTTGTGGGGTTGGTCCCCATGGGGATGGACCCTTGTGGGGATGGTCTTTGTGGGGATGGACCCCGTGGGTATGGTCCTTATGGGGTTGGTCCCTGTGGGGATGGACCCTGTGGGATTGGTCCTTGTGGGTTTGGACCCTATGGGATTTGAGCCTGTTGGGATGGTCCTTGTGGAATTGGTCCCTGTGGGGTTTCACCCTGTGGGGATGGTCCTCATGGGGTTGGATCCTGTGGGGATGGACTCCATGGGGATGGTTCCTGTGGGGCTGGTCCTCATGGGGACGGTCCTTGTGAAGATGGACCCTGTGGGGTTGGTCCTCGTGGGGATGGACCCTGTGGGGATGATCCTCGTGGAGTTGGTCCTCATGGGGATGGTCCCTGTGGGGATGGTCCTTGTGAAGATGGACCCTGTGGGGTTGGTCCTTATGGGGTTGGCCTTGTGGGGATGGTCCTTGTGGGGTTTGACCCCGTGGGGATGGACCCTGTGGGGATGGACCCTGTGGGGCTGGTCCTTGTGGGGATCTAGACCCCCTCTGACAGGGAGCAAAGGGTTCTGACCTCCCTGCATCTCCTGCCTGAGGTGTGACCACCGCTCTCAGCACAGCTCTGGGTGTTGGGAGGGGGGTGGGACACACAGGAAACCCCCCCAGGCTGGGAAGTGACCAAGATGCAGCCTGGACCCAGCCCAGCATTTGCAGTGGACGTTTGTGAGCCCCCAGGGTGGCACCCCCAGGGCAGGGACCCCTCCCAAACCTGGGTGTTTCTCTGGCTCCATGCCCCCATGCCACAGCTGCAGACAGGAGCCCCTTTCCCCCTCTCTGGGGTGGGGATGGACCTTCCCCTCCATCTCCTCTGCAGGTTCCTGAGGGTGACACACACGAGAGGAACTTTGGACCTGTCCTGTTGGTACCTGCGTGCTCAGCACCTGCCTGGAGCCGTGGTGAGGAGTCACCTGCTCCTCCTCCTCCTCCTCCTCCTCCTCCTGGTTCAGAGGTGTCAGAGGGCTCCAGCTGGTCGGGCCACACCTCTGCCTTGGCTTCAATCCCGTGTGGATACCAAAAACTCCTCTGTGGAGCTGTGGAGCCTCAGGGTCTGCTGGCTGCCCCTGGATGTGGTGTTGGGGTAGAAGCTGTTCTCAGCCCCCTCTCCCCATGCCAGAGCTGAGGATGAGTGTGGATGTGCTTCCTCCCTGCCTCACTGCCCTTCTCCTGTTACTTCTCTCCCAGTAGGTGTGGGCAGGGACTGAGGGTGACCCCACTGATGTTCCAGTGGGGAACTCTACCAAATCCCAAAGCTGGAGGGGACACCCCAGTCTATGCAACTTCCTAAGCAATAATGCTGCCCTCACCTGCTCACAGTGTCTCAGCTCCAGCCCCTACCTCACCTGGAGCTTCTGCCATCAGTTTGTCCCAGTCCCAGGTCTGTCCCTGTCCCAGGTGTGCTTCCCCAGCCCTTGCTGTGCTTTCCTCCCTGTTCAGCTGTGAGCAGGTTCAGTTACTTCATCCCCCCCCCCCGCTTCAGCGTGGTGGATGACTGATTATATTTTTAATAAAGATGTATTTTTTAGGTCCTGAGCCTCATTTGTTCATCCTGCTGTGACCTGTGGGAGGTCATTCTGCTGGCCATGGTTTGTGGGGACACAACAACCCCTGGGTGACACATTGCCTGGGGTGGGGACCAGGTGTCCTCCTTGGGGCCAGGTGTCCTTGGAGCAGCCCTGAACATTCCCGATTCTCCAGCCCCAGCTGCTCCTGCTTCTCCAGCCCTGTACCTTGCCCCTGTTTCCCGCAGCCCAGGAGAGGAAGCTCCCTTTGTTTGCTCGGCTCCAGGACTTTCCCTGCTTGTTCCTGCTCTGAGCTGCCGGGTGGGGAAGGTCGAGCCGGCACCGCGGGCAGGAGCTGCAGCCGGGGCCACTCCTGAGGCTGATCCCCGCTTGTTGCTCCTTCGTGCCTCAGTTTCCCCAGCTGAGAGCTCTGGGGGAGGGCCCTGCGGTCTCCCCCTCCCCTCCGTGGGCCGGACGGGGCCAGCAGCGGGCGCTGGGCTGGGCTGAGCCCCGCCGGTTCCGGGGCAGCTCCAGCTGAAGCCACTCCAGCAGCTCCTGCTCTGTG
The DNA here is from genome assembly GCF_037042795.1 of Molothrus aeneus. NCBI lineage: Eukaryota > Metazoa > Chordata > Aves > Passeriformes > Icteridae > Molothrus > Molothrus aeneus. The sequence goes on along the minus strand of NC_089675.1, from coordinate 1,783,197 downwards.
ACCCGGAGGTGAGTTGGGGACTCAGGCAGCACCTGAAGCCCCCGAGCCCCCCAATCCTCAGCTGGATCGGGGTACCCTGACCCCACAACCGCCATCCCATGGGATGTGGGGACCTGGTGGCATTGGGACACCCGGGGTGAGCCCAGCGCTGCCCTGGAGCTTGGGGGGGCTCTGTGGTTCCCATCCCACCCTGCTGACCTTGGGGTCCCACCCTGCAGCACGGGGGGCTCAGGCCCCTGGAGGGTTTTGCCATCTCTAGAGGGTGCTGGGACCACCTCCATCGCCCTTTTTTTTGCCCCATCTTTCCCCACCTTCTCCTCATTTGTGAACTTTCCCCGGGGCATTTGGGTCCTATTCTTGGGGCAGGGATGAATTCAGCCTCCACTTCCTCCCTCCTTCCTGGCAGGAGGAAGCCGGGGTGGGGAGAGGAGCCCAAGCCCACCAAGAGGTCACCCCCAGGAGCTGCTTCCCCCCGGTGTCCTCCATCCCTCACCCGTGAACTTTCCCCGGGGCACCGATAAGCGGGGCTGGGTTTACAGCCCAGCGCCCCAGCTGTAAACTGGGGGTGAAGGTCACCCCAGGAACGTGACTGTGCTGTCACAGACAGGTGAGAGATGGAGGACACCGGGGGGAAGCAGCTCCTGGGGGTGACCTCTTGGTGGGCTTGGGCTCCTCTCCCCACCCCGGCTTCCTCCTGCCAGGAAGGAGGGAGGAAGTGGAGGCTGAATTCATCCCTGCCCCAAGAATAGGACCCAGGTGGCCGCATTTCCTGCCCGGGTCTCCTCTTCCCCCCAGCATCCGGCTGCCCCCAGCCCCACCGCGGGCTCCTGGGCGCCAGGACACCCCCACAAGGTGCCCCCCGTGCCTTTTGTGGGTGTGTGGCTGCCTTGTCCCCCATCCCCAGGGCTGGGGGGGAGAAACCAAGATCCCACAGACCGCTGAGGAGCTTGCGGGGTGTTTTGGGGAAGGGGCTGCGTGTCTGTGGGTGCAGATCCTCCATCCCCCGTGCTGTGTCCCAGCTGCCCTGGAGCTGCCCGGCCATGGAAGGCTCCTCCTCGCTGCTGGACGCCGAGGCTGTGGCGGATCTGGTGCTGCTGGACCCGCTGACCGAGGAGTCGCTGGTCCAGACGCTGCGGGAGCGATTCCGGCGGCGCGACATCTACGTGGGCAGCGGGACCGGGGGGGTCTGGGGTGGGGAGGGACGGGGATGGGAGCTGCTGTGTGGGAGTGGGGTATATGGGGTGTGTGGTATGGGATATGGGGTACGGGGTATGGGATATGGGGATTGGGATATGGAGTATGGGATGAGGAATGGGATATGGGATATGGGATGGAGGTTGGCAGGGCTGCAGGGTCTGGGAGGGTGAATGGGATATGGGTGGGGAATGGGATATGGGGTATGAGATATGGGTAGGGAATGCGATATGGGGTATGAGATATGGGATGCAGATTGGGATATGGGATTTGGGTGGGGAATGGGATATGGGATGGGAAATAGGGTATGGGGAATGGGATATGGGGTATGGGATGGGGATTGGGATATGGAGTATGGGATGAGGAATGGGAATGGGATATAGGATATGGGATATGGAATGGAGGTTGGCAGGGCTGCAGGGTCTGGGAGGGGGAATGGGATATGGGGAATGGGATATGGGTGGGGAACGGGATATAGGGTATGGGATATGGGATGGGGATTGGGGTATGGGGAATGGGATATGGGGTATGGGATGGGGATTGGGATATGGGGAATGGGATATGGGGTATGGGATGGGGATTGGGAGGGCTGCAGGGTCTGGGATGGGGAATGGATTATGGGGAATGGGATATGAGGTATGGGATGGGAAGGGGATATGGAGTCTGGGGTGGGGAGTGGAAGGGCTGCACGTTCTGGGATGGGGAGCAGGATCTGGGGTCTGGGATGAAGACAAGGATCTGAGATGGGGATGGGGAGCACCAGGACGTCCCAGCCCCTCATCCCTGCTGTCCCACAGACCTACATTGGGAATGTGGTGATCTCAGTGAACCCATATCAATCCCTGCCCATCTACACCCCGGAGAAGGTGGAGGAATATCGCAACTGCAGCTTCTTTGCCGTCAAACCCCACATGTGAGCGAGCACGGGCGGGCTGCTGGTGCCCTCAGCCCCCTGGATTGTGCCAAGGGCATCACTGCCGGGCAATCCCAAAAGAATCCACCTGGGGCAACACCACAGCCACAACCGGGGGAGGGTCTGGACGTTTCCTGAAGCCCCCAGATGGTTCCAACCCCTTCCAACCCCTCTTGCCCCCCAGCTATGCCATCGCTGACGATGCCTATCGCTCGCTGCGGGACCGGGACAGGGATCAGTGCATCCTCATCACCGGCGAGAGCGGCGCCGGCAAGACAGGTACAGCCGGGGCTGCAGGGGGGGCGAGGGGCACTGCGAGGGACACAGCAGCGCCCACGACCCCACCCCGATAATCCCCCACCCCTCTCTGGCAGAGGCCAGCAAGCTGGTGATGTCCTACGTGGCAGCCGTGAGCAGCAAAGGGGAGGAGGTGGACAAGGTGAAGGAGCAGCTCCTGCAGTCCAACCCTGTGCTGGAGGGTGAGTGCAGCACATCCCGAGCTCCTCCTCGGGCATCCCAGGGCTCGGGGCTGTCCCCCCTGGACTGCACCTTAACCCCCCCCTGCTCTCCTGCAGCCTTTGGGAACGCCAAAACTGTCCGGAATGACAACTCCTCCCGATTCGTGAGTGAGCTGGGGAGGGGGGCTGGACCCTGCGGGGGCCGTGTGGGTCCTGATGGGGCTGGGAGAACAGAGGGGGTGGGGATGGAGATGGGGGGATATGGGGAATGTGGGGATATGGGGATGGGGGTTGTGGGGGTGTGGGGAATGTGGAGATGGGGATGGGGGGATGTGGGGAATGTGGGGAATGTGGGGATGGGGATGTGGATATGGGGATGGGGGGACATGGGAATGTGGGGATATGGGGATGGGGGGACGTGGGAATGTTGGGATATGGGGATGGGGGGATGTGAGGAATGTGGGGATGGGGATGTGGATATGGGGGGATATGGGGATGTGGGGATGGGGGGAGTGGAGCTGCCAGTCCCACCAGGACCCCCTTCCCTGACCCAACCCCCTCTCCCAGGGCAAGTACATGGACATTGAGTTCGACTTCAAGGGCGAGCCCCTGGGAGGGGTGATCAGCAACTGTGAGTACCCACCAGGCATCCCACTGCACTCACCCCTGTGGGAAATTGATTTGGGGAAAATTCTTCAAACCTGACAGAAGGTTCTGTCATCTGTGTACAAACCTTGAGGTAAAAAATACTGATTTGGATATACCATAGGATAAGACAGATGTTGCTGAGAGAGAAATAGAACTAAAACCAAATTTCAAAAGGCAGCCTTGCAAAAAAGGCTTCGTGAAGTTTTGCAAAATTCAGAGAACTTGCGGAATACGTTATTAAATTATTCAAAGGTTTATTCTATTCATTATCCAAGCCACAACGTGATTTAACCCAACATGACCCCTCCCTGCAGACCTGCTGGAGAAATCCCGCGTTGTCCGGCACGTGAGGGGCGAGAGGAACTTCCACATCTTCTACCAGCTCCTGGCTGGGGCTTCACCACAGCTGCTCCGTAGGTCCAGTGTGCGGGATTTGGAGGTGGAGCAGGAGCTGGGGAGGATCAGGGCTGAACTTCCACCTCCTCTCCCCTCCACCAGAGCAGCTGAAGCTGCGCCAGGACTGCGGGCACTATGGATACCTGAAGCAGGAGGGCTCCAGCCTGCCTGGCATGGATGATGCAGCCAACTTCCACGCTATGCAGGTACCCACGGGAAGACAAGACCCCCCAGAAAAAATTCTGGAGCCCACCTGTCCTGGTTTAGGGCAAATTTGGGAGAAAACCTCCAAAAGGGGGCCCCTCCAGAAAGCAAACCCACATGGCCCCTCTGCCCAACCAGCTGGGGAAGGATTCCTTAGAGAAAAGTGGAAAGAACCTGTTTATTTAACAGGCACAGCAACCCCAGCACACAAAATGAACAATACCAGATGACACCGCTCTGACAAAGATGACAAATTCAGAAAGTCTCTCTTGGGGGTGGTCACTCTGTTCTCAGTCCCTCCTGTGCTGGGGCAGCTGCTGCAGCCACAAGGTGCAAACTCTCAGTGTTTCCCAGGTCCCAGTCCGGAGCAGGTTCAAGTTGGTCCAAAAAAGAGAAAGGAGAAACAGCCCAGGGAAAATTTGGACTGCTTAGCTAAACTAACTAATGAGCAGGAGCAAAAAGCAGGAGCAAAGCAGGAGCAAGATCAAAGTGAAAAGCAAAGCAAAAAGCAAAAGCAGCACTGCCCCATCTGTGTGTCCCACCAGCCATGGGGGAGCAGCTGATAACAAAACCAAACCAAAACTTCAGAGCCAGTCTTGAAGGCACAGAACATAAAATCCAGCATAAACAGAACACAGGAATGGGGATACAAGCATCACAACATCACCCTAGGACACCCTTCTGTGTGTCCCACCAGTTGTGGGGGAGCAGGCTGATAACAAAACCAAAACCAAACATTCACCCTTCCGAGCCAGTCTTGAAGGCACAGAACATAAAACCCAGCATAAACAGAACACAGGACTGGGGATACAAACATCCTAACATCACCCTAGGACACCACCCCATCCTCTGAGCTGTTGTGTCCATCTGTCCATCCCCAGGATGCCATGAGGGTCATCGGCTTCTCGCCTGCCGAGGTGACAGAGCTGCTGCAGGTGACGGCCGTGGTGCTCAAACTGGGCAACGTCCAGCTGAGCAGCAGCTTCCAGGCCAGCGGGATGGAGGCCTGCAGCATCAGCAAGCCCCAGGGTAGGGATGGGAATATTGGGGTGGGGGAGACCCCCTCAGCCCCTCCTTGGCTCTGGAACTGCCTCTCCTCACTCAGAGCTGCGCGAGATCTGCGAGCTGATCGGGCTGGACCCCGGCACGCTGGAGAGGGCGTTGTGCTCCCGCACGGTGAAGGCACGGGATGAGACGGTGCTCACCACCCTCACTGTCCCCCAGGTGAGCAGCACCACCCCCAGCCATGGGGCTTGGGGTATCTCAGGACTTTAGCTGCTCAGAGTGACCCCAAGATACGGTAGGAAGTCTCTTTTCCCAGCCCGGTGCTCGAAGGAGTCAGAGCTCTTCAGTTCTCGGTCTCAAGGTTGTTTATTGTATCTTATTTATAAAATTTTTTTCTCCTGTCCAGCTGAGGTCTGCTTAGCAAGACAGTCAGAGGCACTCTGCCCACCTTTTTATACTAAAAACTACGTGTACAATATTTACAATAACTTCCCAACACCTATCACCTATGTTAGACAGTGAGCTTCCACTATAAACCAATCCAAAAATGCCACCATCACAGCAGGAGATGGAGGCCAACAAGAAGGAGGAGAAAGGCTGGACATGCCCAGATTTCTCCATCTTGCCTCTTGAACCCCCATTCTAAATCCCCAAAATTCTACATTTTCACCCTGTGTTTAATTCACTATCATTCTACTCAAACTCATTTAATAGGCATCATCAGAAGTTTATCCCAGAAGGTTTTCACCTGGCAGGATTCCACCAATTATCCACCAGTTCTGGGAAGCGTGGCAGCAAGAAAGAAAAACTATGATAATATGCTAAAATATGCTAAAGAAGAGCCCCTTCCAGAGCCCAAAAAACTGTATAAAACCCCTTAGAAATGACATTTGGAGACCCACAGGGACTTTGGTGCAGTAGAAACCAAATCCTGAGTCTCCCCGACCCTGATCGCCTGGCTCAGAGTCGAGATTGCTTGTGGCTTTTTCCAAATTTATACCTTGATGATTTCATAAATGTCCTTAATTATTAAATTGGATGATTCATTTAGAACGGGCTGGTGCCTGGCAGCCCACAATGAGCTCTCCCCTCTCACCAGCCCCTGTCCCCTCTCCCCAGGGTTACTACGGCCGGGACGCGCTGGCCAAGAACATCTACAGCCGCCTCTTCGACTGGCTGGTGCAGAGGATCAATGCCAGCATCCAGGTGAGCTCCAGGAGATCCTGGAGCCCCAGAAGGAGCCTGGACCCCCACCCCACACAGGGCTCAACACCTCATCATGCCCCCAGGTGAAGTCGGACAGGCAGAGGAAGGTGATGGGTGTCCTGGACATTTATGGCTTTGAGATCTTCCAGGTGAGTGAAGGATCCGCCAGGGGGTTGGGAACAGCATTTGAGACACAGGGCAGGGCTGGAAGCTCAGGAAGCAGCTGCCATAAAGGATCCTTCTCTCTCAGGACAACGGGTTTGAGCAGTTCATCATCAACTACTGCAACGAGAAGCTGCAGCAGATCTTCATCCTGATGACGCTGAAGGAGGAGCAGGAGGAATACGTCCGAGAGGTACCTCCAGCCCTTCCCAGAGCACAGCCCCGATGAGTTTCAGCCCCTCTGGGACGGGGAAGTGCTGGAGACGGCTCTGCTGCACGTTCCTCCCTCACCCTGCTCCCTGCTGAGAGCACATTCAATGGCAGGAAGGGATTTAGGATCCTCAATCCCGTGGCCGGACATCCGGTTCCTGCCCCACAGCAGCTGTGGTGTCCGTGGGGTAGGGTCTGGTTATTGCTGTGTCTGACCCACATCTCCTCTCAGGGCATCCAGTGGACCCCAGTGGAGTTTTTTGACAACAGCATCATCTGTAACTTAATTGAGAACGTGAGTTGCCCACCCAGTGCTGGGATTTTGGGGTTCCAGCTCCCACCACAGCCCAAACTGGGATCCACTGGGTTGGTTTGGGGTGACACCTTGATTGAGATCGTGAGTTGCCCACCCAGTGCTGGGATCTCGGGGTTCCTGGTCCCCCCCACAGCCCAAACTGGGATTTCACTGGGTTGGTTTGGGGTGACACCTTGATTGAGAACATGAGTTGCCCACCCAACTTGGGGTGGGATCCACTGGGGCTGGTTTGGGGTGACCCCATCCCTCATGGTGACACCATCCATCGCACAGAGCACCACAGGGATCCTGGCCATGCTGGATGAGGAGTGCCTGAGGCCCGGCGTGGTCAACGAGGACACGTTCCTCACCAAACTCAACCAGCTCCTGGCCACACACAAGCACTACGAGAGCAAGGAGACGCAGAACGCCCGGCGTGTCACCGACGCCAGCCTGCCACCGCGCTGCTTCCGCATCCACCACTACGCTGGCAAGGTCTGGCAGTGCCCTGATCCTCTTCCCTGTGCCACATTGCTCATCCCAGAGCCCTGATCCTCTTCCCTGTGCCACATTGCTCATCCCAGAGCCCTGATCCTCTTCCCTGTGCCAGACTCCTCTTCCCAGAACCCTGATCCTCTTCCCAGAGCCCTGATCCTCTTCCCTGTGCCACATTGCTCATCCCAGAGCCCTGATCCTCTTCCCTGTGCCAGGCTCCTCTTCCCAGAACCCTGATCCTCTTGCCAGTGCCACATTGCTCATCCCAGAGCCCCGATCCTCTCTCCAGCACCCCAATCTTCTTCCCAGCACCATACTCCTCATCCCAGAGCCCTGATCCTCTTCCCTGTGCCACAGTCCTCTTCCCAGCACCCCAATCCTCTTCCCGGAGCCCTGATCCTCATCCCAGAGCCCTGATCCTCTTCCCAGCACCCCAGTCCTTTTCACAGCACCCTGGTTCTCTTTCCAAGACCCTGGTCATCTTCACAATGCCCCAGTCCTCTTCCCAGCACCCTGATCCTATTCTCAGTGCTCCAATCCTCTTCCCAGCACCCTGATCCTTTTTTTGGAACCCCAGTTCCCTTCCCAGTGCCTCAGCTCCCCTTCCACCTTCGCACAGGAGATGTGGGGCTGTGCTAGACTGGGAGCAGACTGGGTCTGCCCCACTCCCTGCCCAGGCGCTGACCCCACCGCCCTCCCCAGGTGACCTACAACGTGACGGGCTTCATCGAGAAGAACAACGACCTCCTCTTCCGTGACCTCTCGCAGGCCATGTGGGCAGCCCAGCACGCTCTGCTGCGCTCGCTCTTCCCCGAGGGAGACCCCCAAAAGGTCTCCCTCAAGCTGCCCCCCACTGCAGGCTTCCAGTTCAAGTCGTCCGTGGCGATGCTGATGAGGAACCTCTACTCCAAAAACCCCAACTACATCAGGTACCGGCCCCTGTGGTATTTTCAGAGCTCTCCAGAAGAGGGGGAATGGTTGAATTTGATTCCATGTTCTTAGAAGGCTAATTTATTATTTTATGATCTATATTATATAAAAGAATGCTATACTAAAACTATATTATATTAGTAGTAGTATTTAACCGCCTTGATCCACTACAGTCAAAGACAACCAGTACAACAATTTCCTGGACCCTATTTGTGAAGGCAAGGATATTTATGAGATTTTTGTTAAGATTTTGGGGTGGGTCCTCACTGGTTGATGTGCTGTCTGCTGATCAATGTATCTCTGTCTGTGTCAGGGTTGCATTGACTTTGAATCTTCATATTTGAGTAATTTTTAAAAGAAAATGAGAGAATATAACACAGACATTGGAGAATACTGAGAATACTGAGTTGTAAGAATAGAGAAAGGATACAGACAGAAGGCTTAACAAGATACTAATGAAAAACCCATGACTCCTTCCAGAGTCCCAACACAGCTGGCTGTGATTGGTCACTAAATAAAAAAAATTCACATGAAACCAATCAAAAATGACCAGTTGGTAAAGAATCCCCAAACCGCATTCCAGAGCGGCAAAACACAGGAGAAGCAAATCAGATAATTATCGTTTTCATTTTTCCTCCGAAGCTTCTCAGCTTCCCAGGAGAAGAAACCCCGGCGAAGGGAATTTTCAGAAAATGTGACAGAGAGACCCCCGGGGGTGTCTCTGAGCACCCCAAATCCCCCCCCAAACCACCAACTGTGCTCTGCAGGTGCATCAAACCCAACGACACCAAGTCAGCCATGGTGTTCACGCCGGAGCTGGTGCTGGCCCAGGTGCGCTACCTGGGGCTGCTGGAGAACGTGCGGGTGCGGCGGGCGGGCTACGCCTTCCGCCAGCTCTACGGGCCCTTCCTGCAGCGCTACAAGATGCTCAACGCCCAAACGTGGCCCCGTTGGGACCGTGGGGACAGGTAATGGGACTGGCACACACCCCTGTGAAGGTCAGGGGGCTGCCAAGGGAGGGCTCTGACCAGTGAGGCAGAGTGGAAGTTTTCCAGGGTAGAAATCCGTTTTGATTTAGGTGAAATGTACGTTTTTGAGTTGAGTCTGTGGTTAGAAAACATGGCTGTTTAGCCTGACTGCAAAAGCCTGGGCTCAGAGAAACTGCTTCAGGGAAGGACAGAGGTAAGGGGAGGGAGACAGAGAGTGATAGAGAAAGACAGAGAGACTGCTGTGAGAGCAGGTCAACCCGACCTAGGAATTCTTTCTGATAAAGAAGAATCTAGCAGCAAATGTCACACAAAATTCATAAAAATGAATATGTATCAAGCTTGACAGTGTTCACAGGGGTCTTAGGATGAGGGAAGAGACGAGGATCTGACTCCATGTTTCAGAAGGCTTGATTTATTATTTTATCATATATATTACATTAAAACTATACTAAAAGAAAAGAAGAAAGGTTTCATCAGAAGGCTGGCTAAGAATAGAATAAGAAAGAATGATAACAAAGGTTTGTGGCTCGGCTCTCTGTCCGAGCCAGCTGGGCTGTGATTGGCCATTAATTACAAACAACCAACATGGGCCAATCAAAGATTCACCTCTTGCATTCCACAGCAGCAGATAATCAATGTTTACATTTTGTTCCTGAGGCCTCTCAGCTTCTCAGGAGGAAAAATCCTAAGGAAAGGATTTTTCATAAAAGATGTCTATGACAAACCTGACCTAAGAATTCTTTCTGATAAAGAAAAACTAGCAGCAAGTGTCATACGAAATTCGTAAACATGAATATGCATGAACCTATTGTGAAATTCTATGCATATATATTTGAGAGGGGGATAAAAAGGGACCTGAAGTTCCCAGAAGTACATATGTCATTTTAAAAGAACTATTCCCACACGCATCCAGCGCTGTAATAAACATACCGGCTTTACAACTTCCACAAAAGTTGTGGAGTTTTGATTATCTCCGCAAAACACCAACCCCGAATTGTCGTCTTATATATCAGACTTCTATTATCATTATAGTGCAAGGATTCCATATCACCAGAGTTTCATACCTCCTCAATGTTTCTCGTAGGCAGCTCCTCTAAGCACTGACTGCTCCCAGTCCTTGCAGCAGCCATCCGACTCCAGACCCCACCAATCCACTCTTTTATACCACTGTTCTTATTGGCTTCTTATTGGTGTGGCCTGTTAACATCAGACCTGCTCCTAATTTTTAGTAATTGGTTCAGCTGCAACTCTTTGGGGGGGATAAGATTACATTCTAGACCACCTTCATACCCTGGATCCCTCTACACCAACTCTGCCCCGATGCAGGGAGGGGACCGAGGTGCTGCTGGCAGGTCTGGAGCTCCCCGCCGAGGAGCTGGCGTTTGGCCACACCAAGATCTTCATCCGCTCGCCGCGCACCGTGAGTTTGGGAACGGGGCAGTTCCAGAAGGGATCTCAGTTTGTCCTGTGAGTTCCTGGGACTGCTCAGTGAGCCCGTGCTTGCCGTGGTTGTGCCCAGCTCTTCGACCTGGAGCGGCGGCGCCAGGAGCGCGTGGCCCAGCTCGCCACCCTCATCCAGAAGATGTTTCGGGGCTGGCGGTGCCGGACCCAGTACCAGCTGATGCGCAAGAGCCAGATCCTCATCTCTGCCTGGTTCCGTGGCCACAGGGTGAGGAGAGGGCAGGCCCTGGCCATGCTTCCCCTGCCCATCCCTCTCCCCCTGGCTCTCCAAGCCCACCCCACTCACTCCCTTGTTCCCCCGCAGCAAAAGAACCGGTACAAGCAGATGAAGCGGTCGGCACTGATCCTCCAGGCGTATGCACGGGGCTGGAAGGTGAGGGCTGGGCAGCTCCAGAGCCACCATGGGGCTGGCCTGGCGTGGGGGAGCAGGGTGGGTGGGGACAGGGGCTCTGTGTGCCCCACGGTGGCACCAGGAGCTCCGTGCATCCCACGGTGGGACCAGATTCACCCTCATCTCCTCTCCCCGTCTTTCCTCCTTCTCTCCTGCCTCTCTCCTGCCTCTCCCTCTCTCTCCATGTCTGTGTTGGTGTCTCCCCCTCGGGCTCCCTGGGCTCTCCACCCCTGCAGTCTCGCCGGCTCCTCCGGGAGCTGAAGTCCCAGTGCCGACGCCACGCGGCCGCCACCACCATCGCTGCTCATTGGAGAGGGTATCAGGTAACGGGGCCACGCGCCCTCAGGCCGCCTCTGTCCTGCTGTCCGTGCCGTCTGTCTGTCTGCCCACCCCACTCCTGCCCACCCTGTCGGGCTGGAACCTCTGTTCTCTCCACTGGGGCCAAAGAGGGTTGGGGGATGTGGGGGATGTGGGGGACAGGGGATACATGGGGGACCCTTTGTGGGGCTGGTGGTGATGTCTTGGTGTCCTCACCGCTGGCACTGTCCCCACAGGCACGCAGGACCTACAGGAAATATTTCCGTTCCAGCGCCAGCACCTGCCTGGCCAACTTCATCTACCGGCGACTGGTGAGTGGGGCTGGGGGAGAGGGGACCACGCTGCCATGCCAGCCCCCTGCCCTGCTGGGTGCCCCTGCCCTCCCCTGACCCCTTGCCACGTTGTCACCCCCAGGTGCAGAGGTACCTGGTGGGGCTGGCCAAGAACCTCCCCCCGCTGTCAGTGACCGACCGGACCTGGCCCCCGGCGCCCTACAGGTTCCTGGATGCCACCAACCAGGAGCTGAAGAACATCTTCTACCACTGGAAGGTGGGAACAGGGGAGAATTCCAGGTGGGATTTCGGTGTGCCAGCTCACCTGAGAGAGGTTTTTGGTGGCACCAAATCGTCCCCTCCCTCGGCAGTGCAAGAAGTACCGGGACCAGCTGCCGGCGTCGCGGCGGGCGCAGCTGCAGGCCAGGCTCTGCGCCAGCGAGCTCTTCAAGGACAAGAAGACCCTGTACCCCAAAAGGTGCCAGGGCAGGGGGCTGGGGGTGCAGGGGAGCTCAGGGCAGCAGTGGCTGATGGCCTCGTCCCCAGCCTGCAGCAGCCTTTCCGTGGGGAGTACCTGGGGCTGAAGCAGAACCCCAAGTACCAGAAGCTGCACGCGGTGGCCAAGGACAAGCTGGTGATGGCTGACAGCGTGAGGAAGGTGAACAGGGCCAGTGGGAAGGTGAGATCTGCTTTGGGGCCGTGCTCTGGGCTGTGGGAGGGCACACGGGGACACCGTGACCCCGTGCTCATGGTGACCACCTGCCCACCCTGAGCCCCTGCCCACAATGACCACGTGCCCACGCTGACCCCCTGCTCTTGGTGACCCCCTGCCCACCCTGACCATCTGCCCATGCTCTCCCCCTGCCCACGCTGACCCCCTGCCCACGCTGACCCCCTGCTCTTGGTGACCACCTGCCCACGCTGACCCCCTGCCCACAATGACCCCCTGCCCACTCTGACCATGTGCCCACACTGACCCCATGCCCACGCTGACCCCCTGCTCTTGGTGACCACCTGCCCACACTGACCCCCTGCTCTTGGTGATCACCTGCCCACGCTGACCCCCTGCTCTTGGTGACCACCTGCCCACACTGACCCCCTGCTCTTGGTGACCACCTGCCCACTCTGACCATGTGCCCACACTGACCCCATGCCCACGCTGACCCCTTGCTCATGCTGACCACCTGCCCACACTGACCATGTGCCCACACTGACCCACATGCCCACGCTGACCCCCACCCACAGACAGTCCCACGCCTGCTGCTCCTCACCACCGAGCACCTGGTCCTGGCTGACCCCAAGGCCGCCCAGCCCAAGACCGTGCTCAGCCTCAGTGACATCCGTGGCGTCTCAGTCACCCGCTTCTCTGACGGCTTCCTGGCCCTGCACCTCAAGGAGGTACCTGGGGAGGGGGGCCCTGGGGGCTCAGGGGGTCCCCAGCAGGGCTGACCCCCTGTTTGCCCCACAGGTCTCCACGGTGGGGGCCAAGGGTGACTTCCTGCTGGTCAGTGACCACCTCATCGAGCTGGTGACCCGCCTGTACCAGACCTTCGAGGCCACCACGGGGCAGGCGCTGCCCCTGCACATCACTGACAGGTGTGGGCGGGGCTTTGGTGGGCGTGGTTATAGTGGGTGTGGTCACGGTGGGCGGAGTCTGAAGGGAAGACCTCAATGGGTGGGGCAGGACAGGGCTGGGAGCGCAGAGGGCGTGGCCTCTGTGGGTGGGGCTGATGTGGGTGTGGGGTTATTGTGGGTGGGACAGGGCGGTGCTCAGGGTGGGGCTGAGGTGGGGGTGGAGCCTCCAAGGGTGGGGCGTCATGTGAGTGATCTGATTGGCTGCAGCAGGAAGCTGTTGAGGAGTGGGTGTAACCAAGGCAGCTCATTGGGCAATGAGGGGACGGGTGTGGGCGTGTCCCCCTCCCACCTCTCCATCCTGATTCCTCTCCTCCATCCTCCCCCTCCAGGTTCTCCACCCGCTTCCCAAAGGGCGACGTGTCCATCACCGTGGTGGAGTCCCCCAAGGCCAGCACCAACGGCCCTGTCTGCAAGAAAAAGGGCAGCAACAAGATGGAGGTCCTGGTGTACTGAGGGGACCCTCACCAGGACCCACCCTCACCCTGGAACCCTGACACCCCCTTTATGTCATCCCCCACCCCGTGGGGGTATGCTGGCAGCACCCAGGCATCGCTCCAAGCCCATTAAAGGGATGCTGACGTGTCGGTACCAGGGCGGTGTCACCTCCTTACAGGTGGGGTGGGACCTCAGGGGGCAGTGCCCAAGCTGGGGGGGCACAGCCTGGTGATGTAGCCCCTCATCCTCGCCTCCTGCTTTCCTGACTTTTCCTGATGCCTGATTGCAGCCAGCACTCAGCTTGTGGTGATTGGAGAGGCTCCAAATTGTGGCCACTTTTCCTCAAGTGGCTCACAGCTCGCGCTGCTTCAGAGGCAATTTCTTGGCGGCCGTGGGTGGCTGCATGTGAGGTCCCTGTCATCCTCCTGCCTGCTCTGGATGTCCTTGTGCCCCTGCCCAAGGTCCCCCCACCCAAGGGGCTCCTTGCCTGGGCTGGTGCTGGAGCTGCACTTAGGGACCAGGAACGTGGAGAATGGGACAGAGGGAATTCACTGCACAGCCCCAGTGACTCTGCAGCCCAGGACCTGTGGGACCTCCATCAGTCCTGCACCCCCCAGGTGCCTCAGGACCCCCATCAGGACCCCCATCAGGACTCCTATCATTCCTGCAGTGCCCAGGACTCTCTGGACCCCCACCAGTCCTGCAGCTCTCAGGATCTGTGGGACCCTTCCAGCCCCAAGAATCCTCAGGACCCCGTAAGCCCTGCAGCCCCCACATCCTTCAGGAGCTCCATCAGTTCTTCAATGCCCCAGGACCTGCAGAACCCCTGCCAGTCCCCCAGCCTGGAGAATCCTCAGGACCCCATCAGCCCTGCAGCCCCCAGGACCCCACAGCCTTCATGACAGGGTCTCCCCCCCTTTTCTGCCTTTCCCCCCCTGCACTCATCACGCTCTTGACGAGGCTTTTTATCCTGTCCCCACACATCACCAGCGTTACCTCGGGTTGCTGCCAACTCCCCGTCACGTCACCATCAGCACCAGCTCCCAGGTGGGCCCTGGAGCAACTCCAGCACGTGGGTGGGGCACGTGCGTGTGCACAGTGGCACTTTTGGTGGCCTGGCCGTGTCCCAGCACCGAGGGCTCCCCGCTCTGTCACGTCCCAGCACCAGGGACCTTCCCCCTCGCCCATAAACAAGCCCGGGGCACCGCGGCTCTTCACAGCTGCGTCGCACTTGGCATCTCACAAGTAGGTGTTATTAATTAATTAGACCGTCTCTGGCCAGGCTCCGATTTAATTAACGTTGCCGGTGCTGCAGATGCTGCCCTGCCCCGGGCTGTGTTGCCACGTGAGCCGCTTTCCCGAGGGGCTGCTGCAGCCACCAGAGCAGTCACCACTGCCTGTTGCTCGGGATGGAGACCTTGGCTCTCGTGTGTTGGCCCAGTCCTTCCCTCTTTCCTTGTGCCCCTCTGTTTGCCCCCAAATTTTCCTCCCCATCTTCCACCTTGGCGCATCCTGGCATGAGAGAGGGCAGGCCTGGCGTGCAGCAATGGGGCAGGGTGTGAGGTACCTGTGAGCGTGCGTGCGCGGGCACACCTGTGCTCGTGTGTGCAGGTGAACACGTGTGTGGGAGCCTGGCCAATCCCCTCTCACCCACGAGACCCCCAAATCCAGTGTGCACCACCCAGCATCCAGCCAGGACCACTCCTCCATGCGTGTCCCCACACCTGCCAACAGACACGTGGTGACATC
The DNA here is from genome assembly GCF_037042795.1 of Molothrus aeneus. NCBI lineage: Eukaryota > Metazoa > Chordata > Aves > Passeriformes > Icteridae > Molothrus > Molothrus aeneus. The sequence continues at coordinate 1,767,831 of NC_089675.1, read as the reverse complement.
ATCACAACGAGGGGCTGGGGGGCTGCGTGGGCACGGTGCCCATGTGCTGACCCCCATTCTGGGGTTCCTGCATGGGCACAGTGCCCGTGTGCTGAGCCCCCACCCCAGGGTGGGCACAGTGCCCGTGTGCTGACCCCCACCCTGCGTTTCCTGCATGGGCACAGTGCCCATGTGCTGACCCCCATTCTGGGTTTCCTGCATGGGCACAGTGCCCGTGTGCTGACCCCCACCCTGCGTTTCCTGCATGGGCACAGTGCCCGTGTGCTGACCCCCATTCTGGGTTTCCTGCATGGGCACAGTGCCCGTGTGCTGACCCCTACCCTGGGTTTCCTGCATGGGCACAGTGCCCGTGTGCTGACCCCCATTCTGGGTTTCCTGCATGGGCACAGTGCCCGTGTGCTGACCCCCATTCTGGGTTTCCTGCATGGGCACAGTGCCCATGTGCTGACCCCTACCCTGGGTTTCCTGCATGGGCACAGTGCCTGTGTGCTGACCCCCACTCTGGGTTCCTGCGTGGGCACAGTGCCCGTGTGCTGACCCCCCACCCCAGGGTGCCAGCGTGGGCACGCGTGTGCCGCTGTGTGACTCCGTGTGTGAGTGCTGCGTGGGCGTGAAGCTGCAGGGTGGGGGTACCACCTCCCCCCGGCCCCCATTGGCAGCTCTCCTCTTGCCCACCCACGCCGTGCCATGGGCAGAGCCCCTTATTTAGCGCCGTGCAGCAGCTGCTGCCCGGGTATTTCGCCTCCCGGCTGAGCCCGGGCCGGGGGAGCTGCCCACCACCACCTCTGCCCACCCTCTGCTGCCCACCACCACCTCTGCCCACCCTCTGCTGCCCACCACCACGCCTCGAGGGGTCCCTGCTCCGCAGCCACCGGCACCGAGGGTCCCTCAGCCCCCGACTCCACCGGCAGGTCGGTGTCCCTGTGTCCCCCACGGTCCTGGAGGCTTCTCGGGGGTCCTGGGGAGCTGCTATGCCCTGTGCTCACCCCGCTGGGGTTAGGGGAAGGCAGGAGGAGGAAGAGGAGGTTGGGACGGCGCTGGGGAGGGCACAGGAAGGGGGAGAGATGGGGTGAAGGTGTCGGTTGAATTTGGGGAGGGTTTGGTGAGGGGATCTGGAAGCAAATCGAGCTGTGGGCAGGCATATGCGTGCCAGGGGATGCCAGCGTGCCAGGGGACACGGGTGTGCTGAGACCGGGTGAACGTGCAGGACGGAGCCCGAGCCGTGTCCGTGCCCCACCCTCGCGTTTGCACGGCTCGTGTGCGGGCGCACAACCGTGGCACCACGGCCACCAGCGGGGACACGGCACCTCCGGGGCCACAGCAGGGCCGTGTCCCCCTGCACGCCCCGTAATGATCCCCCCCAACCCTGGAATGCACCCCCGGGGGTCCAAGGGACACCGGCAGCCCGGGAAGCGGCGCGGTCCCTCCTCCGCACACCCGAGAGGGGGTCCCGCCGCCCCCGGCCCGCCCGTCTCCCGTCTCTTTCCCTCCCCAGAGCCCGGTTCGCTTCAGACTCATCCGGGGCCGCCCCATCGAGGGTTCGCCGGCTCGGGACAGCCCCGGGAAGCTCTGTCGCTGATCGCTGTCCCCCTGAGGATGAAGAACCGACCGGTGCTGGCGGTGCTGCTGCTCCTGGCGCTGCCGCTCACCCTCGCCCGCCGCGCCCCCGCCGCCCCGCCGGGCCCCGCGCTGGTACGGCCGTCGGGAGGGGGGAACGGCGGGCGGATCCCGGATCCCCGGGACCCCCCAGACCCCTTCCCACCCCTCTCACCCGCTTTGCTCCCGCAGGGGATGCCCGTCCCGGAGCCGCTGCCGTGGAGCCCCCGCGGCAGCCCCGGGGCCGCCGCCGCCGCCGCCGCGCTGGAGCTGCTGCGGGAGGAGGGCGCCGGTGAGGGGCGGGAGGGCTCGGATGGGAGGGTGTCGGTCCGCCCGGTGCTCGCTCACCTGTTTCGGTCTCTTCCAGGTCCCCCCGCGGCGCCGCAGAAGAGTAAGTCCCGCCCGGTGCCGGTGTCGGTACCGGCGCCGGTACCGGTGCCGCTGACGGCCGGTCTCTCCGCAGGAGACATGCACGATTTCTTCGTGGGGCTCATGGGGAAGCGAGCAGCGGAGCCTGGGCCAGCGGCGGGGCGGGGAGGCGGCAGCCCGGCCCCCCGGTGCTCCCCGGGACCCCCCGCTCCCGGAGAGGCCCCGCTGCGAGCGGCCTGAGCGGCGGAACGAGCCCCGCACGGGGCTGTGCCCGGTGTCCCGGGGATGGTGGGACCGGCTGCGGGAGCGTCCCGGGCTCCGGCGCCCACGGAGCCGTCGGGAGCGCGGCGGTGCCGCCCCACGCGCGCGTGTCCGCGCACCTGTGTACACCTGGACGTGTCCCATTATACACCCACCCGTGTCTGCGCGGGACACGCGCAAAATGCGGCTCCGTGTCTTGGCTGCGCCTCCGGGACCCGCTCGGAACAGCCCGGGGGATGGGGATGCGGGGAGGGGGATGCGGGGATGAGCCCACGGGGATGGGGATGCGGGGATGAACCCACGGGGATGGGGATGCGGGGGTGGGGATGCGGGGATGAGCCCGCGGGGATGAACCCACGGCACCACCGAGGCCGGGGTTCGTGTTCTCTTGGGCTACAGCGACCTGTCCCTTCCCCACGGCAGCCCCCGTAACTGGAGAAGTGCCCGTGTCCCTTCCCGTGTCCGTGTGTCCGTGTGTCCGTGCCCCTGTCCGTGTCCCTTTCTGTGTCCGTGCCTGTCTTCATGTCCCTTCTTTCCCTTCCAGTGTGTAAATACCACACCAGTGTCCGTGTCCGCGTGTCCCTCCCCATGTCCGTCTGTCCCGCCCTGTGTCCGTGTGTCCCTCCCCGTGTCCATGTGTCCGTGTCCATGTCCGTGTGTCCCTCCCCGTGTCCGTGTGTCCCGCCCCGTGTCCGTGTGTCCATGTCCGTCTGTCCCGTCCCGTGTCCGTGTGTCCCTCCCTGCGTCCATGTGTCCCTGCCCGTATCCGTGTCCGTGTGTCCGTGTCCGTGTGTCCCGCCCGGTGCCTCCGCTCCGGTTCCTCCTCTCCGCACGGGGGCGCTGCCGCCGGCGGCTCCCGGAAGGCGGCGCGGGCCGGGGCGGGCGCGGGGCGGGTCGGCGCCTTTGTGTGAGCCGGGCCGGGATGGTGCGGGGCGCCGGGCGGGTAAGGAGCGACCCCCGCCCGCCACCCCCGGCCCCCTCAGGTCTCCCGAGCCGCGTCCCCGCCGCCAGCCCCGCTCCGACCCTCCCCGGGGCCTCCCGCCGCCTTTCGTGGCTCTTCCCGGGGTCCCTTCCTGCCCCGCTCCCCGGGCCCACCGGGGACGCCGCTGTCCCTCCCCTCCATCTCCTCCCGTTTCTCCCGGAGCAGCTCCGGGCCTCCCCCCTTCCTGCTGCCCCCCTTCCCTCCGGTTCTTTCCCCTTCTGTCCCATCCCCTCCGCAGGCATCCCCAATTGCCCAGCTGCTTTTTGGGCTGGGCAGCGTTTCCAGAGCCTTCCTCTCGACATCTTCATCCTCCTCCTCAGCTGCCGGTGGTGTTTTCCCCCATCCCTCCCATCCCCGGGAGAACAGCTCGTTCTCTGGGTTTTGGTTTTTCCCGGAGCTGGGGCAGAGGCAGCTCCAGCCCCTCCAAACTTCTGCTCTTTGCTGCCTTCTGGGCTCGCTGTTCCCTGTCTCAGGACGGGGAATGCGGGGAATTAGGAATAGGGGAATTAAGGATAGAGTTTCCTGGGTAAGTTGGTGAAATCCCAAGAGCTGGTGGGGTGTCTGTGAGCAGGACAGAGGGACAAAAGCAGTGGGACAAGCTGGGAGGAATGGCCGGTGCTGTGGGACAGGTGTGGTGGCAGCTGAGGAATCCGAGAGGTGCTGCCAAGAAATCCCGGGGGAATCCATTCCAGGGGAATCCGTCCAGGGGAATCCATCCAGGGGAATCCAGAGGCTGGAATGCAGAGAATCCCACCTGGGAGCCTGAAGTCTCCTTATGGGTCCGGGTGGAATCTGAAGTGAAGGAATGAAGTGGCTGCAGCTGGAGGAGACCTAGAGGCGAATCCAACTGGTGTGTCCAGCCTGAGTAACATCTCTTTGGAGAGGAGCCTCATCCCCAGCTCGGGAAGAGGGAGAGGTCTGGAACAGGCTCTGGTTTGGTCTCAGGGTCAGCAGGATCTCTGTCCCTGCCCCTGTAGCAGTGGGACCTTCAGGCTGCCTCTGAGAATCTTTTTGTTTTGACTTTGGTGCTTTGCACATCCAGCTTTTCACTTCCCAAAACTGAGGTGACAGGACAGGTTTAGTCCATCTCCAGCTGAGCAGCTGCTCTGTGGCTCCTCAGAAAGTTGGAAAACGGGAGGTATGACCAGGGTGACGTTGCTTTGGTTGTTAAATAACATTTTGTTTTTGCGTTTCCCCTCTGCAGAGCCCCTTGCCCTGCCAATTCCTGCTCCCGCCGCGGATGAAAGCGTGAAGGCCGAGCTGACCAGCAGAAAGGACTCTTAAAGCAGCTGCTAAGATGGGCATGAGGATCAAGCTGCACAGCACCAACCACCCCAACAACCTGCTGAAGGAACTCAACAAGTGCCGCCTCTCCGAGACCATGTGCGACGTCACCATCCTGGTGGGCTCCCGCTCCTTTGCCGCGCACAAGGCCGTGCTGGCCTGTGCTGCTGGCTACTTCCAGAACCTCTTCCTCAACACTGGGCTGGACGCTGCCAGGACCTACGTGGTGGATTTCATCACGCCAGCCAACTTTGAGAAGATCCTGAGCTTTGTGTACACCTCGGAGCTCTTCACCGACCTCATCAATGTGGGGGTGATCTACGAGGTGGCGGAGCGGCTCGGCATGGAGGATCTGCTGCAGGCTTGTCACTCCACCTTCCCTGACCTGGAGAGCTCGGCCATCACCAAGCAGCCTGCTCTGTCTGTGGGGGAAGGCAGGGCTGGGGTGCTGAGCAGCACCTCCTCGGAGCAGAGCCACTCTTTGGGGGACATCCGGAGCGGCGCGGAGCATTTCGGCCCCGAGCGGAATTATCTCCTGCACGGGGACGTGGTGGGAAGCTACAAAGAGGATGACAGGAATGCTGTGGGTGAGGCCAGCCAGGCTCTTCCCCTGATGCACCCACAGCAGCCTCCCAAGACAGAGCAGGAGTCTGATGCAGGACAATTCACTCCAGTCACGGGTCTGGGGGCTCAGCCTGGTGGGAATGTCATGGCACAGACCACTGGCAGCTCCTGCCCTCAGTACAAGGCCCAGAGCAATGGTGACTACAGCAAGGGTGGCTTCTTCCCCACTGACCCCTCCCTGGATGTCTCCACGGGGAGCAATTCCTGCCCCAGCAACAGCGACCACTCCAAAGAGCAGGGATTCGAGCAGATGGATGAGCTCCAGCTGGAGGATTTGGGAGAGGCTGAGCTGCATTTTGAGGATGCTGGAGAAGAGCTGGTCCCATCTGAGGAAGTGATAGAGCTGAGTGATGACAGCGAGGAGGAACTGGCCTTCGAGAGCGACAGCCGGGACAGCAAGGCCATGCCCTGCCAGGTGTGCAAGAAGGTTCTGGAACCCAACATCCAGCTGATCCGCCAGCACGCCAGGGACCACGTGGACCTGCTCACAGGGAACTGCAAGGTCTGTGAGACCCACTTCCAGGACCGTAACTCCAGGGTGACCCACGTGCTGTCCCACATCGGCATCTTCCTCTTCTCCTGCGACATGTGCGAGACCAAGTTCTTCACCCAGTGGCAGCTGACGCTGCACCGGCGGGACGGGGTCTTCGACAACAACATCATTGTCCACCCCAGTGACCCCCTCCCAGGCAAGGTGGCTGTTTTTGGGGGAGGGCCCGGCCCTGAGCTGGCCTGTGCTGCCTGTGGGAAGCCCTTGGCCAAAGATTTCCAGACGGTCCGGAGCCACCTGCTGGAGCACGTGAACCTGAAGAGCCAAACGTGCGGCGTGTGCGACCAGCGGCACCCGAGCCTCTGCAGCCTGCTGTGGCACGCCCTGTCCCACCTGGGCATCTCTGTCTTCTCCTGCTCTGTGTGTGCCAGCAGCTTTGTGGACAGGCAGCTCCTGGAGAAGCACCTGGCCGTGCACCAGCACGTGGAGGAGGCTCTTTTCCAGTGCCACTTCTGCAGCCAGAGCTTCAAGCTGGAAGCTGCTTATCGCTACCACGTCAGCCAGCACAAATGTGGGGGCAGCCTGGACATCCGGGCAGGATTTGGGGAGCGCCTGCAGCCCCAGGGGCTGCCCAAGAGGAAGCTGCCCGAGGAGTTCTTGAGCGAGGATCTGGCGCTGCAGAACCAGCCGGGGAACAGCAAGTACAGCTGCAAGGTTTGTGGCAAGAGGTTTGCCCACACCAGCGAGTTCAACTACCACCGGCGCATCCACACCGGGGAGAAGCCGTACCAGTGCAAGGTGTGCCACAAGTTCTTCCGAGGGCGTTCCACCATCAAGTGTCACCTGAGGACACACTCGGGGGCCCTGATGTATCGCTGCACCGTGTGTGGCCACTACAGCTCCACGCTCAACCTGATGAGCAAGCACATAGGGGTGCACAAGGGCAGCCTCCCGCCAGATTTCACCATCGAGCAGACTTTCATGTACATCATCCATTCCAAAGAGGCTGAGAAAAACACGGATAGCTGATGGGGAAGAAGAGTGTTAATTAATGATGGAGGAGGAAAAAAGGAAAGAGAAAAAAAAAAAACAAAAAAAGAAACAAACCAAGTTGTTTCGTTTTATTTAATGGTCAGGCATCATGGATGGAATTCTTTTTTGGTTTTGGTTTGATTTTTTAAATTTTATTTTATTATTTTTGGGCCTTTCTAGGGCTTTTTAGATTGGTGGCGTTGTACAAATTAACAGCACGTGAGGTACATCACTGTTTCGAGGAGTCTGTCGTGTTTACTTACCTCTGGTCCTGTTAGAGGCCATCTGTGCTTTTAGCATTTCTCACTAGTTTTTGAGTCTAGATTCTATTTTTTTTTTTTTTAAACCTTTTAGCCCTCTTGACCAGGCTAAGCTTGTCCACAAACTGATGCTGCTAAGATTTTCACACCTGACCTCAGTGGAGAGGGACAGAGCCAGAGCAGGCGCTGGACTCGAAAGGAAAGGAACAAAAGAGAAAGAAAGAAAGAAAAAAAAAGGAAAGAAAAAAGACATTCTGGGCATCCCTGGTGTTCTGCTGCTACTGCCAGGAGACAAGCAAAGTGTGCTCTGGGGAGAGGAGCAGGAAGCACCCGAGTGTGTAAACAAGGAGGGATCCCAGCAGGGATCAGGGGATTCGCGCATTCCCAGGCCCCGTTTGCTGCCCTGACACCTGGAGGAGGAGCTGAAGGAGCCCCAGGACCTCCCTGCCGAGCCTGGGCAGAGGTGGCTGTGTGAGCATGGAGATCTCCTGCGGGACTGGAGAGGGAGGGGAAGCTCCCTGCTCTTTTTGGGGGGATTTGTGGTGGCCCCAGAGAGCCGGGACTCTCCTGGCTCTGCTCTGCCCCAGCAGATGAGTCAGGATGAAGCTGTTGCCTTAACTCCCTGGAAGGAGGAGGAGGGAGGCCCCTTCTCCTGCCAAAGGGATCCCCCCTCCCTCCCACACCCTGGACGTGTTCCTGTGGCAAACCTGTGTGCTTGGAGTGATGTGAGTTTGTTTATTCGTGCAGTGGGAGCCACGGCGGCGATGGCTCGGCCTCTGCAGCTGCATGCTGGCCACTTCTGGGGGGGGCTTCCCTGGATTGGGGGGCTCCTCTGGGTCTGGGGGGGCTCTCCTGGGCATGGAGGGGCTCTCCTGGGCATGGAGTGGGCATGGAGGGGCTCTCCTGGGGTTGGGGGGCTCTCCTGGGCATGGAGGGGGCTCCCCTGGACCTGTGTCAGCCTCTCCTTGGCACAGCGAGCTCTCCTGGCCCCTCCTGGGGTCTCTCCTGGCCACTCCTGGGGTCTCTCCTGGCCACTCCTGGGGTCTCTCCTGGGGTCTCTCCTGCCCCTCCTGGGGTCTCTCCTGGCCACTCCTGGGGTCTCTCCTGGCTCCTCCTGGGGTCTCTCCTGGTCACTCCTGGGGTCTCTCCTGGTCACTCCTGGGGTCTCTCCTGGCCATTCCTGGGGTCTCTCCTGGCCCCTCCTGGGGTCTCTCCTGGCCACCCCAGCGAGGTGCCAACAGTGTTAACACTGGGAAGGTCATGGATTGGTTTCTCCCTGTTGTTATCCAGCTTTTTTTGTGGGGCAGAGGTGGGGGGGAGGAACAGATCTTTCCAAGCTGGGATTGCCCTTGGGTAACTCAATTCTACCTCACAAACAAAGAAGTGCTCGGGGCTCTCCAGCCTGGATCAGCTCCTGCGCTTCTGTCAAGTTTTGCTGTTACAAAACTAAAACCTAAAACCTAAAACCTAAAAACTAAAACTAAACTAAAACTAGTGATTTGCAAACCCTGGAAACTCACCCTGCTGCCTCCTCCCTGCGAAGGGACACGGGGAAGGGACACCCAGGAAGGGCCATCCTGCAGTGGGGGCTGAGCTCAGCGAGCTCAGAGCACCCCAGGGTTTCTCTCCCAGCTCCACCATGGCCTTGGGCAAGTCACCACTTCACCTCTTTGCCTCAGTTTCCTCATCTGTAAAATGAGGGTGGTACCTCCTGTGGTACTGAGCTACCTCCAGGAGCAGGGAGGGTGCCTGGAGCCTGGATTTGGAGGAGGGGAGGGAGGCACCAGAGCCAAGCTCAGCTCTGGGTTGGCCTGGGCTGCTGCAGCTCTTGAGTTTTGAACTCCAGGCTCGTGGTCCTGGCGTCCCTGTGGAGCTGTGCTGAGGTTTTACGAGAGAAATGGGAGTTTTGGGAGCGGTGTGGTGCTCTGGGCAGTGGTGGGGCTTTGCTGTGGGCTGCTCTGAGCTGCTCCCCGGGTTCCTGTCGTGGAATTGTGGGGTGGATGAGGCTGGGAGGGACCATTGGGGGCCCCCCCGTCACCCCCTCGAGGGTGGAACTCAGGGCTGGGGACAGGGACAGGGATGGACACGACCTGCACTGCTCTGGAGGCGGCTGTGAAGGCTGGGAGAGCCTTGAGACCCTCCTGGAATGTTCCAGAAGCCGTGGCGAGCTTCAGGGAGGGTCTGCTGAAAAGCAAAAGCCTTTTTGTGCACATAAACCAAAAAGTGAAGCTTTTACACCCAAACACCCAACAGGCACAGCCAGCCCTTGCTCCTGCCTGGGGGGGGGAGAAAGCAGGAGCCCCCCATTGCTGCTGGTTCTGATGCAGGGAATTTCTGTTGGGGTTGAAACAGATGATTCCCACCTGGAACACCCCAAATCTGCACTGCAGGGGCTGCAGGGATGGGTCTGACCCTGCTGCTGCTCCTGGGGGTGGTTCCCAGGGGGCTCAGAGACCTGAGTGGGGCTCCTGGGTGTTCCTGAGCCTTTGGGGTGGGCAGGGGGTGTCACCCCTGTCCCCAGCCTGCTCCAGCTCAGGGCTGGGAGAGCCAAAACCAACTGGGATTTCATTCTCCACCACCACTTTGGGCAAACCTGGCTCTCTCCCGTCCCCACTGCCCCTGGTGGGGACTTTGGGGACACCAAGCCGGTGGTGTTGGCCTCCCCCGGGGTTGGCAAAGTGCTGTGGGATTCCTGGGGGAGGAGAGGGGAAATTCTGGCAGCATCCAGGTCACGGAGCCTTCCCCAAGGCCAGGCTTGCTCCCATCCCCAAACACAAAATTCACTTTTCCCCCGTTCTCAGTGGATCCGGGTCTGTCAGCAGAGAAATTGAGCACAAGAAGGAAGAAAGGAAGAAAGGAAGGAAGATCAAGAGTTGAATTTGCTGTCTAACCTTTTTTGTTAAGTTAATCGTAGGTACTGACCTCCTGCTATTTAAGTGTTTACTATCTATTTGCTGTAAAGTTTTGTATATTTTGTAAACTTTTCCCCCCCCACACACCCCTTCCCCGAATCGTAGATGTCTAAAATCGTTGTACATTGGGTTCTTTTCTACTCCATTGTTCAGCACAAAGTGTGGTTTTTATTTAGAATAATAAAACGGAAAACGTTGACCTCTTTTTTTTAATAAAATGTTTTCCTCACGGGAATGCCCTGGGGAGAGCAGGTGAGGCCATCCCTGGGCCTGTGGTGCGGCTCAGGGGAGCGGTTTGGGACGTTCCTGTGGGCTACAGGAGCAGGAGGGAGTGAGGGGTGGGAGCAGAGCCCACCCATTGGGGAATCCCAGGGTCTGTGTGCCTGGATGAGCCTTTTCTGCCAGGAACTGGGGCTCCACGGGCCGGGAAAGGAGTTCAAAATGGTTCTGAGGGGTCTGGAGCGGAGGAGAGGGTGTGGGAGCTGGGCTTGGTTAGTCTGGAGAAGAGGAGGCCGAGAGGGGGCTCCATCAATCCATAAAAATAAATATCGCAGAGGGGGTTCTATCAATCCATAAAAATATCTCAGATTTCTCATTTGAGAGGGGAGTCTATCAATCCATTGAAATATCTTAAGTATCTGTATAAATATCTCATTTGAGAGGGGATCTCACGAATCCATAAAAACATCTCAGATTGCTCAGATTAATCCATAAAAATATCTCAAATATCCATATAAATATCTAATTTGAGAGGGGATCTTGTGAATCCATAAAAACATCTCAGATTTCTCAGATTTCTCAGATTAATCCCTAAAAATATCTCAAATATCCATATAAATATCTCATTTGAGAGGGGATCTCAACAATCCATAAAAACATCTCAGATTTCTCAGATTAATCCATAAAAACATCTCAAATATCTCAGAGGGGATTTCATCAATCCATAAAAATGTCTCAGATTTCTCATTTGAGAGGGGATCTCATCAATCCATAAAAACACCTCAAAGGTGGGTGCCAAGAGGATGGTGCCAAACTTTCCAGTGGTGTGACAGGACAGGGAACAACAGCCATAAATGAAACCACAAGAAATTCCACCTTGACACAAGGAAGAATTTCCCATGGAGGTGGGAGCAATTTATTTGAGGCCACTCTGGCCCTTAAGTTTATGGACAGAAGTGCAGAGAAATTAAAGACAGTTAAAAATTAAGTTTATTAGGTGAAAAATGCCAAATTTTACATGTTGAAGTATCTTGAATATATTTTTGCCCTGGTGAGCGGCTGGTTTTGTGTTCATCTTCCATTTCTTCGTTGGAAATGGGAGGGAATTAACAAAGGGAAGCTCAGGGAGGATTTGGGATCAGGGAATGAAGGTGGTGGGTGCAGATCCCAGCCTGGAGGGGTCTCACAGGAACAGAGAAGGGAATTCCTGAGCAGGGAATTCTGACCCTGCTGGAGCCTTCCCAGGGTTCCTGTGTAAGAGCTGGGTTGGGATTATTGTCCTGGGGTAAAAAGGAGCATCCCTGCAGAAGAAACCCTGAGGAATTCAGGATTTTACCCCATCAGGGACGCCTGGAAGTGGCAGAGCTTTCCCAGCCAGCCCTGTGATAACCCCACATCCTGGTCAGGGGCTTCTCCTGGGACATCCTGCTCCCAGCCCTGAGCCAGCATCCTGTCCCCAGAACTGCTTATGCTTTGCTTTTTTTCACCAAGTGCTCCTCCAGCAGCTCAAGGCCTTTGGTGGATTTATGGCGTCTCTGTCACCTTCCCCCAGTAAAGGCCCTGACCCCCAGCACGTGACTGAGATCAGGATCCACACAAGGATGAACTTTCTCCGGATTCTCCAGTTCCTTGCACGGCACGAACCCAGCCCGTGCTCCAGCTCTGAGGATTTCTGCACATCCCTGTGCTCCCGCGGGGGCTGTGGTGGAAGGGGAAGGGATGTTGGGGCTTGTTGGAGTTGAGAAATCCACCCAGAGGCCATAAAAACCTGCCAGGGGATGCTCCAGAGGCGTTAATGGGATGGGGGATCCAAAGTTAGTCTGAGCAGCCTTTCCTAGTAAAACCCAGTTTAGCCATCGCTAATTTAAAATTTGTAAAAAATTTACAACCGGCTTTGCAAAATTGCTTTGAAGGAGTGGCTGATTTGAATCCAAATTGTTCCTCCTCTCCCTCAGGTCTGTGCCCTGCTCAGCCCCTTGGGCTGCTTCGCCTTCATCTCTCAAAAATCAGGCTCTGACATTGCTGGGCACTATGGGGAGAGGTTTGAGTTCCAAACTCCTCCTGTCCCACTCGGGATGGCGCTCACCAGGCAGTGCCATGCCCAGGGCTGGGGGCCAGGGGCAGTTTGGGGGATGCAGGAACCCCTGTGGTGGGGCAGATGCTGCACCCCAACCCCGCAGCTTGGGGGGCAGGATGGGGCTCTGATCTTGGGGCTGTGTCAGACACGGAGCGGAGTAACAAACTTTATTATTGCAAGGGAATCTAATGTTCTTATCAAACAGGGAACATAATTTTCTCTTATCCTTCCTTTAGGTTGGACACAACAGCGCTCCAGAGGCAAGATGTCCATAGCTCCCAGCTCTCCTCAAAGCTGGCACAGGAAGTGCCCGGCCAAGCAGGGCTGTGCCCAAGCAAATCATGTCCTCAGCAGCAGGAAAACCAATCCCACTGTCCCCAGGGAGCCACAAGGAGAGTCTGACCCTCTTTAGTTGGGAGGGCTGTTGTCCTTCGCGATGACTATGGAGTGCTGCGTGCTGGAGGAGGAATTTCCAGCTCCCTTCTGGCCACCGTGGTCCTTGGGGATGTACTTGACCACGGCAGAGATGAGTTTGCTGCGGAAGTTCTTGCTGAGGAAGTTGTAGAGGATGGGGTTGACGACGCAGTGGAGCAGCGTGAAGCAGTCGATGATGTCATAGAAGAAGTAGAGGAGGTGGGCGAAGGTGCAGTGCAGGATGATGTGGTTGCCCTCGAGGGTGAGCAGGGTCAGCACGACGTGGAAGGGCAGCCAGCTGAGCAGGAACACCCCGATGTAGGCGTAGATGAGCAGGCAGTGCTTGCGGCTCTCGGGCTTGGCGCGCCGGAGGAAGCGCGCCGTCAGCACGTTGAACGCCGCGATGATGGGGAAGGGGATGAGGAAGCCGACGGTGGTGGTGGCCAGGCTGACCGCCAGAGCCCACTCGTCGTAGGTCTCAAAAGGAGCCATGAAGATGCAGATGGGCTCCCCAGTGTTGACCAGCTGCATGTGGGCCACCTCCAGCACGGGGATGGCGGCGGCCAGGAGCCAGCAGCAGGCGCAGACAGCGTGGCGCGCGCGGTGCTGGTGCCGCTGCCAGAAGAGGGAGGAGCTGGTCAGGGTCACGTAGCGATCCACGCTCAGGCAGGTGAGGAAGAAGATGCTGGCGTACATGTTGGCGAAGTAGAAGTAGTGGGTGAAGCGGCAGAGGAAGCTGCCCCAGAGCCAGGTGTAATCCAGCATCACCTCCAGCATCCAGATGGGCAGCGAGAGCAGCACGCCCAGGTCAGCGATGGCCATGTTGATGACGTACAGGTTGACCAAGCTCTTGGTGCCCCGTGTCTGCCAGTTGACCCAGATGACGAGGAGGTTCTCCACCAAGCCCACCACGAAGATGACCAGGTAGAGGATGAAGAGAACCACTCGTTTGATGTTCTCGTCCAGGCTGAACTCGCAGTAGGTGTAGGTGTGGTTCAGGAGGTAGAACAGCTCGGACAGGTTGTGGTAGTCGCCATACTCACTCGGGACAGTGTGTGCCTCCATGGGGACAGTGGTCACCTCGGCCATCCTGGTGGCTGCAGGGAAAGGGAGAGCACTGAGCTGGGCAGGCTGAGACAGAGAGCCCTTGTGTGGGGCTCAGAAAGGTCCTTCTGGGAGCTTCCAACCCCATTTTTACTCCCACGGTGACTCCCTACATCAACCCTCAAAAGATGCTGTGTCCACCCAGGTGATCCCCTCATACAAATTCCAGCCACAAACGAAAATCACTACTTCTGGTGGCTGTCCCCTGTCCCAGAGCTTGGCCTGGGACACAGAGAGGAGTTGGTGGCTCTGTCCCAGAGGCAGCTCCAGCGGGAAAGCCACCGCTCCCACCCGAGCCCTCGGGGCGTGATCGTTCTCCAGCCACCCTCGCCCTGCCGGGAGCCATCGGGACATCCGAGTAGGTGACAAAATGACACATTTCAGGGAAACGCAGACCTGAACATCCTCTAAATGCCCCAAGTGAGAGCCCGATCCCAGCACGGCGAAGAGGCTGCGGAGCCCGTCCAGCCTCGGGCTGCTGGAGCAGCCGCTCCCTCGGGAATGTGCCCAGGAGCCGCCGTTCCCTTGGGAATCCTGCGGGATTCTGCCCTCCCAGCGGGGTTTTCCCGCTTCATTTGGAGCCTGGCAAGCCAGGAGCGAGCCGCAGCTGGTGCCACCCGTGAGTGTCACCCCTGTGGCACCCACTGGCCCCAAAGCCAGGGCGGGCTGGAGCTGCCACCCCCAGGGATCCTGAACGTCCCGTCCTCTCTCTGCCCTGCAGGTCCTGAGAGGCTGCTGGGGCTGAGGAGAGGCAGGACAGATGGACGGGAGAGGGGACAGACGGACAGGAGAAGGGACGGAGAGATGGGCGAGGGGAGAGATGGATGGTGAAGGGGACAGACGGACAGGAGAAGAGACAGGCAGACAGGAGCAGGGACAGACAAATAGGAGAAGGGATGGACAGGTGGGAGAGGGGACAGATGGACAGGAGAAGGGACAGCAGACAGGACGGACAACAGGCAGACAGGGACAGACAAACAGGAGAAGGGACAGATGGATAGGAGAGAGGACAGATGGATGTTAAAGGGGACAGACGGACAGGAGAAGGGACAGGCAGACAGGACCAGAGACAGACAAGCGGGAGAAGCAATGGACAGTTGGGAAAGGGGACAGATGGACAGGAGAACGGACAGACAAACGGGAGAAGGGACAGACAAACAGGAGAGGGGACGGACAGATGGAAGAGGGGACAGATGGACAGGAGAAGGGACAGGCAGACAGGAGCAGGGACAGACAAACGGGAGAAGGGACAGACAAACAGGAGAGGGGACGGATGGATAGGAGATGGGACAGACGGACAGGAGAAGGAACAGACAGGACCGGGGACAGACAGATGGGAGAGAGGACAGACAGATGAGAGAGGGGACAGATGGACGCTAAACAGGACAGACAGAAGGAACGGAGGGAGCAGGGACGGCGCTGCCTCACCTGCGGCTGCGCTGGGGCTGCTCGGGAGCGGGGGGATCCTCTCGGCTCGGCAGCTCAGGCGCCTCTGGGCACGGAGCTCGGGTGGGCTTGGTGGCCGCTGGCTGGGCAGGAAATGAGCGGCGTGGTGCGACATCCTGAGCCCGGCGCGGGGACATTTCACGGCATTCCCAGCGCCGGGACTCGGCTCCGCTTTGATTTCGCCGCAGGGTGGGGACGGACCCGGGGAGGCGCCGAGGAGGTGTCGGTGTGGAAGCCGCAGGTGCCTGGGGATGGATGGTGTGGGAATCAACAGAATCAGAGGGTTTGGGGAAAGCTGCAAAAGGCAGGGCCCAGAGGCAGCAGAACTGTGAGTAGAGCCAAGCAGCAGCCATGAGATTGGTCAGCAGAAAAATTATTTTAACTGTAGAAAGGCAAGGACAAATAGAACAATGGCCTGTGTATTAACGCTTGTCAGAATAACTCTCTAAGCTACAGAAAAGTTTATCTAGCAAGATATTAGGAAGTTCTAAGCTTAATAATGGAGCTCTGTGCGTTGTGCTTTAAGGCTTACAAGTAAATATTGTATTCGAAATAAGCAAGCATTGTTTTAACCAAAGGTACGTGTGCTTATGGTGATTGGATAGAGCTACTGTCAATGTGCTTTTGCTTTGTGTGATTGGTCAAGAAGCTCATAAAGTGAGTTGTAACATTAAATTCTTAGTCTGCTGCCAGGGATGTGAGCTGCTGGCATCTTCCCATTGTCATAACCATGGAATGAGACCGATGCTGGAAAATAAAACAGCTCAAGGCAGTTCCACAGCAGTCCCATCCCGTTTGTGGTCTGTAAAGAGCCCCCCTGCTGGCGATAGATGGGGGTCCCCGAGGCTTCCTGAGTGTCCCCTCCACTGTCACCACGCTGAGATAAGAGGTTGGATCCTGCCTGGATGGGGAAAATACACCCCAGGTCCTGCCCCAGCTCTGAGGGGTCGGGTTATAACAAAAACACCAAAGCTGTCCCTGATGCCACCTCCGTATCAGGGCGAGCCCGGGGGTTTGTTCGGTGGGGAAGGGCTGAAGGCTGAGCTCTCTGCCCGATGGGAGATGGATGTCGCCAGAGAAGCACCTCTGGCCGGGCAGCAATTAATCACAGAGCCTTGATTGCCCTGCGGCCTGACAGGGGAAGCCACGGGGCTCAAGCCTTGCCCCGGCGCTGGGGAAGGGGCTGATAGGCAGAAAATTTTGCATCGGGCTGCAAGTCCTGCGAAACAATTGCAGGAAATCTCCTTTTTTTCCAGCGCAGCCAAGACTGCGGGATCAACAATCGGCTCGGAAGGAAGGCTCGGGGAGCGGGGAAGCGCCAGGGCGCTGATAAGGCGGGGCTCACAACAACAAACCCAGCGCCGGTGACCTCGTGTGCAGGTACCAACCCCGGCAGGAGCGGCTTCCAAACAGGAACTCGGCAGTTTCGGGCACATTTTGGGTCAGTTGGGGTCGTGGGGGTGGTGAGGGGCTGGGGGGATTTGTCCCACCCGAAGGGGAAGCCATGCTCTGCTGGTTTTATTGAACAGATCAGGCGATTTTCACACCGAATTCTGGGGCTGAGCAGGATCTGGGAGCTGTCAAGGATTTTGCAGGAGTTCTGATCATGGTTTGGGAGCTGGTTGGATTTCCAAGCCAGCTGAGCGGGGTTGGGACAGGCAGCTTGTAGCTATGATATTTTCTGAAAAATGGGGTTTTTTTAGGATTTTTTTCTCCTGAGAAGCCTCAAGAACCAAATGTAACCATTGATTATCTGCGGCTGTGGAATGCAACAGGTGGATCTGTGATTGGTCTCGTGTGGTTGTTTCTAATTAATGTCCAATCACAGTCCGGCTGTCTCGGACTCTGGTCAGTCACAAGATTTTATTATCATTCCATTCCTATTCTATTCCTTCAAGCCTTCAGATGAAAATCCTTTCTTCTATTCTTTTAGTACAGTTTTTATATAATACATATATCATAAAATAATCAATCAGCCTTTTTGAAACAGACACGTTTTACAAAAAATCCTTTCCTTAGGATTTTTCCTCCTGAGAAGCTGAGAAGCTTCAGGAACAAAATGCAACCAATGGTTATCTGCTGCTGTGGAATGCAACAGGTGAATCTTTGATTGGTCTCATGTGGTTGTTTCTAATTAATGGCAAATCACAGTCCGGCTGTCTCGGACTCTCTGTCCGAGCCACAAACTTTTGTTATTCGTTCTTTCTTTTTCTATTCTCAGCCAGCCTTCTGATGAAATCCTTTCTTCTATTCTTTTAGTATAGTTTTAATATAACATATATCATAAAATAATAAATCAAGCTTTTTGAAACATGGAGTCAGAGCCTCATCTCTTCCCTCATCCTCAGACCCCTGTGAACACAGGCACAGCAGCTCAGCCCCTTCTGCCCATCCCTGCCGCAATATTGGGGTGCCCCAAGGCTCTCAGCCCCCCAAATGTGCACCCAGGAGCCCCCAGCCTCATTCGGGGCCTGCAGAGGTGAGCTCCAGGCAGAGGCAGCGCCAGGGATCCGCAATTCCCAAACTCCTTCCCTCCCCTGGCAGCCGTAGCTGGCCCGTGGTGCTGCCGGAGGGATTTGGGCGCAATTTGGTGTCCCGGGGCAGGTACAGCCAAGGCTGCAGCTCCGGGAGGGTTGGAACGCCACATCCCGGCCCCGAAAGCCACCTCCGGGGGCTGCCGGGCACGTTGGATTTTCTAAGCCAAAGAAAACACTTGGGAAAAGCTTCCTCGGCCGGGGAAGCAGCTCGGCGAGGCTGAAGGCGGCTTGTGCAAGGTCCCGGCTCCTCCTCACCCCTCTCGCCCTCCCCGTCGCATCTCGGGGGTCCCGGTCCAGCTTGGGCTCGGGACGGCATCCCCTTATCCTTGCCAGAGCTGGGGGGGTTGAGTTGGTGCTGCTCCGGTGCCGCAAGCAAATGCACAACCACAGAGACCTGCCCCGGAGCTGCTGATCGCTAATCAGCTCTTAATTAGCTCGATGAGTGACGCGGGGATCACCGCCCACGAGCCCAGGGGATGGATGAACACGGCTCTGCCTTTCCCAGCCCCTTTATCCCGGGTCATGCCGTGCCCAGGGCATGGATGAACACGGCTCTGCCTTTCCCAGCCCCTTTATCCCGGGATACTCCGTGCCCAGGGCATGGATGAACACGGCTCTGCCTTTCCCAGCCCGTTTACCCCGGGATACTCCGTGCCCAGGGGATGGATAAACACAGCTCTGCCTTTCCCAGCCCCTTTATCCCGGGTCATGCCGTGCCCAGGGCATGGATGAACACGGCTCTGCCTTTCCCAGCCCCTTTATCCCGGGATATGCCGTGCCCAGGGCATGGATGAACACGGCTCTGCCTTTCCCAGCCCGTTTACCCCGGGATACTCCGTGCCCAGGGGATGGATGAACACAGCTCTGCCTTTCCCAGCCCGTTTATCCCGGGTCATGCCGTGCCCAGGGCATGGATGAACACGGCTCTGCCTTTCCCAGCCCCTTTATCCCGGGATATGCCGTGCCCAGGGCATGGATGAACACGGCTCTGCCTTTCCCAGCCCGTTTATCCCGGGTCATGCTGTGCCCAGGGCATGGATAAACACAGCTCTGCCTTTCCCAGCCCGTTTATCCCGGGTCATGCTGTGCCCAGGGGATGGATAAACACAGCTCTGCCTTTCCCAGCCCGTTTATCCCGGGTCATGCTGTGCCCAGGGGATGGATAAACACGGCTCTGCCTTTCCCGGCTCGGTCCCTGCAGCCGAGCCGGGATATCCCGGGTTATGCAGCTGGTCTGGGCACAGACAGAGACCGGGATTCTCCCACGGGACCCCTCGGTGGTCACCGGCACCGTGGCCAAGTGACCATGGGACACCTCCAGCATTGCACCGCCTTTATTGAGCACCTCCCCGAGGTGCTGAGACACCCACGGGCCATGTCCCCGCTCTGGTGGCCCTCAGGGGACGCCGCTGGCCGGGATGGGCAGGAAGAAGCCGATGATGGTGTCGGACAGCCAGGCCGGGCAGTAGCTGAGGGGCAGGAAGATGAGCCGGGCATCCCAGCCGGCGGCGTAGCGGCTGCGGGGACAGCGGGACAGCAGCGCGTGTGTCATGGCACCGGTGACATGCGACAGGCGGGAGCTGCTCAGGCGGTGCAGCAGCACGGTGCTCTTGGCATCTGGGTGGGCACAAGGGGATCAGAGGGATGGAGGTGGGATCGGGGGGTGGCGCTGCGGTGTGGGGATGGACTCACATTTGTCCACGTAGTGGCGGCCGTAGGCTGCCTGGGTTTCTGCAGGGAGACGCTCCCAGAGGCGAAGGAAGCCCTTCACCAGCGGGACGGGGTCGATCATGCCCGTCTGGAAGCCTCCAGGCTCGATGATGGAGACCTGCACCCCGAAGGGACGCAGCTCCCGCCTGCCCGAGGTGGGGGCGTCAGCGGGAGCTGCTGCCCCGAGGGGCGCAGAGATCGGGGCGGAGTTTGTGGCACCCCCCAGGCGTTCTGGCATGGGCGCAGGGGAACCCCTGTCCTTGCTCCAGGGACCCTCTTGGATCCTGAGACATCCCTGGACCATCCCTGGATCCCGGGATCCTGGAGTGCCCCTGAACCTCAGTGCCTCGGGACCACCCCAGACCATGGAGCATTCCCAGATCCTGAGACCTCCCCGAATCTCTGTGCACCCGGATTCCCCAAGACCCCTCTGGATCCCGGGATCCTGGAACCCCCCTGAACCTCAGTGCCTCGGGACCACCCCAGACCCCAGAGCATTCCCAGATCCTGAGACCTCCCCGAATCTCAGTGCCCCAGGACTCCCCTGGACACCAGAACCCCGGGCCCAGGGGCACCCCGGGACCTCCTGGACTGGTCCATCCGGATCTCCCTGAAACCCTTCCCCTGCTTGCACACCCACGGCTCCAGCCCTGCCCACGCTCCCAACC
Source organism: Molothrus aeneus (assembly GCF_037042795.1). NCBI lineage: Eukaryota > Metazoa > Chordata > Aves > Passeriformes > Icteridae > Molothrus > Molothrus aeneus. The sequence continues at coordinate 1,747,846 of NC_089675.1, read as the reverse complement.
CTCTTGTGGTCAGCGTTTCACAACCTCTCTGGGGAAAATGTAACCCGGAGTAAACAGACAAATAAAACCCCGCCCGAGGACAGCGGGGAGAGCTCGGGAGAGCTCCGGGGGCTGCCAGAACCGTACCTGAGGCTGTCAGAGAAGGCTTCCACGCCGTGCTTGGAGATGCAGTAGCCTCCACCGAAACAGGACACGCGGCCCATCACGCTGGCCACGTTGACCACGCGGCCCCGCGCCCGCCGCACCAGCGGCAGGAGGCTCAGAGTCACCTCCACCAGCCCCACCAGGTTGACATTCAGCACCTTGACAAAGTCCTCCTTGCTCAGCCACTCGTTTGGAGCGGTGGGGATGGCGATCCCTGCGTTGTTCACCAGCCCCCAGAGCCCTGCAGAGGGGATGGGATGAGTTGGGGCTGTCCCAAAGGGCACAGCCCAGTGCCAGTTGAGTGGGCAAGGTGGCAGGAGAGCTGTTGGGGTGATCAGCTCTTAATTAGCTGATTTTCAGGGAGAAAAGGCTGAAAGCTGAACTCTCTGCCCGGGCAGCGCTCCTGCAGGAGCTGATGGCAGATGGATGTCGCCAGAGAAGCGACAGGCATTAATTCCAGAGCCGTCATTGCTCCGCAGCCTGGCAGGGGAAGCCAGAGGGGACACCAGGGTGACCCCAGGGCTATCGAGCCCTGTTTACCTTGATCCCCCACACGCTCACGGACCCAGGCGGTGACATGGGCGATGCTCTTGCTGCAGGTGACATCCAGCAGGACGGTCTGCAGGCGCTCGGAGGTGACGGCCCGCAGCTGCGCGGCCCCGCTGGCCGTCAGGCAGGCGGCCAGCACCCGCAGCCCCCGCGCGTCCAGCTGCCGAGCCAGCAGCTCCCCGAAGCCGCTGTCGCATCCCGTGATCAGCACGTGCTTCTCCGAGAGCCGCGGCACCGTCTGCCGCTCCCGGTGCCAGCGGCGCAGCAGGAGCAGCCCCAGCAGCGCGGCCACCACCGCGTACGGCCACATCCTCGGCGGTGGCACCGCTCGTGGACAGCCCCTGCTCCAGCCGCATTTGTAGAGCCGGGATTGCGGCAGCTCCCGGCCCGGGGTGAGGTTTGCACTCCTGATTTGTAGCTTTGGTAATTCCCGGGTTTGCCTCGCAACACTTTTGACTGTGCCTGGGGCTCTGCTCTGCCCCAAGGTGGATCCCAAGGCCCCACGGTGCTGGATTTGGTGGAACCTTCCAGACACCACCAGCAGCACCAACCCCGGATCTTTCCCTCTCTCGCAGCGTTGGTGGGCAACAGTGTCCCCAATTGTGGTGATGGAGCAGGACAGTGTCCCCCAGTCAGTTCTGCAGGAGCAGGAGGAGGAGGAAGCAGAGGAGGAGGATTCTGTAAGAAGCTGCCCAGTTTTATGCTTAGAAGGAAATCTGCTCAGGTTTGTGGAACAAGTTTCTCTCAGACTGGAACAAGTCTGGCATGTGCCAATACCTGAGGGGCCAGTCTGGGCAAGTCCCCTGGCAACTTGTCCAGGGCTGGATCCTGAATGCAGCAGGTGCTCAAAGGAAGAGCTGGAGCCTCCAGGCACAGCCTCAGCGCCACAGCCTGAGTGATACCACGCTCAGCCAGGAGGGGACAGGGCAAAATTTATTCAGGACAAACCCATCTGTGAGCAGGGGCCAGAGGGTCAGACATAAATGCAGTTACAAATTCAGTGTGGCCTTGCCTGCAGGCAGTTCTGGATCCAGCTGTGTGTTACTGGATCTCCCTCTGATCCCGGCTGCCAGCTGCAAGCCCACCTCAGGCTTTGCCAACAGATTTGGGGTAGAACATGGTGAACAGGGCGTCGCTGAGGGCTGAGGGCAGGTAGCTGAGGGGCAGGTAGAGCAGCTTGGCGTCCCAGCCGGCCGAGTAGCGGCTCCGGGGGTGGAGGCTGGTCAGAGCGTGCTCCATGCAGTTGGTGACCAGCGACAGGTTGGTGTTGTAGCCCTTCTGCAGCACCTTGAGCGTGGAAACAACTGCAGAGGCAGAAAACACCACTGAGATCCTGGAGCTGGGCAGAGCCAAGTGGCTCCAGGGGATTTTGGGGCAGTGGGACCCCCATGGGACCCCATGTGCCTTGAGCCAGGAGACAAAGAGAATCACTCAGCCTTTGGGGGAGCTACTTACAATCCCTCAAGTAGCTCTCCCCATAACTCGCTTTGATCTCTGCAGGAAGCTTCTCCCAGCTGGCATAGAAATTCTTCTCCAGGTTCTCAACGTTGGTGATCATGGTTTTGAAGTAGCCTGGCTCGATCACACAGACCTTCACCCCAAAGTTTTGCATCTCGAGCCTGGAAGGGATTGAGCCCCGTGGGACATGGGAGCAGCACCCGAGGGTGCCTGTGCCAGCATCTCCCATAGCATGGAGCCTCTGGAGTGCCAGAGGCGTGGAGCAGAGCCTGACCATGCCAGTGGACGTTGTGCCAGCCTGGCACATGGCTGAGATGGTGCTTCAGTAAACATTTGGCTCATCTGGTGGGAACATGGGTTGGGAACCAAGCAAACAAACATTTGCCACATCTGGATGGGTTGGGAGCAAAGCAAAGCTCGGGGCAGCAGGGCCAGTGTCCACAGGGAAGGCTCCATGCCCACATCTCCCATGGGATGAACCTCATGCCAGAGACTTGGAGCAGACCCTGACCACGCCAGTGGACGTTGTGCCAGCCTGGCACATGGCTGAGATGGTGTGCCAGCAAATGTTTGCCACATCTGGATATGCAGGGAACAAAGCAAAGCTCGGGGCAGCAGGGTCATGTCCAGCAGGGTCTTGGACAGGGCCAATGTCCACGGGAGAGGCTCCATGCCAGCACAGGAGCTGCTCACTTCAGCAGAAGATATGAGACCGACCTGTGCTCAGTCACGGCCGTGCGAGGATTAGAGCTGACAGCTGTGCCAGACAAAGTCCAGAAAAACAAGTTGGGGAACCATGATGGAGAGCTGTTGTTCCAGACTTACCTGAGGCTGTCAGAGAAGGCTTCCACACCGTACTTGGACATGCAGTAGCCTCCACCAAAGAAGGACACGCGGCCCATCACGCTGGCCACGTTGACCACGCGGCCCCGCGCCCGCCGCACCAGCGGCAGGAGGCTCAGAGTCACCTCCACCAGCCCCACCAGGTTGACATTCAGCACCTTGACAAAGTCCTCCTTGCTCAGCCACTCGTTTGGGGCGGTGGGGATGGCGATCCCTGCGTTGTTCACCAGCCCCCAGAGCCCTGCAGAGGGGATGGGATGAGTTGGGGCTGTCCCAAAGGGCACAGCCCAGTGCCAGTTGAGTGGGCAAGGAGGCAGGAGAGCTGTTGGGGTGATCAGCTCTTAATTAGCGGATTTTCAGGGAGAAAAGGCTGAAAGCTGAACTCTCTGCCCGGGCAGCGCTCCTGCAGGAGCTGATGGCAGATGGATGTCGCCAGAGAAGCGACAGGCATTAATTCCAGAGCCGTCATTGCCCCGCAGCCTGGCAGGGGAAGCCAGAGGGGACACCAGGGTGACACCAGGGTGACCCCAGAGCTACCGAGCCCTGTTTACCTTGATCCCCCACACGCTCGCGGACCCAGGCGGTGACATGGGCGATGCTCTTGCTGCAGGTGACATCCAGCAGGACGGTCTGCAGGCGCTCGGAGGTGACGGCCCGCAGCTGCGCGGCCCCGCTGGCCGTCAGGCAGGCGGCCAGCACCCGCAGCCCCCGCGCGTCCAGCTGCCGAGCCAGCAGCTCCCCGAAGCCGCTGTCGCATCCCGTGATCAGCACGTGCTTCTCCGAGAGCCGCGGCACCGTCTGCCGCTCCCGGTGCCAGCGGCGCAGCAGGAGCAGCCCCAGCAGCGCGGCCACCGCGTACAGCCACATCTTCAGCGGCGGCACCGGCACCGGCACCGGGATGGGGAGAAGGACGCGACCGGGAGAGCTTTGTCCTGACCTTGGCCTTTCCCTCTGGGCGCTGTTAATAATTAATTTGCGGATTCCGGGGCAGATCGCGGAGTTACCGCTGGGCCTCCGGGCGCTACCAGGATGCGGGAGCGGCTCCGCCCCGTCCTCTCTCGGAGCTCGTCCCGCTGCTGCCGCCTGGAGCCCGCCGGGCTGCGGGCAGTGTCCCGGGATATGTCCCGGGGCTTCGCTCTTGCGGGGAATCGTTAACGGGAGCGCGGCAGCGCCCGCGCGTTACCGCATCGCTGCGCTGCCCTCCCGGGAAACCCCCGGACCCCGGGACCATCCCGGAGCACGGAACAGCCCCGGGAGCCCTCCGGATCACGGGACTGCCCCGGGACCCTCGCAGATCCTGGGACTACCCCGAAAGTCGGGACCAGCCTGGACCTCAGCACCCCCGGGTCTACCGGACCCCGGGACCGCCCAGGACCGCGCGTCCAGGGACCCGCCCGGACCCCGGGACCACCCCGGAGCACGGAACATCCCCGCGCCCCCCCCGCACCGGGAGCCCTCCGGATCACGGGACAATCCCGGCACCCTCGCAGATCCTGGGATCACCCCGAAATCCGGGATCCCCCCGGAGCCCAGCATCCCCGGGTCTACCGGACCCCGGGACAACCCAGGACCGCGCGTCCGGGGACCCCGGGACCATCCCGGACAGCCCCTCCTGGGACCCCCTTGGACCCCGGGACACCCCCGGACCCCCACGCCCCCGGATTTCTCCGGATCCCGGGACACTCCCGGACACCGGGACACTCCCGGACACCGGGATACCCCCGGACACCGGGACATCTCGGGACCTCCGCGCTCCCGGACCCACCCGCCCCGGGGCATTGCGGGACCCCAAAATCCCCCCTAAACTCAGCCCCCCGGCTCCCACCCGCCTCGGGACCCCCTCGCATCCCGGGATATCCCCGCACCTCAGCATCCCCACGACCCTCCCGGTCCCGGGACCCCGCAGACCCTGGGGCATCCCCTCCCGTCCATCCCGGGCTCTCCCCGGTGCTTTGCTCTCCTCCCACTCTCCCCGAGCCGCGCACTCCCGTTCCCGGTGCCCCCCGGGGCCGGACTACAACTCCCGGCAGCCCCCGGGGCTGGCGCCGCCGTTTCCCGCCGCCTCCCGGCGCTCCGTTCCCGCCATGGCGGGCTTCGATCCGGCGGCGCTGCCCGAGCTGCTCCCGGTCTACTACCGGCGGCTCTTCCCGCACGGCCCCTACGGCCGCTGGCTCAGCTACGGCGGCGGTGAGCGGGGAGGGGGGGAACCGGTACCGGGCAGGGGGTTCTATCGGGGACCGTGATACCGGGCAAGGGAACCGGTACCGGGCAGGGGGTTCTACCGGGGACCGTGATACCGGGCAAGGGAACCGATACCGGGCAGGGGGTTCCACCGGGGACCGTGATACCGGGCAAGGGAATCGATACCGGGCGGGGGGCTCCGCCGGGGATCGTGATACCGGACGGGGAGCATCGATAACGGGCGGGGGGCGCCGATACAGCGGGAGAGGCATCGATACCGGGCTGGGGGAATCAATACCGAGCGGAGGCATCGATACCGGGCTGGGGGAATCGATACCGAGTGGAGGCATCGATACCGGCTGGGGTCACCGATACAGGGTAGGGGGCACCGATCCCGGGTGGGGGGCACCGATACCGGGTGGGGGGCACTGATACCGGACGGCAGCACCGCGATGCCGGATCCCAGCGCACCTTGGGGTGCCGGGACGGGCGGTGCGTGGTTGCACTGACCGGGACACGGGGAGGAGCAGGGAAAGGGGGGTCTGGGGGTGACTGTAATGGGGGGATTTAGGATAGCCTTGACCCCTCTCGGTCCCTGCAGTGAAGAACTACTTCCAGCTGCGGGAATTCTCCTTCACCCTGCGAGACGATGTCTACCTGCGCTTCCAGTCCTTCAGCAGCCCCCAGGAGCTGGAGCGGGAACTGCAGAAGATCAACCCCTACAAAATCGACATCGGGGCCGTCTATTCCCACCGGGTGAGTCCCGGCCACCGTGCTGGGGGGGTCTGCAGGGGTCTCTGGCCACGCTGAGCCCATCCCGTCCTTCCTGCAGCCCAACCAGCACAACACGGTGCACCTGGGAGCCTTCCAGCCGCAGGAGAAGGAGCTGGTGTTTGACATTGACATGACGGATTACGATGATGTCAGGACGTGCTGCAGGTTTTTCGGGGGGTTCTGGGGCTGGGAGGGGGTTCAGGGGTGTGGGGTGTCCACCTGAGCCCCCTCATTCTGCCCCCAGCTCGGCTGATATCTGCTCCAAGTGCTGGACGCTGATGACCATCGCCGTCCGCATCATCGACCGCGCGCTCGTGGGTGAGGGCCTTGGGGACACACGGGGCATGTCCAGGTCCCACAGATGCCAGACCCCAGAGAATTCACAGAATTTATAGAATGACCAGTCTGGAAGAGAATTTTAAGGTCATCAAGTCCAACCCAGCCCCAAACACCTCAACCAAACCACAGCACTGAGGGCCATGTTCAATTTTTGGTAAATGCATCCAGGGATGGTGACTCTACCACCTCCTTCTGGGAATTCCCAAAACTCACAGAATTTATAGAATGACCAGTCTGGAAGAGAATTTTAAGGTCATCAAGTCCAACCTAACCCCAAACACCTCAACCAAACCACAGCACTGAGGGCCACGTTCAATTTTTGGTAAAAACATTCAGGGATGGTGACTCCACCACCTCCTTCTGGAAATTCCCAAAATTCCCAGAATTCACAGAATCATTGGGTTGGAAGAGAACTTTAAGACCACCGAGTCCAACCCAGCTCCAACACCTCAACTAAACCATGGCACCAGTGCCACATCCAGGCTTGTTTTAAACCCATCCAGGGATGGTGACTTCACCACCTCCCCAGGTAGAACATTCCAGAACTTTATCACCCTTCCTGTGAAAATCTTTTTCCTAATATCCGACCTATATTTCCCTTGGCACAGCTTGAGGCCAAGGTGCTGCCTGGAGAAAGAGCCTGACCCTCTCTGTGGGAAATGCATTTGTAGAAAATTTTTAAAGTTTGAGAGAAGGTTCACATCGTGTGAATGCTTTGGGTGGTCACCACAGCCTGTCCCAATGTGGCCCCCCCCAAAGCCATCTATGGCCCCCAAAACCCATCTGTGTGTCCCCCAAACCCCCTGTGTGCCCCCACAGAGGACCTGGGCGTGCGGCACCGCCTGTGGGTGTACTCTGGCAGGAGGGGTGTGCACTGCTGGGTGTGCGACGACAACGTCAGGAAATGGTCCCCAGCCCTGAGGGCAGCTGCTGTGGAGTACCTGAGCCTGGTCAAGGTGGGTTTGGGTACCCCCTGAGCCTGGTCAAGGTGGGTTTGGGTACCCCTGAACCTGGTCAAGGTGGGTTTGGGGGTTTGGGTACCCCTGAGCCTGGTCAAGGTGGGTTTGGGTACCCCTGAGCCTGGTCAAGGTGGGTTTGGGGGGTTTGGGTACCCCCTAATCCTGCTGAAGATGGGTTTGGGTACACTTGAGCCTGGTGAAGGTGGGTGCCAGGGGGGCCAGGAACCCCCTGCCCACTTCTGAGCCTGTGGAAGGTGGGTTTGGGCACCCCCTGAGCCTGTGGAAGGTGGGTTTGGGTACACCTGAGCCTGGTCAAGGTGGGTTTGGGGGGCTTTGGGTACCCCTGACCCTGGTGAAAATGGATTTAGGGGGGTTTGGGTACCCCTGAGCTGTGGAAGGTGGGTTTGTGGGGGTTTGGGTACCCCTGAGCTTGGTGAAAATGGATTTATGAGGCTTTGGGTACCACTGAGCCTGGTGACGTTGGGTTTAGGGGGGTTTGGGTACCCCTGACCCTGGTGAAGGTGGGTTTATAGGGGTTTGGGCACCCCTGACCCTGGTGAAGGTGGGTTTATGGGGGTTTGGGCACCCCTGATCTTGGTGAAAACGGGTTTATGGGGGTTTGGGCACCCCTGATCTTGGTGAAAACGGGTTTATGGGGGTTTGGGCACCCTGCCCCTGGAGCAGGTGGGTTTATGGGGGTTTGGGCACCCCTGACCCTGGTGACGGTGGGTTTTGGGGGTCTAGGCACCCCCTCATCCTGGTAAAGGTAGGTTTGAGGGCTTTGGGCACCCCTGACCCTGGTGAAAGTGAGTTTTGGGGGGCTTGGGCACCCCCTGACCCTGGTGAAGGTGGGTTTATGGGGGTTTGGGCACCCCTGATCTTGGTGAAAATGGGTTTATGGGGTTTTGGGCACCCTGCCCCTGGAGCAGGTGGGTTTGGGGTGCCCAGGCCCCCCAGCCTGACCCCCCCTGTATCCCCCAGGGTGGTGCAGACACGGTGAAGAAGGTGAGCCTCTCCCAGCCCGTGCATCCCTTCATCAGGTGGGTGAGGATTTGTCAGATTAAACCTTTTTTGAACCCAAACACGGGACAAGTGAGAGGCATTTGAAAAGTTTTTATTCTAAAAAGTAAAAACTTTTATACTGAAAGCTATTCTAAAAATTTTGGTTTAATTCTTACAATTTTTTTTCTTTTAATTAGTGTTAATAAACTTTATATAAGTGATATATATATATATACAATGAATAGAAAATTATATATATTTTTAAAGTAATATGTTTTATATATCATATATAATGTATATATTATTTTATCAATGTACGTAATATATATTACATACATTAATATATACATATATTAATATGTATATTAATATATATACATATATACATATATTAATATAACAATATATACATTGTATAATATATAATGTATATATTGCTATTTTAATATATAATATTACGTTATATATTAATATATAGTATTATATGTTATATATATTAATATATTAATGTTTATTATTATCTATTACATACATACATTATAATATATAATTATATATGATTATATGTAATTCTATATATTATAATGTGTGTATATAATAGATAATAGAAAACATGAATATATTTCATTATGTATATTATATATTATGCCTTAACTATATATTATATATAATGTATATAATATGTATAAAATATATCTTATATATATATAAATTAATATATATATAAATATATAAAGTAAATATAAGAATGAAATGATAAATATATAAAAATAAAGATGAAATATGTATTTTTCATATAATATAATATAATATAATATAATATAATATAATATAATATAATATAATATAATATAATATAATATAATATAATTTATATTATATTATATTATATTATATTATATTATATTATATTATATTATATTATATTATATTATATTATATTATATTATATATAAGGAAAATATAAAAAAAATAAATATATAAATACAAATTATCCAGATTAAAAATATATATTTATAACGCCAGCATGAACTATACCATCTCTATTATCCCCCCCCTTTGACATAAGACTTAAAAATAGAATAAAACTTTTTGAAAAGCCTCTCCCTTGGCCCATATTTGTGCCCAAAAAGTCCCTTTTTGCACTGATGCCAGCGCTGTGTCCCCAGGCGCTCGGTGGCCGTGGTGCAGGAATACTTTGAGCAGCACGCGCTGCTGGGCCAGGACATCCTGGGCAGCCCCGAGAGGTGGGACAAGGTGCTGGCCCTGCTCCCCGAGGGTATCCTTCCAGGTGGGGTTAAAATGTGGGAAAATGTGGGGTTAAAATTAAAATATGGGGTTAACATGGAAATACGGGGTTAAAGTTGAAATATGGGGTTAAAATGTGGGGTTAAAGTTGAAATACAAGGTTAAAATATGAGGTTAAAATATGGGGTTAAAATATGGGGTAAAAGTTGAAATATAGGGTTAAAATGTGAGGTTAAAATTGAAATATGAGGTTAAAATGTGGGGTTAAAGTGGAAATACGGGGTTAAAATATGGGGTTAAAATTAAAATATGGGGTTACAATGTGGGGTTATAGTTGAAATATGGGGTTAAAATATGGGGTTAAAATGGGTTAAAATTGAAATATGGGGTTGAAATATGGGATTGAAATATGGGGTTGAAATACGGGGCTAAAATATGAGGTTAAAATTAAAATATGGGGTTAAAATATGGGGTTAAAATTGAAATACGGGGTTAAAATTAAAATATGGCGTGAAAGCATGGGGTTAAAATTAAAACATGAGGTTATAAATGTCCTTCCTGCCCAGGACATCCTGGGCAGCCCCGAGAGGTGGGACAAGGTGCTGGCCCTGCTCCCCGAGGGTATCCTTCCAGGTGGGGTTAAAATGTGGGAAAATGTGGGGTTAAACATAAAATGTGGGGTTAAAGTTGAAATACGGGGTTAAAGTTGAAATATGGGGTTAAAATGTGGGGTTAAAGTTGAAATATGGGGTTAAAATATGGGGTTAAAGTTGAAATACGGGGTTAAAATGTGGGGTTAAAGTTGAAATATAGGGGTTAAAATGTGAGGTTAAAATTAAAATATAGGGTTAAAATGTGGGGATTAAAATTGAAATACAGGGTTAAAATATGAGGTTAAAATTAAAATATGGGGTTACAATGTGGGGTTAAAGTTGAAATATGGGGTTGAAATATGGGGTTGAAATATGGGGTTAAAATATGGGGTTAAAGTTGAAATACTGGGTTAAAATAGGGAGTTAAAGCATGGGGTTAAATTATGCAGTTAAAATATGGGGTTAAAATTAAAATATGGGATTAAAACTTGGGGTTAAGATGGGGTTGAAGCATGGGGTTAAAATGGGGTCCTGGAAGGGTAAGTGGGGTCCTGGAAAGGGTAAAACAGATCCTGGAAGGGTAAATGTGCTTCTGGAAGGGAAAATGTGGTCCTAGAAGGGTAAATGGCATCCTGGAGAGGCTAAATGGGGTCCTGGAAAAGTAAATGGTATCTTGAGGGGTAAATTGGGTCCTGGAAAGGCTAAATGGGGTCCTGGAAGGGTAAATGGCATCCTGGAAAGGGTAAAACAGATCCTGGAAGGGTAAATGCAGTCCTGGAACGGTAAATGTGATCCTGGAGGGTAAAAGAGATCCTGGAAGGGTAAACGTGATCCTGGAAAGGGTAAAACAGATCCTGGAAAGGGTAAATGCAGTCCTGGAAGGGTAAATGTGGTCCTGGAAGGGTAAATGCGGTCCTGGAAGGGTAAATGGGGTCCTGGGAAAGGTAAAAGAGATCCTGGAAGGGTAAATGGGGTCCTGGAAGGGTAAACGTGCTCCTGGAAGGGTAAAAGACATCCTGGAAGGGTAAATGCGATCCTGGAAAGGGTAAAACAGATCCTGGAAGGGTAAATGCGATCCTGGAAGTGTAAATGCGGTCCTGGAAGGGTAAATGCGGTCCTGGAAGGGTAAATGTGGTCCTAGAATGGTAAATGTGCTTCTAGAAGGGTAAACGTGCTCCTGGAAGGGTAAACATGATCCTGGAAAGGGTAAAAGAGATCCTGGAAGGGTCAATGCGGTCCTGGAAGGGTCAATGGCACGGTGGCTGAGCCTTGACGGCCGTCAGAGCTGCGGGAGCCGCTGCAGGCGGAGTTCCCCCGCAAGAAGGACTCGGTGCAGCGCTGGGAGCTGCTGCGGGCCCGCGCCGAGCGGGAGCGGGAGCGGGGCCGGGCCGGGCACCCCGAGTGGGAGGTGATGCTGCAGCTCTGCTTCCCCCGCCTGGACTGCAACGTCAGCAAAGGGCTCGGCCACCTGCTCAAGAGCCCCTTCAGCGTGCACCCCAAAACAGGTGGGCATGGGGGGAAATGGGGTTGGAGGGAGGGGGAAAGGGAGATGGAAATGGGAAAGAGTTTTAGAAATGGCTTTGTAAGTAAGAGTGGATGGGTTTAAAAAAATGGCTTTATAAATAAGAGAGGATGATTTAGGGGCTGTAATTATAATGCGTTGGAGTGAAGAAATAGTGGAATAACTGTTGTTCTAAATTGTAATTATTATAAGAACTATTATTAGAATTATTATTATAAGTTAGTTTGTTATTTTATATTATACTGTATATAATAGATATAATTATATATGTATTTTGGTATGTAAAATATATCAAATTTATAATAAATCTATATATAATTTATTTTTAATGTATAAATTATTTTAAATTTATACATTAAAATAAATATATATATAATTTATAGAAATTTATATAAATTTATATAAAATATTTTAATTTATAATTTATTTTAAATTTATATAAATTTTATTATTAATTTCTATATAATTTATTTAGAATATATAATTTATTTAAAATGTAAATAATTTTAATTTAAATTTATATAAAAATTCTTTTAAATATATAATTCATTTTAAATTTATATAAAATTTTTGTATGTAGAATATGTATTTTAAATATATATATAGCAATATATATTAACATAATATATTCTATAATGCTTTAAATTATATATTAAAATAGATATTATATATATATATTTACTATAGAATCATATATATTATATGGATAATTTAGATATAAATTATAAATAATATATTATATTACATATAATAAATTATTTAATACTATACCAATATGAATCTCCTTATTTATTATATTAATGTTATATGATAATTATTATAAATTACTATAGATTATGTTTCTGATTATTATAATTAATTTTTTATTAATTGCATTTATTATTGTAATTATACATCATAACAGCTGTATTATCCCACCCTTCACATAAAACCAAAAACAAAACACAACTTTTTAAAACACCTCTCAGTTACCCCATGTCCAAGCCCAAAAAACCCTAAACCCACAACCCCGCTGTGTCTCAGGGCGCATTTCAGTCCCTCTGGACCTGCAGAAGTTGGATGAGTTTGATCCATTCTCAGTCCCCACCATCACGTACGTCACTGGGAGCACTGCGGGGTCCTGGTGCTGCCAGAGCCCCCCAGAATCCAAAACCCTAAACCTAAACTGAATCCCAAACCCTAACCCAAACCCTAAACCTTAACTGAAACCCAAACCCTAACCCAAACCCTAAACCTAAACTGAAACCCAAACCCTAAACCTAAACTGAATCCCAAACCCTAAACCTAAACTGAAACCCAAACCCAAACCCTAAACCTAAACTGAATCCCAAACCCTAAACCTAAACTGAAACCCAAACCCAAACCCTAAACCTAAACTGAAACCCAAACCCAAACCCTAAACCTAAACTGAATCCCAAACCCTAAACCTAACCCAAACCCTAAACCTAAACTGAATCCCAAACCCAAGCCCTAAACCCTAACTGAATCCCAAACCCTAACCCTAACCCTAAACCTAAACTGAATCCCAAACCCAACCCCTAAACCTAAACTGAAACCTAAACCCAAACCCTAAACCCTAACTGAATCCCAATCCCAAACCCTAAACCTAAACTGAATCCCAAACCCTAACCCAAACCCTAAACCCTAACTGAATCCCAAACCCAAACCCTAAACCTAAACTGAAACCCAAACCCAAACCCTAACCCATCACATAAATCACTGGGAGCACTGGGGGGTCCTGGTGCTGCAAGAGCCCCCCAGAACGTCCCTAACCCAAACCCGAACTCAAAACCCTAAACCCTAACATTAAATCTAAACTGAAACCTGACTCTGACCTTGATCCTGACCCCAACTCTAACCCTGACCCTAATCCTACCCTGACCCTAAACCTTACCCTTATCCCAACCTTAACCCTGACCCCAAACCTTACCCTTATCCTGACCCTGGCCCCAACCCTACCCTGACCTTAACCCTACCCTAAATCTGACCTTAATCCTCACCCTAACCCTGATCCTAAACCATGACCCTAACCCTAACACTGACCCTAAACCTAACTCTAAATCTGACACTAACCCTAAACTTACCCTAAACCTAACATTAACCTTAACCCTAACCCTAACCTTGACCCTAAACCTGACCCTAACCCTGACACTAACCCCTAACCCTGACCTTAACAATGACTCTGACCCTGACCTTAAACCTGATCCTAACTCTGACCCTAACCCCTAAACCTGATCCTAACACTGACCCTGACCTTAACCCCACCCTAAACCTGACCTGGACCCTAACCCTGACCTTAATCCTACCCTGTCCCTAACCCTGATCCTAATCCTCACCCTAACCCTAATCCTGACCGTAACCCCTAAACTTGACCCTAATCCTCACCCTAACCCTGCCCCTACTCCGAACGCTGACCCTAAACCTGCCCTGTTTGTCCGTCTGTCCCATGTCTGTGCCATGTCTGTCCCGTGTCTGTCCCATGTCTGTGCCATGTCTGTCCCGTGTTTGTCCGTCTGTCCCATGTCTGTGCCATGTCTGTCCCGTGTTTGTCCGTCTGTCCCGTGTCTGTGCCATGTCTGTGCCATGTCTGTGCCATGTCTGTCCCGTGTCTGTCCTGTGTCTGTGCCATGTTTGTCCATCTGTCCCGTGTCTGTGCCATGTTTGTCCATCTGTCCCGTGTCTGTGCTGTGTCTGTGCCATGTCTGTGCCATGTCTGTGCCATGTCTGTCCCGTGTCTGTCCCGTGTCTGTGCCATGTCTGTGCCATGTCTGTGCCATGTCTGTCCCGTGTCTGTCCCGTGTCTGTGCCATGTTTGTCCATCTGTCCCGTGTCTGTGCTGTGTCTGTGCCATGTCTGTCCCGTGTTTGTCCGTCTGTCCCGTGTCTGTGCCATGTCTGTGCCATGTCTATCCCATGTCTGTCCCGTGTCTGTGCCATGTCTGTGCCATGTCTGTCCCGTGTCTGTCCCGTGTCTGTCCCATGTCTGTGCCATGTTTGTCCATCTGTCCCGTGTCTGTGCCATGTCTGTGCCATGTCTGTCCCGTGTTTGTCCGTCTGTCCCGTGTCTGTGCCATGTCTGTCCCGTGTTTGTCTGTCTGTCCCGTGTCTGTGCCATGTCTGTGCCATGTCTGTGCCATGTCTGTCCCGTGTCTGTCCCGTGTCTGTGCCATGTTTGTCCATCTGTCCCGTGTCTGTGCTGTGTCTGTGCCATGTCTGTCCCGTGTTTGTCCGTCTGTCCCGTGTCTGTGCCATGTCTGTGCCATGTCTGTGCCATGTCTGTCCCGTGTCTGTCCCGTGTCTGTGCTGTGTCTGTGCCATGTCTGTGCCATGTCTGTCCCGTGTTTGTCTGTCTGTCCCGTGTCTGTGCCATGTCTGTGCCATGTCTGTCCCGTGTCTGTGCCATGTCTGTCCCGTGTTTGTCCATCTGTCCCGTGTCTGTCCCGTGTCTGTGCCGTGTTTGTGCCGTGTCTGTGCCATGTTTGTCCGTCTGTCCCGTGTCTGTGCCATGTCTGTGCCATGTCTGTGCCATGTCTGTCCCGTGTCTGTCCCGTGTCTGTGCCATGTTTGTCCATCTGTCCCGTGTCTGTCCCGTGTCTGTGCCATGTCTGTCCCGTGTTTGTCCGTCTGTCCCGTGTCTGTGCCATGTCTGTGCCATGTCTGTCCCATGTCTGTCCCGTGTCTGTGCCATGTCTGTGCCATGTCTGTGCCATGTCTGTCCCGTGTCTGTCCCATGTCTGTGCCATGTTTGTCCATCTGTCCCGTGTCTGTGCCATGTCTGTGCCATGTCTGTCCCGTGTTTGTCTGTCTGTCCCGTGTCTGTGCCATGTCTGTGCCATGTCTGTGCCATGTCTGTCCCGTGTCTGTCCCGTGTCTGTGCTGTGTCTGTGCCATGTCTGTGCCATGTCTGTCCCGTGTTTGTCTGTCTGTCCCGTGTCTGTGCCATGTCTGTGCCATGTCTGTCCCGTGTCTGTGCCATGTCTGTCCCGTGTTTGTCCATCTGTCCCGTGTCTGTCCCGTGTCTGTGCCGTGTTTGTGCCGTGTCTGTGCCATGTTTGTCCGTCTGTCCCGTGTCTGTGCCATGTCTGTGCCATGTCTGTGCCATGTCTGTCCCGTGTCTGTCCCGTGTCTGTGCCATGTTTGTCCATCTGTCCCGTGTCTGTCCCGTGTCTGTGCCATGTCTGTCCCATGTTTGTCCGTCTGTCCCGTGTCTGTGCCATGTCTGTGCCATGTCTGTCCCATGTCTGTCCCGTGTCTGTGCCATGTCTGTGCCATGTCTGTCCCGTGTCTGTCCCGTGTCTGTCCCATGTCTGTGCCATGTTTGTCCATCTGTCCCGTGTCTGTGCCATGTCTGTGCCATGTCTGTCCCGTGTTTGTCCGTCTGTCCCGTGTCTGTGCCATGTCTGTCCCATGTTTGTCCGTCTGTCCCGTGTCTGTGCCATGTCTGTCCCGTGTCTGTGCCATGTCTGTCCCATGTCTGTCCCGTGTCTGTGCCGTGTCTGTGCCATGTTTGTCCGTCTGTCCCGTGTCTGTGCCATGTTTGTCCGTCTGTCCCGTGTCTGTGCCATGTCTGTGCCATGTCTGTCCCGTGTCTGTGCCATGTTTGTGCCATGTCTGTCCCGTGTCTGTGCCAGGTCTCTGTGCCAGGAGCTGGACGCGGCCGGCAGCGATGGCGAGCAGGATGGGGAGGGGGACACCGAGCCCAAACGGCGCATGAGGGGTGAGGGGGAGGGTTTGGGATCGGGGTTTGGGGTTTGGGGTCAGGGATGGGGTTTGGGATCAGAGTTTGGGGTGTGGGGTGGGGTTTGGGGTCAGGGTTTGGGGTTTGGGATCAGTGTTTGGGGTGTGGGGTGGGGTTTGGGGTCAGGGATGGGGTTTGGGTGTCTGTCCCTTTGGATTTGAGGGTCAGGGCTGTGGTTTTGGGGGTCATGGCTGTGGTTTGGGGGTCATGGCTGTGGCTTTGGGGGTTAGGGTCAGGGTTTGAGGGTTAAAGCTGTGGTTTTGGGGTCAAGGTTGGGATTTTGGGAGGTCAGGAACAGGGTTTTGAGGGTCAGGGCTGGCATTTGGGGGTTAGGGGTGGCATGTGGGGGTCAAGGTTGGGATTTTGAGGGTCAAGGTTGGGATTTTGGGGGTCAAAGTTGGGATTTTGAGGGTCATGGCTGTGGTTTTGGGGGTCGGGGATGGAGTTTTGGGGGTTGGGGCTGTGATTTTGGGGGTCGGGGCTGTGGGTTTGGAGCTCAGGGCTGGGGTTTGGAGCTCAGGGCTGGAGTTTTAGGGTCCCATCACCCCCTCCCCACACCTGCAGACTACAGGAGGACCAGCCTGGCCCCGTTTGTGAGGCTCCTGGAGCAGTTCGTGGAGGGGCTGGAGAGCGCCCGGCGGGGAGAGCGCATCCGCCGCAGCGGTGGGACCCCAAAAACCACCCCAAAAACCACCCCAAAAGGGGCCCTCTGCCTCTGAGAACGGCTTTGGGGGGCTCCTGTGGGACGTGGGGGTCGGCCCTGCTGGATTTGGGGGTTTCTGATTGGATTTGGGGTCTCTCCCTTTGGATTTGGGGGTCTTCCCCATTGGATTTGGGGTCTGTCCTTCTGGATTTGGGGTCTTTCATTGAATTTTGGGTGTCTGTCCCTTGGGATTTGGGGTCTGTCCCTTTGGATTTGGAGTCAGTCCCATTTTATTTGGGGGTCTTTCACTGAATTTTTGGGGCTGCCCCATTGAATTTGGGGGTTTCTCATTGGATTTGGGGTCTGTCCTGTTGGATTTGGGAGCATTTTATTGAATTTTGGGGTCTGTCCCTTTGGATTTAGGGGCATTTTATTGAATTTTGGGACCTGTGCCTTTGGATTTGGAGTCTGTCCCATTTTATTTGGGGGTCTTTCACTGAATTTTGGGGACTGTCTCTCTGGATTTGGGGGTATTTAATTGAATTTTTGGGGTTTGCCCTGTTGGATTTGGGGGTTTCTCATTGGATTTGGGGTCTGTCCCTTTGGATTTGGGGGGTTTTAATCGAATTTTGGGGTCTGGAAAAACCTCTCAATTTCTCCCTTTTTGCAGATCTCCAAGGAGATTTCTGAGGCCTGGACGCTGCCAGTGTTGTCACTGTCACCTCCCCTGGCCATGGGGGTCCCGTGGAGCAGCCAAACCCCCCAGGCCCCCTGTCCCTGCCCTGTTTTTGTACCTTTTGTACTTTTTTTTTTACACAAAAACCATTAAATGTTTCTGTCAGCTTTGTGCTGGGGTGTGCTGAGGAGGGTGGGGGTCCCTGCTCTGCAGTGTGGGGTCACTGCCCCCAGTCCCCTGCCTGGACCCCCTAACCTTGCCCTGACCCCCTGTCCTGACCTCCTGACCCTTTAACCCTGCTCTGACCCCATAACCCTGCCTGGACCCCCTGCCCTGACACTATAACCCTGTCCTGACCCTGTCCTAAACCTGCCTAGACCCCCTAAAACTGCCCTGACCCTCTAACCCTGTCCTGAGCCCTTAATCCTGCCTGGACCCCCTGTCTTGACCCCCTAAACGAGCCTGGACCCCCTAAACCTGTCCTGACTCCTTAACCCTGCCCTGACCCTGCTGGGACCCCCTGTCCTGACCCCATAACCCTGCCTGGATCCTGCCTGACGCCCTAAACCTGCCTGGAACCCCTAATCTTGAGTGGACCCCCTACCCTGACCCCGTAACCCTGCGTGGACCCCCTAAACCTGCCCTGACCCCTTGTTCTGACCCCCTAAACCTGCCTGGACCTCCTAAACCTGCCCTGACCCCCTAAACCTGCCCTGACCCCCTGTCCGCCCCCCGGTTTCTCCCCGCCCTCACGGTGAGGCCTGAGCAGAGCCCGGAACTCCGGAGCGCGGCCGCAGGGGCCGGGCCGGGCCGTTGTTGCCGGGGCTCTCCCCCTGCCCCGGAAGTCGCGCTCCCGGAAGTCGCGCTGCCCTCTCGGTCTCTTTCCGCCGCCATCTTGGGCCCCGCTCCCCGCACAGTGAGTCCTGCGCCGCCATCTGCCGCCATCCACCGCCATCCGCCGCTCAGGGCGCCGCTCGCCGCTAGCAGGATGAGCGGGTGGCCGGGAGGAGCCGGTTGAGGCCATCGATGGGGTCGTGGGAACGCCGGGCAGGGCAGAGGGGGCGGGGGGGAGGAGGCGGCCTAGGCCCGGCACCGGCACCGGGACGGCGACCGAGATCGGGATCGGGCGCTGCCTGTGCCGTACGGCCGAGCTGTCTCGGTAGATTTTCCCGGTAGAGGGAAGCGCGCGGTGTCCGAACGGGGTGGGAAGGACGAGTTACCGGTGGTGGCCCCGGGGCTGTACCGGAGCCCCGGCGAGCCCGGGCTTGTCGGTTTGTCCATTCCCGTAGAAATGCCCGGCGAAGCCACAGAAACCGTCCCGGCCACGGAGCAGGAGCTGCCGCAGCCGCAGGCGGAGACAGGTAAGGCCGGGGGTGCTGCGGGGCGGTTTTGGGGCTGATTCCCGGGATCCCGGGGCGGTTTTGGGGGCGATTCCCGGGATCCCCTCACCGGGCAGGGGAAGCTGCGGCTTCCCGGGGAGGTGCGCCGGGACGCGGTGGCGGCGGGGGTTGTGTGAGCCGGTTTGGGTCTTGTCACGTCCCCCGCGGGGGTTTTGGGGTGTCCGTTCCGTGGTCTCGCTTTGGGCCGGTTCTGTGCCGATTTCCCGGCCGGAGCACGTGGGGAACGGGAACGGAGACGGGGGAGCGGAGCGGGGACTCCTCGTGTTCCTAAGTCCCAGGACCGGGGATGGGTCCGAGCTCGGTTTGGGTGGGAGAGGAGAGAAGCGGCCGTGGCCAGGTCGGGGTGTTTAATTTGGAGTCCTGTCCTATGGGATTTGGGGGCCTGTCCCACTGGATGTGGGGATTCCGTCCTATTGAATTTGGGGACTTGTCCCACTGGATTTGGGGTGCTGTCCTGTAGGATTTGGGATCCTGTCCCACTGGATTTGGGGGGGGCCTGTCCCATTGGTTCTGGCGACCTGTCCTATGGGATTTGGGGATTCTGTCCCATTGGATTTGGGGATTCTGTCCTTTTGGATTTGGGGACCTGTCCTATGAGATTTGGGGTCTTGTCCTATGGGATTTGGGGTCCTGTCCCACTGGATTTGGGGGCCTGTCCTGTCGGATTTGAGGATCTGCCCCATTGGATCTGGGGGTCTTTCATTGAATTTTGAGGATCTGTCCCTCTGGATTTGGGGGTCTTCCATTCAGTTTTGGGGGTCTGTCCCTTTGGATGTGGGGACTTGTCCTGTTGGATTTGGGGGCCTGTCCCATTGGATTTGGGGTCTCTCACTGAATTTTGAGGGTCTGTTCCCCTGGATTTGGAGTCTGTCCCTCTGGATTTGGGGGGTCTTTCATTCAATTTTGGGGATCAGTCCTATCAGATTTTGGGGTTTGTCCCATTGAATTTGGGGATTTCTCCCTGAATTTTGTGTGTCTGTCCCTTTGGATTTAGGGGTCTGCCCCATTGGATTTGGGGCTCTCTCACTGAATTTTGGACATCTGTCTTGTAGGATTTGGGGGTTTCTCATAGGATTTGGGGTCTGTCCCATTGTGGGACCACCACAGAGGGCTGGTGACAGAGAGGGGACACAAGCAGGGAGCTGAGTGATGGCTGTTGCTGTGACAGCTGCACCGACGATTCCCAGGAGCTGCTGAGCTCCTTATCCCTCCCAGCGTTGCTGAAATTCCTCTTTGGGGCCCTCCCAATGCAGTGGCTCCTCTGTCCCTCTCAACTGACAGCTCCCAAAATTCTCCTGCTCCTGGGATTCCTCAGGCAGGATTTTGGGATTCCCAAATCCCCTGATTTGGGATTCCTTCCTTGGGATTCCTCCTTGGATTTACATCTTTTTCCTTGGAAAAATTTTGGAGATGTGGGGCTGGTGCACGCTGATCCAGAGGGATTCTGGGCAGAAATCCCCTGGTTTTGGGGAATCTTTTAGCTTGGGATGTTTGAGAAGAAACCAAGCAAAGGTGGGGCTGTGGGGGAGAAGCAGGAATGATTGTGTTCATCAGGAATGTGCTCAGAAGGAACAGGGAGAGCAGGCAGGGATAAAAGATTGTTCTGGAGAGGGTGGCATGGCCTGTTCTGTGCCCTTGGCAGCACTTGCTGCTCCTTTGGGAGGCACCAGAACGTTCCTTGGAGCAGAAAATGTCCTGGCACTGCTGTCCAGCTCCAGGCCTGCCCTGATTTGGGGTAAAATGAGGGTAAAATGGGGCATTAGCAGCACCTTTCAAGACCCCATTCCTGGGGTAGGGACAGAGATGGCATTCCCTGCATGTGACACTGATCCCAGGGTGGGACAGGGACACAGCACCTGGGAGGGACAGGATCCAACATTTTAGGGGGGTCAGAGCAGGTTTGGGAGGTCCAGGCAGGGTTATGGGGTCAGAGCAGGTTTAGGGGGTCCAGGCAGGGTTATGGGGTCAGGAAAGGGTCCAAGCAGGTTTATGGGGTCAGAGCAGGTTTAGGGGGGGTCCAGGCAGGGTTATGGGGTCAGGAAAGGGTCTGGGCAGGGTTATGGGGTCAGGAAAGGGTCCAGGCAGGGAACCCCCTCCCCCAGCTCCTCCCCAGAGCAAGGGGACCCCCACCCTTCTCAGCACATCCCAGCACACAGGTGACCAGAAACATTTAATGGTTTTTGTATAGAGAAAAGTACAAAAGGGACAGGGACACAGCACCTGGCAGGGACAGGACAAAAGGGACAGGGACACAGCACCTGGCAGGGACAGGACAAAAGGGACAGGGACACAGCACCTGGCAGGGACAGGATCCGTGGAATGGAGCTGGCTCTGGGCTCTGTCACTGGGTGGCAGAGAGACCAGGATATGACTGTGACACTGAGCCCAGGGTGGGACAGGGACACAGCACCTGGCAGGGACAGGATCCATGGCACGGGGCTGGCCCCAGGGTGGGACAGGGACAGGATCCATGGCACAGGGCTGGCTCTGGGCTGATCCCAGGGTGGGACAGGGACAGGATCCATGGCACAGGGCTGGTCCCAGGGTGGGACAGGATCCATGGCACGGGGCTGGCTCTGGGCTGATCCCAGGGTGGGACAGGGACAGGATCCATGGCACAGGGCTGATCCCAGGGTGGGACAGGGACAGGATCCATGGCTCTGGGCTGATCCCAGGGTGGGACAGGGACAGGATCCATGGCACGGGGCTGGCCCCAGGGTGGGACAGGGACAGGATCCATGGCACAGGGCTGGCTCTGGGTTGGTCCCAGGGTGGGACAGGGACAGGATCCATGGCTCTGGGCTGATCCCAGGGTGGGACAGGGACAGGATCCGTGGCATGGGGCTGGCTCTGGGCTGATCCCAGGGTGGGACAGGGACAGGATCCATGGCACGGGGCTGGCTCTGGGCTCTGCAGCTCCCGAGGGCGGCGCCGTGCCCGGGCTGGTTCTGCTGGTTGGACCAGCCCTGCCCTGCCCTGCCCAGCTCTGCTGGGCTCTGCCCTCCCTTGGATCTCCTCTGGCTGCTGGGAATGGTGTTGGGAATGTCAGGGCTGTCCAGGCTCTCAGGAGCTGGAGGCTGAATCCCCTCATGGCCCCTTTACTAAATGGTGCCCCTTGATTGCTGCTTAGCATTGGGAATTTCATTGGGAATTTCATTGGGAATTTCATTGGGAATGTCAGGGCTCTCTCCAGGCTCTCAGGACCTCTAGAAGATCAGCCCTGGCATGGCCTCTTCACTAAATGGTGCCCTTTGATTGCTGGTTGGCATTGGGAATTTTGTTGGGAATTTAATTGGGAATGCCAGGGCTCTCTTCAGGCTCAGCCCTGGCACAGCCTCTTCCCTAAACAGTCCCTAAACAGTGCCCTTTGATTGCTGGTGGCATTGGGAATTTCCTTGGGAATTTTGTTGGGAATTTCACTGGGAATGTCAGGGCTCAGCTCTGGCTCAGGAGCTGGGAGCTGAATCCTCCATGGCCCTTTCCCTAAACAGTGCCCCTTGATTGCTGCTTGGCATTGGGAATTTCATTGGGAATTTTGTCAGGAATGTCAGGGCTCTGTCCAGGCTCAGCTCTGGCTCAGGAGCTGGAAGCTGAACCCTCTCATGGCCTCTTTAAATGGTGCCCTTTGATTGCTGCTTGGCATTGGGAATTTCATTGCTCCAGGTACTCCTGTAACCCCTGGTGTGCCACATGAACCAGCCTGTGCCATTCTGGGGGCTGCATTCCATTAACCCTGACAGCTTCCAGGGAATTGGGGGGCACTGGGGGGCCTGGCCCCACCACCCCCATGTCATTGTGCCCTCCCTGGTTGGAGGGAGGGGGCTCCCAAAGCACTCCCAAGAGTAACTCCACATGAGAGTGGAATTATATTATATTTTTTAAATATTTTATTTATTTGTAGATTTATTTTTTGGGGTTATATTTGACTTTCCCTTCTTCTTCTTGGGTGGGTCCTTATGGAGGGGAGGGTCTTCTTGGAGGGAGGGGTCTCCCAGAGCACTCCAGGAGTAATTCCACATGTCAGTGGAATTATATTATATTTTTCTAATATTTTATTTATTTCTGTCTTTATTTTTTGGGTTATATTTGACTTTCCCTTCATCTTCTTGGGTGGATCTTTATTCCCCCTGCACCCCAAGGGGCAATGTCATTGTGCCCTCCCTGGTTGGAAGGAGGGGGCTCCCAGAGCACTCCAAGAGTAATTCCACATGTCAGTGGAATTATATTCTATTTTTTTAATATTTATTTCTATATTTATTTTTTGGGGTTATATTTGACTTTCCCTTCCTCGTCTTGGGTAGATCTTTATATTCCCCCTGCAGCCCAAGGGGTGACCCCAGGCTGGTGAGCAGCCCTGGGTGTCCTGACAGATTCTGGGGCTGCACAGGGGTTGTGACAGCCCCTTTGGCAGGAGGGCAGAGCTGGATCCCTGCATTTCTGGAGCTTCCTGGTGGTTCAGGGAGTGCCTGCTGCCATCCAGGGCTCTCAGGAAAATCTGTGTTCTAGAAGGGATTGAACGTCCTGCCCCGTGCTGCCCCTGGCAGTGCCTGCTGGGCCAGAAGCCAGAGGAATGCCAGGCCTGGCTGCATGCCCCCCTCCTGTTTCTCCTCCTCCTCTCATGGCTCACTCTGTTTCTCTCCTTTAGCTGCTCTCCATGCTGCTCATTCCCCACCTCTGACTCCATCTCCATCTGCCCAGGCACAGCTGCCCAGCCCTGCCCCAGGCCCTGTGTCCCCTCCCGTGGTCCCAGCTGCAGCCATCCCCGTGTTCTCTGTGCCCCCCCAGCCCCCTGCCCCAGCTCTGCTGGCCTCAGCCCCCCCTGCCCCTCCTCCAGCTCCTCAGGCCCCCGTGGCTTTCGCAGCCCCAGGATCTCCAGGGCCTGCCCCAGTTAGCCCAGTGTCCCCAGGATTCCCAGCTCCAGTGTCACCTGGCCTGGCTGCTGCTTCTGCTGCAGTGACAGTGGCCCCTCTTGTCCCCACAGTGAGCCCCACTTCTCTCCCAGCTGCTCTCAGCTCTGCCATGAAATCTTCTCCCACTGCAGCCTCTGGAGCAGCCCCAGCTCCTTTCCCTCCCTCTGGAGCAGCCCCAACCCCTCTTCCTCCCTCTGGAGCAGCCCCAACCCCTCTTCCTCCCTCTGGAGCAGCCCCAGCTCCTTTCCCTCCCTCTGGAGCAGCCCCAACCCCTCTTCCTCCCTCTGGAGCAGCCCCAGCTCCTCTTCCTCCCTCTGGAGCAGCCCCAGCTCCTCTTCCTCCCTCTGGAGCAGCCCCAGCTCCTCTTCCTCCCTCTGGAGCAGCCCTAACCCCTCTTCCTCCCTCTGGAGGAGCCCCAGCCCCTCTTCCTCCCTCTGGAGGGGCCCCAGCTCCTTTCCCTCCCTCTGGAGCAGCCCCAGCTCCTTTCCCTCCCTCTGGAGCAGCCCCAGCTCCTTTCCCTCCCTCTGGAGCAGCCCCTCTCCTGCCTCCCCCATCCCGTCCCCTCCTGGCATCTCCCCCAGCAGTGCCCCCCAGTTTGCTGCCAGTGTCCCCCCAGAGTCCAGAATCACCCCCACATCCCACAGTCCCTGTGTGTCCTGCTGGAATTCCTGCTGCTCCAGCCTCTCCCCGAGCCCCAGCTCCAGCCCTGGTCGGTGCCATCTCTCCCCCTGTCTTCCTGGCTGCCCCCAAAGCTCCTTTGTCACCTCCTATCCCTCTGCTGCCAGCTGGGTCAACCCCTGGTTCCCCAGTCCCACCACTGCTCCCAGTTGCTCCTTCTGCTGCCAAGGCCTCTCCCATGGGACCCCCAGCCCCTCGAGCAGCTCCAGTGGCTCCTGCCCTGTCCCCACCTGCACTGGGAGCTGCCATCTCTGTCCCAGGGCTCCCAGCAGCAGCTCCTGCTGTCCCCTCTGCCAGCTGTCCCCCTGTCACAGCCCCCATGGCGGCTCCAGCCACCCCTCCTGTGGCTAAACCAGCACCTGGGAGCCCAGCAACTCTCCCAACTGCCACCTCTGTCCCTGTCACACCACCCATGGCGGCTCCAGCCACCCCTCCTGTGGCTAAACCAGCACCTGGGAGCCCGGCCACTGCCCCAGCTGCCACCTCTGTCCCTGTCACAGCCCCCATGGCAGCTCCAGCCACCCCTCCTGTGGCTAAACCAGCACCTGGGAGCCCGGCCACTGCCCCAGCTGCCACCTCTGTCCCTGTCACGCCATCCATGGCAGCTCCAGCCACCCCTCCTGTGGCTAAACCAGCTCCTGCTGCCCCTGTCACACCACCCTTGGCATCTCCATCCTCTCCAGCTGCCCCTCCCTCAGCCAAAGACGCTGCCAAGGGCTCTGTTGTTGCCTCAGCTGCCGCTCCAACTCCTCCCAGCCCAGCTCCAGCCACCCCACCTGCAGCCAAAACTGCTCCCAAGAGTCCTGCTCCTTCCACCCCATCCCCTGCCAGCCCAGCTCCTGCAGCTCCACCAGCTCCAGCAGCCAAAACGCCCCCAAAAAGCCCTGCCAAGGCCACCCCCACTGAGGACAAGGCACCCCCAAAAAGCCCTGCCAAAGCCACCCCCACTGAGGACAAGGCACCCCCAAAAAGCCCTGCCAAGGCCACCCCCACTGAGGATAAGGCACCCCCAAAGAGCCCTGTGAAAGCCACCCCAGCTCCACCAGCCTCTCCTGAAGAGAAGGCACCCCCAAAAAGCCCCAATGAGGCCAAGGCACCCCCAAAAAGCCCTGCCAAGGTCACCCCTGCTCCAGCCACCCCCACTGAGGACAAGGCACCCCCAAAGAGCCCTGCCAAAGCCACCCCAGCTCCACCAGCCTCTCCTGAAGAGAAGGCACCCCCAAAAAGCCCCAATGAGGCCAAGGCACCCCCAAAAAGCCCTTCCAAAGCCACCTCAGCTCCACCAGGCTCTCCTGAAGCCAAGGCACCCCCAAAAAGCCCCACTGAGGCCAAGGCACCCCCAAAAAGCCCTGGCAAAGCCACCTCACCTCCAGCAGCCTCTCCTGAAGCCAAGGCACCCCCAAAAAGCCCCACTGAGGCCAAGGCACCCCCAAAAAGCCCTGGCAAAGCCACCTCAGCTCCACCAGGCTCTCCTGAAGACAAGGCACCCCCAAAGAGCCCTGCCAAGGCCACCCCAGCTCCAGCTTCCCCTGGAGCAGCCAAAAAACCTCCCAAGGGCAGCCCTGTGACTGCCCCATCCTCTCCTGTGGCTCCAGCACCTTCAGCTGCTCCTGCTGAGGCCAAAACACCCCCAAAGGGCCCTGGCAAAGCCACCCCAGCTCCAGGCACCCCTGCTGAGGACAAGGCACCCCCAAAGAGCCCTGGCAAAGCCACCCCAGCTCCAGGCACCCCTGCTGAGGACAAGGCACCCCCAAAGAGCCCTGGCAAAGCCACCCCAGCTCCAGCTGCCCCTGCTGAGGACAAGGCACCCCCAAAGAGCCCTGGCAAAGCCACCCCAGCTCCAGCTGCCCCTGCTGCAGCCAAAGGATCTCCAAAAAGCCCTGCTGAGGCCAAGGCACCCCCAAAAAGCCCTGCTGAGGCCAAAACACCCCCAAAAAGCCCTGCTGAGGCCAAGGCACCCCCAAAAAGCCCTGCTGAGGCCAAGGCACCGCCAAAAAGCCCTGCTGAGGCCAAGGCACCCCCAAAAAGCCCTGCTGAGGCCAAGGCCACCCCAGCTCCAGCCACCCCTGCTGAGGCCAAGGCACACCCAAAAAGCCCTGCCAAGGCCACCCCAGCTCCAGCCACCCCTACTGAGGCCAAGGCACCCCCAAAAGGCCCTACTGAGGCCAAGGCACCCCAAAAAAGCCCCGCTGAGGTCAAGGCACCCCCAAAAGGCCCTACTGAGGCCAAGGCACCCCCAAAGAGCCCTGCAGAGGCCAAGGCACCCCAAAAAAGCCCCGCTGAGGCCAAGGCACCCCCAAAAAGCTCTGTCAAAGCCACTCCCCCTCCAACCACCCCCACTGAGGCCAAGGCACCCCCAAAAAGCCCCGCTGAGGCCAAGGCACCCCCAAAAAGCCCTGCCAAGGCCACCCCAGCTCCAGCAGCCACACCCCCACCTCCTGCCCCAGCTTCTGGTGCCCCTCCCAAGCCCCCAAGCCCCGCCAAGAAGCAGCAGCCCCTCCCCAATAACAAGGTGGCCAAGCCCCCCCCGAAATCCGCGCCCGGTGACGATGATGAGGAGCTGCCACCTCTGCTCCCACCCGAGCCACCCGTGCTGCTGGAGCTGTCCCCTGCCACGGGGGTGCTGGCACCACAGCCCATCCTCAAGAATGACAAGGGTATTTTTGGTTTTTGTGCATGGAGTGTCACTGGATGCCCACGGGGTACTAACGGCGTGCCCGGCGTGTGCCAGGGGGTGGGGACAGGGGTGAGCACGGTGCCAGCGGTCACTAACGCCTGTCCTCGGGCACGGAGCACGGCCTGGCGGTTGTGGTTTGTGGTTTGTGGTTGGTTTGTGGCATGGGCACTGCAAAAATGAGATGAGATGAGATGAGCTGGCTTCACACTGAGGAGATGCCCACGTGCCTGGCACTGCTGCGTGTGTGGTGTGGCCTCGTGGCAGCAAACTGGGATGTCCCCACGCTATGCCTGAAGTGTTGGCACACCTTGACACCTGCAGAGAGGTTTGCCAAGGCTCCTGTGTGCCATGAGGGCTGAATCCAGGTAAAGGCTGCACGGGAGCATCAGGGTCAGCACCTCCAGGTGACCTCCGAGGTTGGGGACACCCAGCTCTGCTTCAGTAACTGGTGTGGTCAGTGCCGTGGGTCACAACTGCAGCTGGTGGCCCTCAGGTCCCCCGAGGGGGGTTTGGGGTTATCCAGATTATCCTGGTGGCCCTCAGGTCCCCTGAGGGGGGTTTGGGGTTATCCAGATTATCCTGGTGGCCCTCAGCTCTTGTGAGGGGGGTTTGGGGTTATCCAGATTATCCTGGATAATCTCAGGTTCCCTGAGGGGGGTTTGGGGTTATCCTGGTGGCCCTCAGGTCCCCTGAGGGGGGTTTGGGGTTATCCAGATTATCCTGGTGGCCCCTCAGGTCCCTGAGGGAGGTTTGGGGTTATCCCAGATCATCCTGGTGGCCCTCAGGTCCTGTGAGGGGGGTTTTGGGTTATCCAGATCATCCTGGTGGCCCTCAGGTCCCTGAGGGGGGTTTGGGGTTATCCAGATTATCCTGGTGGCCCTCAGGTCCCTGAAGGGGGTTTGGGGTTATCCAGATTATCCTGGTGGCCCTCAGGTCCCTGATGGGGTTTTGGGGTTATCCAGATTATCCTGGTGGCCCCTCAGGTCCCTGATGGGGTTTTGGGGTTATCCCAGATCATCCCTGCAGTGAAGCCACAGATGTGCAGCGCCCTGGTGGCTCTTTGAGTGGGGTCTTGGTGCCCTGTGCCAGCTCTGCCTTTGAGGGGACTCAAGAGAGGCCCTGTCACACTGAACTGCCACCTCCTGCTCGGGCTGGTGCCACAGGCTGGAGCTCCCTCAGGATCCATTGCAGAGCCTCTGGGCACCTTTGGGGCCTGCTCCCACCGTGGCAAGGCTGAGAACCCAGCGGTGCCACCCTGCTGATGGCATTCAGAGTGCGGGGAATGCTCTGTCCACCCCCTAACTGGGCTGACTGGTGGCAAACCAGTGTGCCCTGGGCCTTGCTGAGTTGGGCTGTGTGTCTCTGCAGGGTCTGGCACAGAGTCCGACAGCGATGAATCCGTACCAGAGCTCGAAGAGCAGGACTCCACACAGGCCACGACGCAGCAGGCACAGGTAGGGGAGGTGGCAGAGGCCATCCACGGTGGATCAGAGTCCCTGCCGTGTCACCCCAGCATCGTCACTGATCCTTTTCCCTCCCTGCAGCTCGCAGCAGCAGCCGA
Organism: Molothrus aeneus; assembly: GCF_037042795.1. Classification (NCBI taxonomy): domain Eukaryota; kingdom Metazoa; phylum Chordata; class Aves; order Passeriformes; family Icteridae; genus Molothrus; species Molothrus aeneus. The sequence continues at coordinate 1,718,952 of NC_089675.1, read as the reverse complement.
AATAGATGAAGAACCCGTCAGCAAAGCAAAACAGAGCCGGAGTGAGAAGAAAGCTCGCAAGGTGAGGCTGCTTCATCTGTCCCAGGGCTCAGAGGGACACTGGGGACCTCAGCAGTCCTGGACTGGAGTGTTCCCTGCAGCTGCTCCGTGGCAGTAAATGCCCGTTGCCATGTGTATCCACGCAGCAAGTGTTGGATCTGGAGTTTGGAGAGAGGATTGGGCACATCTGGGCTGGCTCCAGAGCTCTTCTTCCCTCAGTGACCTTTCCCTGGTGTTTTTCAGGCAATGTCCAAGCTGGGCCTTCGCCAGGTGACAGGAGTGACCAGAGTCACCATCCGGAAATCCAAGAACATCCTGTTTGTCATCACAAAGCCAGACGTGTACAAGAGCCCGGCGTCAGACACCTACATTGTCTTTGGAGAGGCCAAGGTGAGCCCACCCTGGTGCCAGCAGGGCTGGTTTCTCCTTCCTGTCACCTGTGCACTGTGTGGCTCCTGCCAGGGAATGTGCTGGCACTGCCCAGGACTGGCAGCACTCGCTCCTTTTCTTCTCTTCCCTCCTGCAGATCGAAGACCTGTCCCAGCAGGCTCAGCTGGCAGCTGCTGAAAAGTTCAAAGTGCAAGGAGAACCCGTTTCCAACATCCAGGAAAACACACAGACCCCCACGGTGCAGGAGGAGAGCGAGGAAGAGGAGGTGAGGCCTTCCCCAGCCTCTCTGTGGGGTTAATCCACAAATTCCTCTCCTTCATCAAAGGGAGAGCACAAGGTCGTGCCCTGGGGGTGTTGACAGTGCAGGCCTGACCTCCTGGCTCTCAATCCAACCCCAAGCCTGGAATGGCACCAATCCCGGGCTCTGTTTCTCTTTCAGGTTGATGAAACCGGCGTGGAGGTGAAAGACATCGAGCTGGTGATGTCGCAGGCGAACGTGTCGCGGGCGAAGGCCGTGCGAGCCCTCAAGAACAACAGTAACGACATCGTAAACGCGATAATGGTGAGCCCCGGGGGGCAGCAGCTTTCGGGGGCGTCCCTGAGGGGAGCTGCTGCCTCTGAGCTGCCTCCTGACTCCCTTTCTCCCCACAGGAACTGACGATGTAGCTGCCGGAGGGAGGAGCCTTTTTTGGTGTTTCAGAGAAGAGTAAAATACGACTAAATTTAAAATTTGTACTATTTCTATCGGTTAATAAAGTTGTGGCTTATTGTTGGTGAAATCACTGCTCTGTGGTGCTTTGCTGCCTGCCTTTCCCTGGGATTTGTGGCCTCAGGGTGGAGCCTTCCTCCCGGGAAGATCCTGGTGCTGATAGCCCGTCCTGGAACAGCACCTGCCCGTTCCCTCCTTTCCTTCCTGTCCCACAGCCTGGCTGGACACCGGCCCAGCTGCAGGGTCACCCCTTCATCCCCTCAGGGTTCCCTTCAGGGGGGCTCCTCACGGCCCTGCAGCAGGCGGGGACGAGGATCAGGGCTGAGGTTGTGTTCACAGGGGTCAAGGGAAGAGATGAGAATCTTGACTCCCATGTTTTGGAAGGCTGATTTATTATTTTAGGATATATATTATATATTGTCCCCCTGTGCTGGCACTGCTGGAGCCCCAGATTCCTCCAGGATAGGGTCAGAGTGGAATTTCAGGAGGAATAAAAGGTGGTCAGGCTTTGGAGCTGCCTGGAGAAAAGGAGGCTCAGAGGGGAATTTCCACCCTACAACTCCCTGATGGGAGAGTGGAGCCACGTGGGATCAAAATCTGCTCCCAGGGGACACCAGAGCAAAAGGAAATGGCCCCAAGTTCCTGCAGGAGAGGTTCATGGTGGACATCAGGAGGAATGAAAGGTGGTCAGGCTTTGGAACTGCCTGGAGAACAGGAGGCTCTGAGGGGAATTTTCACCCCAAAACTCCCTGATGGGACAACAAGGTCGGTCCCGGAGGTCCCAATGGGAGGGGTCTAATGGGGAGGGGGTCCTAGTGGGGGGGTCCCAATGGGTGTGGGGGGGTCCCGGGGCTCCCTTCCCTCTCTCCTGTCGCCGCGCCTCACTGCGCATGCGCGCCCAGAAGCTGCTGGAAGGGCAGCGGGGCGGGGGCGCGCGCGGGGGGGCGGGGGCGCGCGCGGGGCCGCGCACGCGCGGTCGGCGGCGGCGGGAGGGGAGTGAGGGAGGGAGGAAGAGGAGGAGGAGGCGGCGGCGGCGGCGCGCGCGGGGATTTTGCTGCGTCACCACGGGCCGAGCGCTGCGCGGGGCATTGTGGGAGCGAGGCCGCGCCAGAGCCCCCGAGCCCGCCCGGAGCCGCCACCGGAGCCTCTCACCGGAACCCCCCCCCCCCTCCGGAACCCTCCCGGTACCTTCCCGGTACTGCCCAAGCACAACCCGCGACACCGCCCGGAGCCTTCCGCACCCCTCAGGAGCGCCCGCCGGAGCCGTCGCCATCCGCCATGTGAGGCCCGGGGATGGGAGCGGCGCGGGAAGGCCCCGCCAGGCCCCGGCGCTACCGCGGGAGCCGCCCCGGCGCCGCCGAGCGCGGGCTGACCTTGGGCCCTGAGGGGTTTTTTTGTCCCGGTTACCGTGTGGGCTCGGTTACCGGGTGAGGCCCCCGTGTGGGCCCCGGTGGACCGGGATGCGGGCGGGATCTCCCGCTGTGGGTTTTAATGGGGTGTTCGGGGCGTGCTGCGCGTTTCTCGGTGGGTCGGTGCCCACCGAAAGAGCGGAAAACTCCCGGTAAGTAACGCGTGGAACAATCCAGAGCGTGCAGGCGAGAGAATCTGTTTGTAAACTTGGGATTTTCACCCTAAAATCCCTCCCTGCCTTTTGCGCTGGCCCTGAAAGCGTCCAAGGCCAGGGCTTGGAACGGGATGGGCTTGAAGGTTTTTTTTTCCAGCCCAAACCATTCCAGAATTCCGTGAAAAACGGAGAAATAAGGAAAAAAACCTTCAGGAAGGGGTGGAGAAGCACGAAAAGCCCCGGGGCAGGCGCGGTGCTGCAGGTGAGCCGCTGGATTCGTCTCCACGTGCATCCCGAGCGGGATCCCGCGCTCCCTAATTCACCTTTTTTATTTAGAATTCTCCAAGGAATTTAATTTGGGGGCCACCCAAAAGCAAAGCTCTGGTGGATGTGAGTGTTCCTTGAAGAACAACCAGAGTTTTGTGTGTCCAAGAGGAAAAATTGGCTGGGGAAAGAAGAGTTGCAGGCAGCATTTCCACATCTCCAGTGGCAGAACAAGGGTTTCAAACCAGATTTTGGGGGTAAAAAAAAATGAAAAGATTCCTCCCTCTGAGTGTGGTGAGGCACTGGGATGGATTTTCCAGAGTGTGCCCCGTCCCTGGAGGTGTCCCTGCACACGAATGAGCTTCAAGGTCCCTTCCAACCCAAACTGTTCCATGATTCTGTGACCTCCACGTGCTTGGCTGGAAGAATTGGAGGCAGCAGCACCTCCTGAGGTTTTGTTTTTGTCAGGAATTTGAAATGAGGATTAATTGATGGGTTTTTGGTGCCTTTTTCCCAGCCAGGCTTTTACTTTTTTTCTGAAACCCTGAACGGTGGAGGTGCTTCATCTTAATGTGAGTGAAAGTGAGAGAACTGTGATCAAATTGGGGTTTTTTTCGTGTAATTTCTGTAGATTTCATCATCCTGAAACTGCAGCGCTGCTGCATCTGCACAGAATGGTCTAAAATCTAAAATAAGCCTTTTTTAATGAGGAAAAAACCCCACCTTTTCATGGTGTAAAAATTAAAGGAAAAGTCGTTTTGTAAAACAGGTTTTCTTGCTCTCTAGGAGGGGAAAAATCTTGTTGAGGGCCTGATTTTTTTGCAGTGTCCTCGAGCTCTAGGAGCTGTCAGGAGACAAAGGATGGGATTCCATAGGCACAGGATAGGGACAGAAAACATGAAAAGAGATTTGGGAACTTCCTCAGTGCCACGGATGGGGAGATTGGAGATTTCTACTGGTGCCAGAAACCAGGATTTATCCAGGGATATCCAACAGAGCCTTGAGGGCTCTGTGGTGAAGCTGAGCCTCCACATTGCTGGGAACCTTCTAGAACCTGTCCCACAGTGCTGGAATAACAAATCCCCATCAGAGTGTGGGGACTGGAGGAGCCAGAGGAGCTGCAGGGATGGCTGTGGCTGCTCAGGAAATCCCCCAAAATCCCAGGTAGATGGGACAGAGGAAATCCTCTAAATTCTAAATTCCCTTTTTAAACATTCAAATTCCCTTTTCCAAATGCCACGGATGGGTGCTGGATAAGCACGGCAAGCTGAGCTCCCTCGGGGTTTGGATGAGCAGGATGGAGCTGTAAAGGTGACGGGTCAGGGTTTGGAAAGGAGATTTTGCACTGGGAGCACTGGGAGCTCCTTCTCTCCTGGGAATCTCCGTGTGGGCAGGACACTTGAGAAAGGAGCTCTCCAGCAGGTCCTGCCTTACTGGTTGCAACTGGTGAGTCCTGACTGAAGCTCACAGGGAGGTTTTTAACCTCCTCCCATCCTTGGGAGGATGAGATTGGAAAAGGAGATAAAAGGAGGAGAGGCAGCTGCAGCACGTTCCCAGTGCTCTCGGGGTGAATTCCTGGGAAAGCAGGGCAGGTTTAGGTTCAGAAACTTGGAATTAGGAAAATTAAGTTCCAGAAACCTGGAACCTGAATTATGGCAGAGTCAGACTTTTCTGGGATCTCTCTGCTCTGCAGCTCGGATGTGTGAGCTGAGTGGGAATTTCTGGGAGTGCTGTGAGTTCTGTTGGTGCCTCAAATCCCCAATCCTGGTGGAGCTGCTGAGGTCACGGGTTCTGAGCACTCTCAGGGTGAATTCCCAGGAAAGCAGGGCAGGTTTAGGTTCACAAATGTGAATTATGGCTGAATAAAACTTACCTGGGATCTCTCTGCTGTCCAGTTCAGAGCTGTGTGTGTAGCTTTGAGCTGAGTGGGATTTCTGGGAGTGCTGTGAGTTCTCTTGATGCCTCAAATCCCCAATCCTGGTGGAGCTGCTGAGGTCACGAGTTCTGAGCACTCTCAGGGTGAATTCCCAGGAAAACAGCACAGGTTTAGGTTCACAAATGTGAATTATGGCTGAGTAAAACTCATCTAGGATCTCTCTGCTGTCCAGCTTGGCCATGTGAGCCGAGTGGGGTTTCTGGGATGTCACAGGTTCTGAGCACTCTCAGGGTGAATTCCCAGGAAAGCAGGGCAGGTTTAGGTCCAGAAACCTGGAATTAGGAAAATTAGGTTCCAGAAACCTGGAACCTGAATTATGGCAGAGTCAGACTTGTCTGGGATCTCTCTGCTCTGCAGCTCAGCTGTGGGATTTCTGGGATTGCTGTGAGTTCTGTTGCTGCCTCAAATCCTTGGTCCTGATGGAGCTGCTGAGGTCACAGGTTCTGAGCACTCTCAGGGTGAATTCCCAGGAAAGCAGGGCAGGTTTAGGTTCACAAATGTGAATTATGGCCGAGTCAGCCTTGTCTGGGATCTCTCTGCTCTGCAGCTCGGACGTGTGAGCTGAGTGGGAATTTCTGGGAGCACTCTGAGTTCTGTTGCTGCCTCAAATCCCCAATCCTGGTGGAGTTGCTGAGACCACGGGTTCTGAGCATTCTTAGGGTGAATTCCCAGGAAAATGGGGCAGGTTTAGGTTTACAAATGTGAATTATGGCTGAGTAAAACTCACCTGGGATCTCTCTGCTGTCCAGCTCAGAGGTTTGTGTGTAGCCTTGAGCTGAGTGGGATTTCTGGAACTGCTTTGAGTTCTCTTGATGCCTCAAATCCCCAATCCTGGTGGAGCACCTGAGGTCACCAAGCGTCTTGGGGTGAATTCCCAGGAAAGCAGCACAGATACAGGTTCAGAAATGTGAATTATGGCCGAGTCTTATCTGGGATCCCTCTGCAGCTCAGATGTGTGAGCTGAGTGGAATTTCTGGAACCACTCTTGAGTTCTGTTGGTGCCTCAAATCCCCAATCCTGGTGGAGCTGCTGAGGTCACAGGTTCTGAGCACTCTCAGGGTGAATTCCCAGGAAAGCAGGGCAGGTTTAGGTTCACAAATGTGAATTATGGCTGAGTAAAACTTATCTGGGATCCCTCTGCTCTGCAGCTCTGATGGTTGAGCTGAGTGAGGTTTCTGGGAGCGCTCTGGGGTTCTCTTGGTGCCTCAGATCCCCAGTCCTGGTGGAGCTGCTGAGGTCACGGGTCTCAGGGTGAACTCCTAGGAAAACAGAGCAGGTTTAGGTTCAGAAACTTGGAATTAGGAAAATTAACTTCCAGAAACCTGGAACCAGAATTGTGGCTGAGTAAAACTCATCTGGGATCTCTCTGCTCTGCAGCTCAGATTTCTGGGGTTGCTGTGAGTTTTGCCTCAAATCCCCAATCCTGGTGGAGCTGCTGAGGTCACCACGTGTGTTGGGGTGAATTCCCAGGAAAGCAGCACAGATACAGGTTCAGAAATGTGAATTCTGGCCGAGTCTTACCTGGGATCCCTCTGCAGCTCGGATGTGTGAGCTGAGTGGGAATTTCTGGGAGCACTCTGAGTTCTCTTGATGCCTCAAATCCCCAATCCTGGTGGAGCTGCTGAGGTCACCAAGAGTCTTGGGGTGAATTCCCAGGAAAGCAGCACAGATACAGGTTCAGAAATGTGAATTATGGCTGAATAAAGCTCATCAGGGATCTTGCTGCTGTCCAGCTCGGACGTGTGAGCTGAGTGGGAATTTCTGGGAGCTCTCTGAGTTCTCTTGGTGCCTCAAATCCCCAATCCTGGTGGAGCTGCTGAGGTCCCAGGTTCCAAGCACTCTGGGGGTAGATTCCCAGGAAAACAGGGCAGGTTTAGGTTCAGAAATGTGAATTATGGCAGAGTCAAACTTATCTGGGATCTCTCTGCTGTGCAGCTCAGCTGTGGGATTTCTGGGGTTGCTGTGAGTTTTGCCTCAAATCCCCAATCCTGGTGGAGCTGCTGAGGTCACCAAGAGTCTTGGGGTGAATTCCCAGGAAAGCTGCACAGATACAGGTTCAAAAATGTGAATTATGGCTGAATAAAGCTCATCAGGGATCTTGCTGCTGTCCAGCTCGCACCTGTGAGCTGAGTGGGAATTTCTGGGAGCACTCTGAGTTCTCTTGGTGCCTCAAATCCCCAATCCTGGTGGAGCTGCTGAGGTCACCACGTGTGTTGGGGTGAATTCCCAGGAAAGCTGCACAGATACAGGTTCAGAAATGTGAATTCTGGCCGAGTCTTACCTGGGATCCCTCTGCAGCTCGGATGTGTGAGCTGAGTGGGATTTCTGGAACCACTCTGAGTTCTCTTGGTGCCTCACATCCCCGATCCTGGTGGAGCTGCTGAGGTCCCAGTTGGGATGAAATCTCCTCCCTGGGAAGGCTGGAGATGTCTCCATTGACATTGAGAGCTGGGAGTTGTTGCCACCACCCTTGCCCTGTGTCACCCAGGCAGGGACACTGAGATTTCTGTCACTGACAGAGCTGCAGCACCGCTCCAAGCGTCCCTGCAGGGGTTTATTTGTCTCCCAGCACTGAGGGAGCAGAGCAGGGCATTTCTCATCCTCCTGTCCCTCTTGAGAGTCTTTAGTTCCTCGTTAAAAAGAGGAAAATCTGTGTCCAAGAAGGGTTTAAAAATACCACGGGATGAAAATTGCTGCTCTGCTGCTGCACTTCACCTGAATAAGGGGATAATGAACATTGCCTGAAATGCTGCTGTGAGGTTTTCACCACCCTGGAAGAGCTGGAACTCGAGGCTGAATTCAAAATCCATTCAATAAATTAAATAATAGAGAGATTAATTAAATAAATAATAGAGAAAATAATTAAATAATATAGAAATTAATTAAATAAATAATAGAGATATTAATTAAATAAATTAAATAATAGATATATTAAATAAATAATAGAGAAATTAATTAAATGAATTAAATAATATAGAAATAAATTAAATACATTAAATAATTGGATATTGGGATAAATTAATTTAATAAATAAAATAATAATAAAATAAATAATAAATTAAAGAAGATATCAAGATGGGATATTGGGATGAAATTCCTCCCTGTGAAGTTGGTGAGGCACAGGAATGGCAGATAAAAGGGGAGATAATTAATTAAATAAATTAAATAATAAATAAATTAAAGAAGATACTAAGATGGGATATTGGGATAAATTAATTAAATAATAATAAAATAATAAATAAATTCATTAAATAAAATAATATATAAATTAATTAAATAGTGGGATATTGGGATTAATTAAATAATAAGACATTGGGATAAATTAGTTAAATAAGAGTAAAATAATGAATTAAATAAATTAAATAATGAATAATAAAATAATAAATATAATAAATAAAGTAATAAATAAATTAATTGAATAACTTAAATACTATATAAATTAAATAAATTAAATAATAGGATATTGGGATAAATTAGTTAAATAAGAGTAAAGTAATGAAATAAATAAATCATGAATAATAATAAAATGATAAATATAATAAATAAAGTAATAAATTAATTGAATAACTTATACTATATAAATTACTTAAAATAATTAAATAATAGAATATTGGGACAAATTAGTTAAATAAGAGTAAAATAAAATAAAATAATTAAATAAATAATATAAATAATAATAAAATAAATGTAATAAATAAATTAAGTAATAAATTAAGTAACTGAATAAGTTAAATACTATATAAATTAAATAAATTAAATAACAAACCAACAAATATAATAAATAAATTAAATAATATATAAATAAATTAAATAACGGTATACTGGGATCAATTAAATAAATTAATTAAATAATAACTAAATTAAAGAAGATATTAAGATGAGATATTGGGATGAAATTCCTCCCTGTGAGACCCTGGAATGGATTCCCCATCCCTGGCAGTGTCCAGGGCCAGCCCAGAGCTGCTGAGCCATGGCAGGGGTGGCCCTGGCTGAACTCAGGATCCACCTGAGCCTTGCAGGATGCCCTGGGAGCGCAGAGCAGTGTGGGGAGCAGCCCTGGAATGCAGAATTCCCAAATTCAGGCTCTACCCAGGCATTGCAGGATGCCCTGGGAGCACAGAGCAGTGTGGGGAGCAGCCCTGGGCTCTGCCTGTGGGCTCTGGAATGCAGAATTCCTGAATTCAGGCTCTACCCAGGCATTGCAGGATGCCCTGGGAGCACAGAGCAGTGTGGGGAGCAGCCCTGGAATGCAGAATTCCCGAATTCAGGCTCCAGCTGAGCCTTGCAGGATGCCCTGGGAGCACAGAGCAGTGTGAGGAGCAGCCCTGGGCTCTGTGCCTGGCTCTGGAATGCAGAATTCCTGAATTCAGGCTCTACCTGAGCATTGCAGGATTCCCTGGGAGCACAGAGCAGTGTGGGGAGCAGCCCTGGAATGCAGAATTCCTGAATTCAGGCTCTACCCAGGCATTGCAGGATTCCCTGGGAGCACAGAGCAGTGTGAGGAGCAGCCCTGGGCTCTGTGCCTGGTTCTGGATGCAGAATTCCTGAATTCAGGCTCCACCTGAGCCTTGCAGGATGCCCTGGGAGCACAGAGCAGTGTGGGGAGCAGCCCTGGAATGCAGAATTCCTGAATTCAGGCTCCAGCTGAGCCTTGCAGGATGCCCTGGGAGCGCAGAGCAGTGTGGGGAGCAGCCCTGGAATGCAGAATTCCTGAATTCAGGCTCCAGCTGAGCCTTGCAGGATTCCCTGGGAGCGCAGAGCAGTGTGGGGAGCAGCCCTGGGCTCTGTGCCTGGCTCTGGAATGCAGAATTCCCTGATTGCCTGGGCAGGGCTGGCAGGGGGAGGAGGTTTCTGAGCCATTTTCCCTGCTCCAGGGAGCACAGGGCAGTGCAGGTGAGTTCTCTCCAAACACAGAGGTTGCTCTGGAGATCTCTGGCTTTTTTTGTTTTTGAGGTGGTTGTGCAAAGGGAGAAATAATTCCGAATTTCTCTCCAAACACAGCAATTCTCTGGAGCTCTCTGGCTTTTTTGGTTTTTTTTTTTTGTTTTGTTTTTTGAGGTGGTTGTGCAAAGGGAAAATAATTCCAAATTTCTCTGAATAATTCCAAATTTCTCTCCAAACACAGCAATTCTCTGCAGCTCTCTGGCTTTTTTGGTTTTTTTTTTGTTTTGTTTTTTGAGGTGGTTGTGCAAAGGGAGAATAATTCCAAATTTCTCTGCAAACACACAGGTTGCTCTGGAGCTCTGTGGCCTTTTTTTTTGTTTTTGAGGTGGTTGTGCAAAGGGAAAATAATTCCGAATTTCTCTGAATAATTCCAAATTTCTCTGCAAACACAGCAATTCTCTGGAGCTCTCTGGCTTTTTTTTTATTTTTTGAGGTGATTCTGCAAAGGGAGAATAATTCCAAATTTCTCTCCAAACACAGCAGTTGCTCTGGAGCTCTCTGGCTTTTTTGGGGTTTTTTTTGTTTTTTGAGGTGGTTGTGCAAAGGGAAAATAATTCCAAATTTCTCTGCAAACACAGCAATTCTCTGGAGCTCTCTGGCTTTTTTTATTTTTGAGGTGGTTGTGCAAAGGCAAAACAATTCCAAAGTGCATGGGAGTCCCAGTGTGAGAGATTATAAAGAGCTTGGAGCAGTGATTCTCCAACCTGAATCATAATTAGGTCTTAATTATAGCAAATCCATTCTTTAGAGTATCAATACCCCCAAAAAATGTTGGTTTTTTAAAAATTTTGCTTTAGGTTTTAACTCTTTGCCTGACAAAAGCCACTCTGAAACCTGCCCTGTGCAGCTGCTGGAGGTGCTGGGGCTGCTGCTGCCTCTGTCTGTAGTGGCTCATCTCAAAGTTGATCAAAATTTTCATTTGCTGAGACGTTGATTTCAGTCTCAGATTTCAGTGGCTCCTCCCAGGAGCTTTCTGGGGGCGTCACACTCCAAACACATCATTTCTTATTATTCCAGCTCTCTCTCTTTATTCCAAATTCATAATTCCTTTCTATTCCATCTCTCTCTCTCTATTCCAAATTCATAATTCCTTTTTATTCCAGCTCTCTCTTATTCCAAATTCATCATTTCTTATTATTCCAGCTCTCTCTCTTTATTCCAAATTCCTCATTTCTTTCTATTCCATCTCTCTCTCTCTATTCCAAATTCCTCATTCCTTTCTATTCCATCTCTCTCCCTTTATTCCAAATTCATCATTCCTTTCTATTCCATCTCTCTCCCTTTATTCCAAATTCACAATTTCTTTCTATTCCATCTCTCTCTCTTTATTCCAAATCCATCATTCCTTTCTATTCCATCTCTCTCCCTTTATTCCAAATTCATCATTCCTTTCTATTCCATCTCTCTCTCTTTATTCCAAATTCATAATTCCTTTTTATTCCATCTCTCTCCCTTTATTCCAAATTCATCATTTCTTTCTATTCCATCTCTCTCTCTATTCCAAATTCATAATTTTATTCCATCTCTCTCTTTATTCCAAATTCATCATTCCTTTTTATTCCATCTCTCTCTTTATTCCAAACTCATCATTCCTTTCTATTCCATCTCTCTCTCTTTATTCCAAATCCATCATTTCTTTCTATTCCATCTCTCTCTCTTTATTCCAAATTCACAATTTCTTTCTATTCCATCTCTCTCTCTTTATTCCAAATTCATCATTTCTTTCTATTCATCTCTCTCTCTCTATTCCAAATTCATCATTTCTTTCTATTCCATCTCTCTCTCTCTATTCCAAACTCATCATTTCTTTCTATTCCATCTCTCTCTCTTTATTCCAAATTCATAATTCCTTTTTATTCCATCTCTCTCTCTTTATTCCAAATTCCTCATTTCTTTCTATTCCATCTCTCTCTTTATTCCAAATCCATCATTCCTTTCTATTCCAACTCTCTCCTTTCAACTTAAATCACCTTTAAAAAACACAGGAAGCTCAAAATGCAGCTTTTAGGTGCAGAAAGGACATTTTTTGTTCGATTTCTTGTTCAAATCAATGCCTTTGTGCCCCCACAGGCAGCCTGCCTCTGCAAAGTGGTACGACCGGAGGGACTACGTCTTTGTTGAGTTCTGTGTTGAAGACAGCAAAGACGTAAATGTAAATTTTGAAAAGTCCAAACTCACGTTCAGGTGAGTAATTCAAGCACAAGAAGCAGCAGATTTGCTCTGTGAGATGTTTTTGGGGCTAAATACTGATTTATTTTTTGGAGCTAAACGCTGATTTCTTTTTCTCTTGCAGTTGTCTTGGAGGAAGTGATAACTTTAAACATTTAAATGAAATCGATCTTTTTAATAATATCGATCCAAATGTGAGTATCCTCCTGAGCTCTTGATGCTTGTCCAGAGGAATTGCAGATATTCCATCCCTGGAATTGTTCAAGGCCGTGTTGGAGCAACCTGGGCTGGTGGAAGGTGTCCATACCACCCATGGCATGAGTTTGGAATTTGGGTTTTAATGTCATTTCCAACCCAAACCATCCCTTAGTGTTGAGATCCTAAAAAATACCATCTGTCCTTTAGGCTGCTCCCAAGATTTTATTCCTTAAAAATAGGAATATATAGAATTAATATTCCTTAGAACATAAAAGCTCCAAGTCAGATCCAGGAAAGCTTCTCCAGGGGGGTATTTTCCAGGACAAGGAATAAGGGAAGAGGTGAAGATAAAGGAAGGATGTCAGCAGTTCCTGGTGAAGGCCATCCTGATGGCACTGATGGATATTTGGTCTTTTTTTTTCAGGAATCAAAGCATAAAAGAACAGACAGATCCATCCTGTGTTGTTTACGAAAAGGAGAGTCTGGTCAGGCATGGCCAAGGTTAACAAAAGAGAGGGCAAAGGTGGGTCTGGGCTTCTACTGCCTCCCCTGGCTTTTAATTTAGTGAATATTTGGGTCATGTTCAAATTCTGGAGCAGTTTTGGGTCATTTTCCTGCTCCTGATCCCACGGCAGCTCTCGTTAACCTGTTCTAAGTGACAGCCACTTCCTTGTCCTTAAATAATTCCTTGTCCTTAAGTAACTCCTGCTGCTCTTGCTGCAGCTCAACTGGCTCAGCGTGGACTTCAACAACTGGAAAGACTGGGAAGATGATTCAGATGAAGACATGTCCAATTTTGATCGTTTTTCTGAGGTAGGGAATGAAAAATGATTTGGAGTTTTGGCAATAAATCCGAGCTTTTTGTGCACTTTGTCGTTCCTGCATGGGGGTAGCTGATCTGTTAAAACAAGGGTGGGAACGTTGGTTTAGGATTGCTGAGGGTGGAAAGTGGGGTTGGATTCACCCCAAAACGTGGCTCTTGTGTCTGTGAGCAGATGATGAACAACATGGGAGGAGACGACGACGTAGACTTGCCAGAAGTAGATGGGGCAGATGATGTGAGTACGTTGGGTGTGGTGAGCACCCTCAGGAGCCCTGCACTCACCCCTCAGCACTAACAAAGGCTGAAATAGCCCCAAACCCTGGGATGGCACCTGGGGAGACCCTTTCCCTCCCCTGTCTGCAGTGCTGGGGTCACTGTGGGTCTGCAGTGAGGCCAAACTGAGCTCGCTGAGTTCCTCAAAATTCAGATTTGGGAACAGATTTGGGAACTTCTTTGCTGGCGGGGGTGAGGGTGGTAGAGGAGCTGTCTGCTCCACTTCAAGATTGGTTTGTTCTCCTTTCCAGGACTCACCAGACAGTGATGATGAAAGTAAGTTCAGTTGTTTTTGTTGTTTTCCCCCCTCACACACCTGCTGAAGGACAGACCCAGCAGATGTTCATCCTGTGCACCAGCTAAAGCCAGCCCTGGCAGACAAATCTAATCTGGGAAAGCCTCTCCACACAAGCCCCAAATACCAGTTTGACCTTGCCAGGCTGCTGCAGTCCCAGGGAGGCTTTGGCTTTAGGAGCAGCACGTGCTCAGGGTGGCTCTGGCACAATTTGCCCTTGGGAAGGGCCCCAAAATGCCCCATGAGCTCCTTGGTTGGAGGCCAGGTCGTCTTGCTCGTGTCCCTTGTGACATAATAATGCCCTGGGAGCTTTTAAAAACCAACCAAGCAGAAAAAAAAATAAAAATAAAACCCACAAAACAACCCTAAAACCATTAATTCTCTTTTTTTTTTTTCCCCCTCTAGAAATGCCAGATCTGGAGTAAGGCAAAGCGTCGTCTTCAGGGTTTTGGGGAAAGAAGTTCATCACAACATTTCATAATTGAGATAAGAATTCCTGAGTTGATAGCCCTAAAGGGAGATCCTGCATCCTTTAACCCATTTTCAGTCCATTTTAAATGGCTTCACTGATGGTAGGTGTGTCCCATGGCACGGGGCGGTCTTAAAGCCACGAGAGGCAATAACAGTTATGCATGAACCGTTTTCCAGACTTCCAAAAAAAAACAAAACAAGAGATAAAAAAACCACCAAACCAACCCAATTGAGGTGTAGGCAATCCATTGAGAAGAGTTGCAATAAAGTTTACAGAGCCTCCTTGCCTCCATTTACAATGGGAGAACCCTGAATTAACACTGAGAGGTTTAAATGAGTTGTTGGGGTTTTTTTTTTCTCCCTTTTTTGTCCATTTATACCGGGAACAAAAACCCAAAACAAAACCAACTCTTTATCATTGGCTCCCCCCTAAAAAAAAAATAAAATAAAATAAAATCCAGCAGGGCGAGGCACATCCCCTCCTGTTCCCACTTTAAAAAAGTTCAGTTTGGAAAAAAAAAAAAACAAAAAAAAAACTTCCAAATTCTTCTGGTTTTTGGTGTTGGAGCCCCCGAGCGGAGGCTGCCCCTGGTCCCGTGGTGTGACCCCCAAACCTTTTCCACCTCCTCCTCCTCCTCCTCCTCCTCCTCCTCGCCCGGGGTGCGAGTTGGCTGTACATTGTTGCTTGTCAATCTGTACATTTTAGACCAAAATCGTATTTGCACTGTGGGTTTGGCAGCAAGTGACAGAACCGTGGAACCGGGCTGAAAAACCTCAATTTATGTTCAGAGCAGCTGGGATTTTTTTAATGTCTGCATTCTTTCTAATAAACTGTTGAAGACTCCCTGGCTCTCCCTTCGGCCTGGGCCCTGTGCATTCCTCAGCGCCGTGGGGGAAAGGGGGGGGTCACTGGGGTGGGATCCCCTTTTTGGGGCTCAGTGGGGTGGGATCCCCTTCTTTTGGGGGTTCAGTAGGGTGGGATCTTCTATGGGGGGTCACTGGGGTGGGATCCCCTTCTTTTGGGGCTCAGTGGGGTGGGATCCCCTTTTAAGGGGAGTCAGTGGGGTGGGATCCCCTTTTTTGGGGCTAAGTAGGGTGAGATCCCCTTTTAAGGGAGGTCACTGGGGTGGGATCCTCTTTTTTGGGAGTTCAGTAGGGTGGGATCTTCTATGGAGGGTCAATGGGGTGAGATCCCCTTTTTTAGGGGGTTCGGTAGGGTGAGATCTTCTTTGGGGGTCACTGAGGTGGGATCCCCTTTTTTGGGGCTCACTGGGGTGGGATCCCCTTCTTTTGGGGGTTCAGTAGGGTGGGATCTTCTATGGAGGGTCAATGGGGTGGGATCCCCTTTTTTAGGGGGTTCAGTAGGGTGGGATCTTCTTTGGGGGTCACTGATCACTTTGGGATCCCCTTTTTTTGAGGGGTTCAGTAGGGTGGGATCCCCTTCTGTGGGAAGGTAACCCCCTTTTTGGGGGCATTGGTGGGGTCTTCTGTGTGGGGTCAATGGGGTGGAATCCTCTTCTTTTTGGGGGCACTTGGGGTGGGATCCCCATCTGGGAAGGATCAGCGGGGTGGGATCCCCTTTTAAGGGGGGGTAATGGGGTGGGATCTGTGAGGGTTCAGTAGGGTGGAATCCCTTTCTTTGAGGGGCTCAATAGGGTGGAATCTTCTGTGGGGTTGTCAGTGGGGTGAGATCTCCTTATCTTGGGGGCATTTGGGGGGGGGATCCCGTTCTCTTGGGGTCAGCAGGGTGGGATGTGGGATCTCCTCCCACTGGGGACAAGAGCGATCAGGTTCCCCTCAGGTGCGCCCCCATCCCTTGGGGGACAGCGGAGAAATGTTGCGGCGATCCCGGGGGAGGGAGCGATAGGGTGCAGTTTGGGCCTCGGGGAGAAGGCAGGAGCCGGTGCACCGGGGCGGCTCCGGGGGCACTACAGCGACACCGGAGCCGTGAGGCGGACACGGTGCCCGGACGGGGCGGTGCTGTGACCCTCGGCCGTGCGGGGCGGACACGGGCCCGGTGAAGGGCGGCCCCTCGGGGCGGTGCTGTGACAGGGGGTGGAGGCGGGCCCGTCACGGCCCCGGTGCGGCCTCGGCCGCGGTCACGGCGCCCGCCCAAGGACAAGCGCGGGACACGTGCGCCGCCACTTCCGCTGACCTTCGCCCGGGACACGCCCCTTCCCACCACACCACCCTATCAGGCCGCAGCCCGTTTTGATTGATAGATCCACAACCCAATGGTGACGAGGCGCAGCGCGGGCGCCGCATCGCAAAGACCAATGAGAGCGCGAATTCACGCGGCGCCTCTCGGCGGAGCAGCCAATGGGCGCGCGGTGCGGCGGTGACGCGCGGCTCGGCGGCCCCGCCCCGCGGGGGCCGTGAGGGGCGGGCGGGACGCGGGGCTCAGTCGGCGCCGCCATGTTGGGGCTCGCGGGTCGTTCCGCTGCCGCCGCCGCCGCCGCGGCCCGGCCGCTGCTGCCCCGCGGGGCCGCCCCGGGCAGGGACCTCCTCCCGCTGCTCCTCGGCCGCGGGGCCGCCCCGGCTGTCGCCGTCGGGGCGCGTGAGTGTGGGGCGGGCCGGGGTCACCTTGGGGCCTAGGCGGGGGTGCCGGTGCTCAGGGCCCCGGTACCGGGGTGGGGTGTGCCGTGCCAAGCCAAGCGGGCAGGGCGAACGGATGGGCTGCGGCAGAGGAGCTGCGGCCCCGGGGGTGGGCGTAGGGGGCTGCATGGACTGCGGGTGTACCGGGGGCCCTGGTAGCGCTGAGGGGTGGGGGCTCAGGGGGTCCTGGTAGCGCTGAGGGGATCCGGGTGCACCCAGAGCGGTCCCGGCCGCACTGAGGAGGGGCCTGGGTGGGTTAATGGTGCACCGAGCGGGGTGTGGGGATCCATGGTCAGTTCAGGGGGTCCTGGGTGCACCCAGGGAGGTTCAGGGGTCTCGGGCACACCCCAAGGCTTGCAGGGCAGCCCCATCTCCGTACCCCCACGGAGCTGCCGTGCCCCGGCCGACCTTGACTCGTCCCTCTCCCCCCCGCAGGACGGGACTATGCCGCCCAGGCTGCCCCTGCCGCCAAGGCCGGCTCCTCCACCGGCCGCATCGTGGCCGTCATCGGCGCCGTGGTGGATGTGCAGTTCGATGAGGGGCTGCCCCCCATCCTGAACGCCCTTGAGGTGCAGGGCAGGGAGACGCGGCTGGTGCTGGAGGTGGCTCAGCACCTGGGTGAGCAGCTGGGGATGGGAGGGGGGGGTTCCTCCTGTGATGATGTTGTCAATGACTTTCGTTCTCCTGAGCTTGCTGAAGCCAAGGATTTCAATCTGAGGAGGAGGAGGAGGAAAATGGCTGCCCGAGGGCTGTGACCGCACGGCTCAGTTTTCCTCAGGGCTATTTTATTCCTGCTGCTCCTCTTGATTCTTTTCCCAGCAGAATGTCCCCTTGGCAGGGCCTGGGGAAGCCACCAGCAGCTGTCCCCAGGATCAGCCTGAGGACGCTGTGGTGACTGTGCTGTCCTTGGGCCTCGGCAGGGGAGAACACCGTGCGCACCATTGCCATGGACGGTACGGAAGGGCTGGTGAGGGGACAGAAGGTTCTGGACTCTGGTGCTCCCATCCGCATCCCCGTGGGCCCTGAGACCCTGGGCAGGATCATGAATGTCATTGGGGAACCCATCGACGAGAGGGGCCCCATCACCACCAAACAGTGAGTGCTGAGGGGCTGGAGGGCACCCCAGCTGTGAGCAGGGAGGTGGCTCTGGCTCTTCTGGGTCACAGCAGGGACTGTCCCCTGCCAGCCCCCAAGCTGGGGGGCTCAGAGCAGCTGCCCACCCCCTTCCTCCCCTCTTCCTGCTGCAGGTTTGCTGCTATCCACGCTGAGGCCCCTGAGTTTGTGGAGATGAGTGTGGAGCAGGAGATCCTGGTGACAGGGATCAAGGTCGTGGATCTGCTGGCTCCCTACGCCAAGGGTGGCAAGATTGGTACGTGACCCCCAGAGCAGGGCTGGGTCTGGGGATGGTACCTCTGGGAATTCCAACAGTTCCTCTGGGGAATTTTTCCTTCACTGATGATTCACTCCATGACTTTCGTTCTCCTGAGCTTGCTGAAGCAATGCTTTTTATATCTGAGGAGGAAAGAGCTGAAGGGAGACCCTGTGGGCAGCCAGGCTGGCTTTGGGGCTCAGCAGAACCTTTATTTCCCCTCCTCCCAGGTTTGTTTGGAGGTGCTGGAGTCGGCAAGACTGTGCTGATCATGGAGCTGATCAACAACGTGGCCAAGGCCCACGGTGGTTACTCGGTGTTCGCCGGGGTGGGCGAGAGAACCCGCGAGGGCAACGACTTGTACCACGAGATGATCGAGTCTGGGGTCATCAACCTCAAAGACGCCACCTCCAAGGTGTGCAGACACCCTGAGGGAGGGCCAGCAGGGGAGGTTCTGGGTCCCCTGACGTAGTGCCAGCTGTGGCAGTGCCACCGTGCTGACGCCATTGTCCCACCCGCAGGTCGCCCTGGTGTACGGGCAGATGAACGAGCCCCCGGGTGCCCGTGCCAGGGTGGCCCTGACAGGGCTGACGGTGGCCGAGTACTTCAGGGACCAGGAGGGTCAGGACGTGCTGCTCTTCATCGACAACATCTTCCGCTTCACCCAGGCTGGCTCCGAGGTGTGTGCTGGGCACAGGGCGCTGCACCTGTCCCCCACCTGCCCGGCCCCTCGTGCTCTGTCCCTCACGCTCTGTTCCCCTCACAGGTGTCAGCCCTGCTGGGCAGAATCCCCTCGGCCGTGGGCTACCAGCCCACGCTGGCCACTGACATGGGCACCATGCAGGAGCGAATCACCACCACACGCAAGGGCTCCATCACCTCCGTGCAGGTGAGGGCAGGACCACCCCCAGCTTCCCGGGGAGCTGTGCCACCTACCTGTCACCAACTGTCCCCTCTCTGCGTCCCCAGGCTATTTACGTGCCAGCTGACGACTTGACTGACCCTGCGCCCGCCACCACCTTTGCCCACTTGGATGCCACCACGGTGTTGTCCCGTGCCATCGCCGAGCTGGGCATCTACCCCGCCGTGGACCCCCTGGACTCCACCTCCCGCATCATGGACCCCAACATCGTGGGGCCCGAGCACTACGACGTGGCTCGGGGTGTGCAGAAGATCCTTCAGGTGAGGGAGTTGGGGCGGTCCCTCCCTCAGGTGGGGCGTTTGGGTGGGGGCATCACCTCTGCCCGCTCACCCCCTGTGTCCCCCCCTCCCCAGGACTACAAGTCACTGCAGGACATCATCGCCATCCTGGGCATGGATGAGTTGTCCGAGGAGGACAAACTGACGGTGGCTCGAGCCCGTAAGATCCAGCGCTTCCTGTCCCAGCCCTTCCAGGTGGCCGAGGTCTTCACCGGCCACATGGGCAAGTTGGTGCCGCTCAAAGAAACCATCAAGGGCTTCAAGCAGATCCTGGCAGGTGAGGTGGCCCTCAGAGGGGGGGTCTGGGGGAGCCTGGTTGAGCCTCCCACTCCCCCCTGACACATTGTTGTCCCTCAGGTGAATATGACCACCTGCCTGAGCAGGCTTTCTACATGGTGGGGCCCATCGAGGAGGCGGTGGCCAAGGCAGAGAAGCTGGCAGAGGAACACGCCTGAGCCCCCCCTGAACACCCCCAACCCGGCTCCGCTGGGGCCGGACCCCCAGTATTTAACATTTCCAATAAAAACATCGCTGAAAACGTTTGCAGGCTTTGTGTGCTGTGGCTCCTGCTCTCGGGGGGGCTGCAGGGATCCAAGTCCTGGGAGCCCCCCGGGATCCCCTCCATGGGGGGGTTGTGCTGGGTTCTGCTCCAGCACAGGGACCCCCAGAGCTGGGGGCTCCCCTTTGTCCTGTGGGGTCTCCAGGAGAGGAGGAACCCCCTCCTCTCTCTGCTGCAGGGACAGCGCGGGGGGTGACAGATGCTGGTGCCCAGCCCTGTGTCTGTCTGTCTGTCCCAGTCCCCGGCGTTCCCCCGCCCCCCCGCGCCGCTCCAGCTCCACCATTTCGCAGCACAAAGAGCCGCCCCGGCCTGGCCCTGCCCCGGCAGCTGCCACTTTGTCCCCGGGGTCCCGTGGGGCCGCTCCGCCCCGACTTCTCCCGGTGCGAGGCTGGGGGACATCCCCCGAGGGCACCGGGAACACCCCCACCTACCTCCCGACCCCCCCGCACTGCTCCGCCGGTGCCGCCCCGGTGCCCTCCCGGTGTCGGGCTCTGCTCAACCCCACGGAGGCGAAGCGGGGTCCCGCGGGTGTCCCCACGGGGGTGGCAGCCGCTGGTCCCGCGGCGCGGCCCCGGTTTGGGGGGGTGTCCCCCGCCATCCCCCCCCGCACCCCACGGAGGGCGGCGGTCCCTTTAAATGGCGGCGCGGCCCCAGTGGCGGAGGGGGCGGTGGCGGTCGCTGACATCACGCGGGGCCGGGAGCACCTGCGCCCCGCCCGGCTCCGCCACCGGCACCGGCACCGCAGCGCACCGGGCCGGGCGGGCACCGGGGCTGCTGCGGGCCGCCCCCGCCGCCCCCCCAGGTACGCAGCGCGCAGGACGGGACCCGCGAACGGGGATACCGGCACCTACCGGGACCTCCTACGGGGCTGGGATGGCTGTAGAGGGACCCCCGCATCTGTACCGGGACCCCCTGAGACCGGCCCAGCTGCACCGGGACCCCCGGTTCTGTACCGGGACCTCCCCAAGCCCCCGGGAGCCTCGTCCAGGCGGGGAACCCCCGCACCGGGCTCCGCTGCCCCGCACCGGGAAGGGACACCCCCCCCCCCCCCCCCCTCCGCCTTCCATTGCGGCCGTACCGGGACAGCCCCCCCCGCACCGGGACCCCGTTCTCCCCCCGCCGCCCCCGGAGCCGGTGTCGCCCCCGGGCCCTGCGCAGCGCGGCCCGGCCGGTGCCGCGTGACGTCACCGGGGATCCCGGGGGCCGGGGGGAGCTGGGGGGGGCCGGTGTCCCCGCGGCCGAACCGGGCAGCACCGGTGCCCTGAGAGGTCCCGGTCCCCGGTGCTCCGCCGTTCCCGGGGGTCGCGCTGGGGCTGCGGGGAGCGAGGGGGGGAACGAACGGGAGAACGCGGGGGGGGAACGGGGGAGACGTTCCCGGGAGGTGCCGGTACGGGGTGGGGGAGCCCCGGGGGGAGCCGGGGGTCCCGGAGCCAGGGCTAGGGGGGTGGGGGGGCGTCCCCGCGTGGGGATTCCCCCCGCCCTGACCCCGCCGGGGGCGGGGATCCCCCTCCCACGTGGGCGCGCGCCCGCCCCCGGTGACGCCACGGCGGCGCCGCTCCCGGTGACGCCACTGCGGCCGCCGTGACGTGCGGGGGGGGGGGGGAGGCGGAGGGGACGGGGAGGGGGGGGGGTGGGGGGGGGAGGAGGAGGACGGGACGGGACGGGGGCGGTCCCGGGACCGCCCGGCGGCGCGAGGCGCTTCCTGCCGCGGCCGCAGGTTCGGCTCTCCGCGGCCCGGCTCCCGGTACCGGAGCGGATCGGAGCGGAGGGGCCCGGCCCGGTGCGGCGGAGGGGCCGCGCCATGCCGAGCCGCTCCCCGCCCCGCGCCGCCTGAGCCGGGCCCGCGCCGCCGCCTGCCAGGTGCGGGGTCGCGGCGGAGGAGAACGGGGGGGCCCGGGTGGTAACGGGCCGTTAACGGCCCCGGGTGAAGGCAGCGAGGGGGTGGGAGGGTCGGTTGAGGCGGTTTGGGCCCGGCGGCGGCGGCGGCACCCCGCTCCCCTTTCCTGACCTCGGTGAGACGCCGTGCTCTCCCCTCGCTTCCCCCCGCGCATCCCGGTTCCATGGCGTGACCCCCCCTCCTTCTCCTCCGTTACCGGCTCCCGGTGACTCCCCTGCTCCCCTCCCTGTGCACCGGCCACGGGCCCAGACCCGCGGGGAGCCCCAGCCCCGTGCCCGGTGCCCGGTGCGGTTCCCCCGCAGCCCCGTCCCGGAGCTCGGGGGGAGCCCCCTCCCCTCAGGTACCGCCCGGTCGTGTCCCCCCCGCCCCACCGGGACCGGGACCCTCCTGCAGCGGACACCGAGCCCCGCATCCCCGGAGACCCGGCGAGGGGTCTGAGGGTGTCCTTGCCGCAGGGACCGGGGGGTCCCCGCCGCTCTGCGGGACCGCGGGGGGACCGGTCCCGTGTCCCCCCGGTGTGTCCGTGCCCGCAGGAAGTGGCCGGGAAATGGCAGCCGGTTGTTGCGTCTCGTTGTTTTTGAAACGTCCTTTTTAATCAGGTCGCGTCACGCTCCCGGGGCCTCCCGGTGCCACCACCGGGGCCGCACAACCGGGGAGGCACCGGGGAACGGCACCGGCTCCACGGCACCGACAGATCCCCCCCAGCCTGGAGCTCTGTTCCCCCCCCTCCCCAGCTCAGCTCCCGGGGACAGCCCCGGTGTCCCCGCGGGGATCCCAGGGCCCGGTGGTGCCGCTGCCACCGGGTTTGACCCCGGGCGGGCGGCGCTGCCACGTCGGCCGTGCCCGGTGTGGCGGGGTCAGCTCGGTGCCACCTTGTCACCCACCATCGCTCCCCTCGGTGCCGCCATCCGAGGCTCTCCTGCCCCTCGCCCTCCTCACCGTGCCCAGCTCCGGTTTCTCGCCGTGGCCCAGTTTCAGCTCCCTACTCAGGGCGGGGGGAGCGGGGCCACGGGAGCCCCGGTGAGGGTGGGAGGTGACAGGTGGCCTTGGGTGGCCTTGGGTGGCCGTGGATGGCCACGGATGGCCATGGATGGCGGTGTCCTGGCGCTGGCCGGGCTCCCAGCA